>NC_053397.1:138565224-138882397 GCF_905171765.1 Bufo bufo
AAGAAAATTGCCAAAACCCACTTTATAAGGACCAGTTCAGGTCTGAAGTCACTTTGTGGGGCCTACATAGTGGATACCCCCATAAATGACCCCATTGTAGAAACTACACCCCTCAAGGTATTCAAAACAGTTTTACAAACTTTGTTAACCCTTTAGGCGTTCCACAAGAATTAAAGGGTTTCTGTCACCCTGCAAAACTCATATTTTTTTTTTTTTGGATAGTTAGATTGCTCATAGTGCGATATAGCAGAATATAATGCTCTTACTTACTTTCATGCGGCCGATTCTTTATAAAACGAAGTTTTATAATATGTAAATGAGGGCTCTACCAGCAAGTAGGGCGTCTACTTGCTGGTAGCTGCTGCAGAAATCCGCCCCCTCGCCGTGTTGATTGACAGGGCCAGCCGTGATCTCCTCCTCCGGCCGGCCCTGTCAGTAATTCAAAAATCGCGCGCCTCGCGTCATTCGGCGCTCTGAGATGAGGAGGCTCGTATCCTCAGCACTCCCTCAGTGCGCCTGCGCCGATGACATCACCGAAAGAGAAGACGTCATCGGCGCAGGCGCACTGAGGGAGTGCTGAGGATACGAGCCTCCTCATCTCAGAGCGCCTGCGCCGAATGACGCGAGGCGCGCGATTTTTGAATTACTGACAGGGCCGGCCGGAGGAGGAGATCACGGCTGGCCCTGTCAATCAACACGGCGAGGGGGCGGATTTCTGCAGCAGCTACCAGCAAGTAGACGCCCTACTTGCTGGTAGAGCCCTCATTTACATATTATAAAACTTCGTTTTATAAAGAATCGGCCGCATGAAAGTAAGTAAGAGCATTATATTCTGCTATATCGCACTATGAGCAATCTAACTATCCAAAAAAAAAAATATATGAGTTTTGCAGGGTGACAGAAACCCTTTAAAGGAAAATGGAGATCAAATTTTTAAATTTCACTTTTTTGGCAGATTTTCCATTTTAATCAATTTTTTTCTTTAACACATCGATGGTTAACAGCCAAACAAAACTCAATATTTATTACCCAGATTCTGCGGTTTACAGAAACACCCCACATGTGGTCGTAAACTGCTATATGGGCACACGGCAGGGCGCAGAAGGAAAGGAACTCCACATGGTTTTTAGATGCCATGTCCCATTTGAAGCCCCCTGATGCACCCTTACAGTAGAAACTCCCAAGAAGTGACCCCATTTTGGAAATTAGGGGATAAGGTGCCAGTTTTATTAGTACTATTTTTGGGTACATATGATTTTTTGATCATTCATTATAACACTTTATGGGGCAAGGTGACCAAAAAATTGGTTGTTTTAGCACAGTTTCTATTTATTTATTTTTACAGCGTTCACCTGAGGGGTTCAGTCAAGTGACATTTTTATAGAGCAGATTGTTACGGACGTGGCGATACCTAATATGTATACTTTTTATAATTTATTAAAGTTTTACACAAAAGCATTTTTGAAACCCAAAAATTATGTTTTAATGTGTCCATGTTCTGAGAGCTATAGTTTTTTTATTTTTTGAGAGATTTTCTTATGTAGGGGCTCATTTTTTGCGGGATGAGGTGACGGTTTTATTGGTACCATTTTGTGGGACATACGCGTTTTTGATCACTTGGTGTTGCACCTTTTGTGATGCAAGGTGACAAAAATTGCTTGTTTTGACAGTTTTTTTTTTTTTTACGGTGTTCACCCGAGGGGTTAGGTCATGTGATATTTTTATAGAGCTGGTTTTTACGGACGCGGCAATACTAAATATGTCTATTTTATTTTTTCTATTTTTAATTTTTTTTTTATTCCTTAATTGGGATTTTTTTTTTTTTTTTACATGTGAAACTTTTTTTTATTTTATTTTTTCAACCCTTTATTTTATTTTTATTTTACACTTTTCGTCCCCCATAAGGTCATACAAGACCTCTGGGGGACATTTACTTCACTTTTTATTTTTTTTTCACTGTTGATTTCTCCTGTAACTGGGGCTGACATAGTAGCCCCAGTTACAGGACAAATGCACCCCTAGAGAGGCTGAACAGCAGCAATCCAGCGCTGTACAGCCTCACAGCAGGGCTGATCGAGGTCTCAGAGACCTCACACAGCCCCTGCACTCTCCGGTCCTGGCGGTCACATGACCGCCGGGCCGGAATAGGAAGCGCACAACGCTTCCTGCTCTGCAGACACAGCGCTCGGTGAGCGCTGTGTCTGCAGCGATCGTGAAGGCAGGGACACCTGGGCACTGTCCCTGCCTTGTCTTAGGGTTGCCCTGCTGTCACTGACAGCGGGCAACCCGATCAGCAGCTGCACGATTAGCGTGCAGCTGCTATTTCTGACAGGACGTTTTAAAACGTGCTGTCAGAAATAGACGTCCACCCATAGGACGTTTATATCCTATGGGCGGACGTGAGGCGGTTAATCCACCTATGGCTTGCTAAATTAGTATCGAAGGAACTTAGAGCGGAATCCTGGACCTTTAAAGGTGGAAGGCCCAATTCCAGACCTTTTTGCAGGAAAATCAAAAATTTTCTGGATTCTAGGTTTATCAAGTATATTGCGGAGGTCACTTTTTTCGTGCAACATCTCAGTGTAGATAAAACAGTGTCTGAAAGTCGCTGGAGTTTTAATACAGAGATCTCAGGATCCAAGCTGTGAGTATCTCTGGATGTGAATGCAGAACTGGACCCTGATGAAAGATGTCGTTCCTGTGGGACAACAACCAAGGATCCGCAATAGTTAACTTCGGGAGGAGGGAGAACCAACTCATTTTTGTCCAGTAGGGGGTGATTAGAATGACAGTCACTCTTCCCTGGAGGATATTCTGAATTACCTTTGGAATCAGGGGGAAGAGGAGGGAATGCATAAGCTAACTCCCAGTCCAAAGTTATGGAAAGAGCATCTTTTTTTTCAAGGATTGTCCCTTGGGTTTAGAGAACAAAATATTTTTAGTTTTGTATTTCTTCTTGAGGCAAACAGGTCTATTGTTGGAGAGCCCCACCTGTCTGTTATCATGTTGATTAATTCTCGATTCAATAAGCACTCTGTATGATCTATTCTCTGCTTCTTTATTTAAGGTGCCCTTGAGATGAATCGCAGAGATTAACTTCACCTCTCTCTCGGCCCAGGCAAATATCTTCTTTGAAAGACCTAGAAGCTACTTTGATCTCGTTCCTCCCTGGTGTAGGAGGTATGCAACCGTAGTTATGTTGCCCGATAATATCTTCACGTGATTATTTCGAAGAGACCTTGAGGCGGATTTTAGGGTCTCCCAGACGGCTATTAAAGAGGACCTTTCACTAGAATAAAAAAAATCTAAAACTAAACATACAGACATGGAGAGCGGCGCCCAGGAATCCCCCTGCACTTACTATTATCCCTGGGCGCCGCTCCGTTCTCTTCATATGTTCGGCTCAACTGGGTGGAGCCTGCCGGCGTCTCCTTCTCTCAGGCTGTAGCGCTGGCCAATCGCAGCTCTCAGCTCATAGCCCGAGAGAGGAAAAAAAAAAAAAAAACAGGCTATGAGCTGAGCGCTGCGATTGGCCAGCGCTACAGCCTGGGAGAAGGAGACGCCGGCAGGCTCCACACAGTTGAGCCGAACATATGAAGATACCGGAGCCTATACCGGGAGAACGGAGCAGCGCCCTGGGATAATAGTAAGTGCAGGGGGATCCCTGGGCGCCGCTCTCCATGTCTGTATGCTTAGTTTAGATTTTTTATTCTAGTGAAAGGTCCTCTTTAACTTGCGCAGATTTGAAGACTGGTTGGTTACTACTTTGTTCCAGGTACCTTGGTAACAGCTGTCTCAGATTTTTGCTCCCCAACCTCTTCTGCTTGCATCTGTCAGGACCATTATAGGAGATTTGTTCCAAACTACTCATTTGGATAAATTTTGTGCAACTGTCCACCAGGAGAGAGATGTTTTTATGAAACCCAGTATCAGTAACTTCCGGTCTAGCGAGCTTAGCTGTTTGTCCCATTGTTGCAAGATCCAGATCTGCATGGTACGATAGTGGGATTGACACCATGCTACCGAAGGAATACAGGTGGTTAGAAAACCCAGTATGCTCATTGCTTCCAACCTAAGGCCCCCTGCACAAAAACGTGTGCACCCTATGGTTGTGCTGTGGCCCACAAAATGATGGCCGCAATGCAGGAACACAGTCCGTGGGGCAGCCGCAGCGGATCCATTAACTTGAATGGGTCCGCGATCGGGCCGTTCCGCAAAAAGATAGGACATGTTCTATCTTTTTGCGGAACGGAAGAACGGGACGAAACCCCACGAAAGCACTTCCTAGTGGTTCCGTTCCGTGCTTCCGTTCCATTCCACATCTTCGGACCCATTCAAGTAAATGGGTCCACTTCTGTGATGCGGAATGCCCACGGAACGGCACCCGTGTATTGCGGATCCGCAATACAGCAACGGAGTGCAGACGTTCTTGTGTAGGGGGCCTTAGTCTGTCAGACGGGATAAAAGTATTTTTAAAATCGGAAGTTAAATGATCCACTGAGTCGTCATTAACCAGAATGTCGTCTAGGTATGGTACTAGAATTAGGCCCTCCTGCCTCAAATGACCACCCATCTCGAAACACTATTTTAGTGAATACTCTTGGGGAAATCCCGAAAGGCAGTGCTGTGAATTGGTAATGAAGAATCTGACCCTTTGTATTCCTGATCGCAAACCTTAGGAACTTCTGGTAACTGTCATGAATAGGAACATGGTAATATGTGTCTTTTAGATAGACTGTGCACATAACGGCCCCTAACTTTATTAGTGGAATGATGGATTTCAGAGATTCCTTCCTGAACTTTCTGTATACGATAAATCAAAAATTTATTATAGTATGAAAGAAGTGCTCTTTTTCCCCCTCACTAGGAATAGTGTTGAGTAGAAGCCTTGTTCTCTTTGAGAAAAGGGAACAGGGACTACTACTCCCAGTGTTATCAAATCTCGAACTCCTTGCAACACATTTTCCTGGGATCTTCTGGAACCTAAGTTGGTGATCAGGAATTTTTTGGAGGGGACAGTAGAAAACTATTTTGTATCCTGATATTATTTCTAGGGCCCAAGTGTTTGAGGTTATATTTCCCAGGGAACTAGAAAATTTTGCAGTCTCCCCCCTATTCTGGCGTCATTGTCTTTTACCAGATTTACTTTGGGGATTAAGGAGGAAATCCCTTCCTCTACCCCCACTTTGGGTAGCTCCAGCAGCACGATTTTCCCTTGCCCCTGTAGGACTTGTCCTGACTAGATTAAGGGAGAAAAGAAAATTTACTTTTGTATGGCCTTTTTAATTTAATTTTATTTTTTTTAAATCAGCAGATTTCTCCACAAACTTATCAAGAACTGGTCTTATCTCCTGAAAAGAGGATAGAGCAAAGCTTCATTTTAGAAGTCTTATCCCCCAACCAGGATTTCATCCAAAGAGCTCTGCGGGCTGCATTTGATAAGATTGCATCTCTGGCAGAAAATCTAACAGATTCTGCGGATGCATCTGCCAAAAAAGCTGTTGCGGATTTTAATAGAGGAATAGAAGCTAGTATTTCCTCCTGTGGAGTTTTATTTCTAATGTGATTTTCTAGCTCATTTAACCACAGATACATGGATCTAGCTACTGACGTGGCAGCTATATTTGCTTTAAGACTGAACATAGATGCCTCCCATGATTTCCACAAAAGGCCATCTGCTTTTTGTTCCATTGGGTCTGAGTTGAGACGCATCTTCAAATGGCAAAGATGTCTTTGTTTACTTTAGCCACTTAGAACATCAATTTTCAGAATATCTTCAAATAATTTAGATTCAGAAGGATCGAACAGCAGACTATTCTTATATTCTTGTAAAATGCCCAGCCTTTTCTCAGGATCAGACCACTCTTCCATAATCATTTCCTTAATGTTCTCATTTTTTGGGAAGACTCTGGCATGTTTAATTCCTTAAGACCACAGCCTTATTTCACCTTAAGGACCAGGCCATTATTTGCAAATCTAACCAGTGTCACTTTAAGTGGTGATAACGTTAAAACGCTTGGACCTATCCAGGCCATTCTGAGATAGTTTTTTCGTCACATATTGTACTTCATGACACTGGTAAAATGGAGTAAAAAAATTCACTTTTATTTATAAAAAAATACCAAAAATTTGGAAAAGTTCGCAAATTTCCAAGTTTCAATTTCTCTACTTCTATAATACATAGTAATACCTACAAAAATAGTTATTACTTTACATTCCCCATATGTCTACTTCATGTTAGGATCATTTTGGGAATGACATTTTATTTTTGAGGGACGTTACAAGGCTTAGAAGTAAAATTTCAAAAACCAACTTTTTAAAGGACTAGTTCAGGTCTGAAGTCACTTTGTGAGGCTTTCATAATAGAAACCACCCAAAAATGACCCCATTCTAGAAACTACACCCCTCAGGGTATTCAAAACTGATTTAACAAACGTCGTTAACACTTTAGGTGTTCCACAAGAATGAATGGAAAATAGATACAATTTTAAAAATTTCACTTTAACACATTTTCCATTTTAATATTTTTTTTTCCGCAGTTACAAAGCAAGGGTTAACAGCCAAACAAAAGTCAATATTTATGGCCCTGATTCTGTAGTTTACAGAAACACCCCATATGTGGTCGTAAGCTGCTGTCCGGGCCCACGGTAGGGCGCAGAAGGAAAGGAATGCCATACGGTTTTTGGAAGGCAGATTTTGCTGGACTGGTTTTTTGGACACCATGTCCCATTTGAAGCCCCCCTGATGCACCCCTAGAGTATAAACTCCAAAAAAGTGACCCCATTTTAGAAACTACGGGATAGGGTGGAAGTTTTGTTGGTACTAGTTTAGGGTACATATGATTTTTGGTTGCTCTATATTACACTTTTTGTGAGGCAAGATAACAAGAAACAGCTGTTTTGGCACAGTTTTTATTTTTTGTTATTTACAACATTCATCTGAGCAGGTTGTCACGGACGCGGCGATACCTAATATGTATACAATTTTTTTTATTTATGTAAGTTTTACACAATGATTTCATTTAAAAAATAAAAAAAAAAATCATGTTTTAGTGTCTCCATAGTCTGAGAGCACTAGTTTTTTCACTTTTTGGCTGATTATCTTGGGTTAGGGTCTCATTTTTTGCGGGATGAGATGACAGTTTGAATGGCACTATTTTGGGGTGCATATGACTTTTTGATCGCTTGCTATTACAGTTTTTGTGATGTAAGATGACAAGAAAATGGCTTTTTTTACACCGTTTATTAATATTTTTTTTTTTTTTTTAATGGTGTTCACCTGAGGGGTTAGGTCATGTGATATTTTAATAGAGCCGGTCGATATGGATGCGGCGATACCCAATATGTATACTTTTTTTTAATTTACACAACAGCTTTTTTAAAACAAAACAATTTTTTTTTTTAATTGTCTCCATATTCGGAGCCATAGTTTTTTTTTTTTTTGGGCGATTGTCTTAGGTAGGGGCTCATTTTCTGCGGGATGAGGCGACGGTTAGATTGGTACTATTTTGGTGGGCATACGCCTTTTCAATCGCTTATTGTTGTACTTTTTGTGATGTAAGGTGACAATAAAACTGTTTATTTGGCATAGTTTTTATTTTTTGTTTTTTTACAGTGTTCATCTGAGGGGTTAGGTCATGCGATAGGTTTATAGAGCCGGTCGACACAGATGCAGCGATACCTAATATGTCTACTTTTTTTTTTTCCCTATTTTTTCCCAATTTTTTTTTTTTACTTTATTTTGGAAAATTACATTTTTGTTTATTCTACTTGAAACTTATTTTTTGGGGGAAAACAATTTTTTCAACTTTTTACTTTATTTTTTGTCCCACTTTGGGACTTCAACTTTTGGGGTCTAATCCCTTTTACAATGCATTCCAATACTTCTGTATTGGAATGCATTGGCTGTATGAGTAATACTGTGTGCATTAGGCCTCATGCACACGGCCGTGTTCCGCGTGTAATGACCGGCGTCACGCAAAGGGAGGGAAATGGGAAGGTCCTGTCCAAGGGAGAGGGAAAGATGGTGACCCCTGACTCACCTTGCGGCTGGCACCTGACTGCCCTGACGTCCCTAGACGGGTTCCTCACCCGTACGCCGATCACGTGCCTAAACCCTGGCTTTCCCTAGGATGAGCCCTATGTAGTGAACAGGGCGGTGGGATCACTAGTCCGCACCACTGACACTAAGAGGAAAACACCAAGGAGAGGACAGACAATACAGACAAACATATAATCCTAGGTGGGCGACAACAGCAGACCACCAAGGCCCAACAGGGATCCGGAGGGTAATGTTCTGGAACAACAACCAGGGAACACAGCTACACAGCTTCAGTGGGTCAGTATAGAAGTCCAGGCAGGAAGCTCTATATCTGGCAACCAGAGAAGTGAGAGATGGGAATATAAGAAGGTTGGGATTGCTGGACAAGAAACAGCTGAGGAGGAGAAGCTCCGGATCCCTGAGTGAGCCAAAAAGGATTGCAAGGCAAACTCAGAAAGCTACCATTAATAAACAGCACTGTCATTAGACATCGAGCGCGCAGCCACCCGCTGCGACTTCCTGACCCCGGGTATAATGGAATCAGGCGTGGCTCTTGACACCCTCGTGACACCGCGGCCGAGAGCGGTCCGTGGTAACCCGGCCGGGATTCCTGCTGACTCGTATAGTGTATTACTGTACAGCAGCGGCTGCATGAAGCGCACGGCATCATAGCAACCAATGACGCCGTGCGCTCCTGCCGTCAGCAGGAATCCCGGCCGGGTTACCACGGACCGCTCTCGGCCGCGGAACACGGCCATGTGCATGAGGCCTTACTCATACAGCTTCCAGCCTGTGAGATCCAGGGGGCTGGATCTCACAGGCTCGTCACTGGAAGGCAGCGCCGATGCCTAAGGAAGGCATCGTGCTGCCTTCAATGCCATCGGGTGCCCCCTACAGCCGCATGGGGACCCAATGGCACCGCCGCCAGCCGCAAAAGTGAAAAGCTGCAAACCGCAGGTCACGAGAACCCCCTCGCATTTAGCCAAGGTGCCTGCTCAATGATTTGAGCAGGCACCGGGTTCCGATAACCACCCGCCGATCGGAAATACACAGGGCGTACAGGTACGCCCTGTGTCCTTAACAGGTTAACTAAGTCCACCAAACATTTCTTCCTGTATGGAAGGTGCTTTCTTGACTTCCTCAACCCCCATGGTAGCACGAACTGCCTTTAAGAGGTCATTCATTTCATCAGATGAAGAGTAGAACTTCCTATTTCCCTCTGACACCTCTCCCTCTGATAGGGGTCCGTCATCAGCCCATTGCTTGAAAGAAGACAACCCTCATTTTTGGTCGCTTAGGGGGTTGAGGTCCCTGGGACATCTCTGTCATAGTCCACATGGAGGACCGTATTTCTTCCTGAATCATGGTTCTGATACCGTCCATAAGTGATTGTTGCTCCTCACGAATAACATTAGATATGCAGTTCTTGCAGAGTTTTTTTTTTACATATGAATCAGGTAAGATATACATTTTAGAGGCTTTTTAGCTTTCTTCTGTGCCTCCTTTGCCTGAGGATATGAAAAAACGACTCGGTCAGGAGTCATTTTACATAGAGTATGGTGGAGAAAAAAAGAACGCCAAGACTAAGTGCTCCCATATTTCTATGTACATAAAAAGCAAAGATATAGATACTTAAAAACGGATATATACCACAAGGGAAACTTACAAAAGGCAGCGCTGGGGCATCAAGCTCCCTAGGACTTTGCAGCCCATGGCCCGACATATTGAGACAGTGGAAGTATCACTCTACTCACTCAGACCTCAGATCAGCATTAGTCCGTGGCTCCCCGTTGTTCTTTTATCCTGCTGCCTACCGCTCCTATGAACTTCCAGGTCATACCACACGACCACCGCGACGTCATGAGTCTTCAGCGTGCCAGCACGCCTGCTGCGCTACCAGCTCAACTTACAGGGGGAGAGGAGCCAGCATCCCCCGGATGTTCCAGAGCGAGCCCTCGCAGTTCCTACAGCCCCACAGTAGCGCGTGGCCGCTGGCAGACTGGGGTGCTCAAAGAAATTAAATAAGCTTAAGGTAAATAGGAGACTGTTCCTACAGGTCTCCCAAGAAAAACAAATTTCCACTTCATGTACCTGACGTGCAGGGAGACTCTTCTCTGCCGCTGGCTTCAGTAGGTACAGGAAACACTGGGGAATGGTGGTGGGAGGGGGCAATTTAACCTCTTCTCTGTTCCTGCCCCTACAGAGGTCTGATATGGAAACAACCAGCTAAATGCTCTCTGACTATAATGTGGTCCAAGGCCATCTGGCCATTTTCCGGCATACATGCTGGGTATCGTCCAAAGCAGGTTTTTTTTTGTCCTGCCAAAACCCAGCTTGAATGCTGTAACAAGGCCGGACCCCATTACAGTCAATCGCTGCAGCAGCCAGCAGTATCCAGATATACCCGATATGGTACATTCTGGCTGGCTGTTCTACTGACAGACTGTATATTGCAGCTGTGAAAGAAGCCTTATATGTGTGCATTTATTTGCTATACCACTGTAAGAAATATAGTTTTTTATAAAGCAATACGTTATTTTAAGAAGGTTTCTTATTAGAGTACTCGATTAATCGTAAAATTGTTAGAATACTTTATTACTAAAATAATAGTTTGCTGCAGCCCTAAATGGGAGCGTAATACGCATGACTGGCCACTGCTCCCATTCACTTCTATGGGCTCGACGGAAATAGCCGAGCCAGCTCTCGGCTATTTTCGGCTGCCCCATAGAAAATGAATGGAGGGCGGATCCGCATGCGCCTTTTCTGGTCTCCGTTCTCAACACGCACCTACAAGACAATGGGGGGAAATGCTAGCGATATGGTCCCATTGTCTGTCCTGAGACAATCCCTTTAAGGGGTAGGCTGGCTAGATATATTGATCACCTATCGTCAGGATAGGTCTTCAATATCTGATCGACAGGAGTCCAGCACTCGGCATCCCTGCCGATCAGCTGTTTGAAGGGTGCTCCATGTAAGCGCGGCTTCCTGTTTATTACACTGCCTGTCGTCTCGAAAGTGAAGTGTAATACAAGTACTTTCTCCATTCACGTGAATGGAGCGAGTACTTCTCATTACAATACGCTGCTGCACAGGAGAGGTTGTCTAGTGTAAAGACCAGGATCTCCTCTTCAGCTGATTGCGGGGGGGTGTTAGATCATCAATATCTGATTGGTGAGGACCTATCAACAATATACATGGCTGGACAACACTTATTTTAAAGATAGAAAAAATATATATAGCAGCACAACGAAAAAAATATAAATAAAACCTTTTCTTGTGGTGGTGCCAGCCGTGTTAGGAGCCAGTCTGAAGCTCCCCCTAGGATGCGTCATATATGGAAAACCGCAGCACTCACTTGTCTTCAATTACGTAGGATTTATTCACCAACAACAATGCAACGTTTCGACCGTAATGGTCTTTCTCAAGCCTGGACAACACTTTTAACGTGTCAGGGAATGCCATAAAAATAAAACTATAGTGGAATTTTGTTTTTTAATCAAATTCTACCCCATTTGTGTTTTTGTTTCATGCTTCCCACCACAATTATAAGTGGTGCCATTTGAAAGAACAATTAGTCCCGCAAAAAAAAAAAAAAAAAAAAAAAAAAAAAAAAAAAAAAAGGTTATGCCTCCGGGAAGGCAGGGCGTAAGAAACAAACAGAAAAAACTTAGCGTCATAAAGAAAAAAATTTGTGCGGGTAAAAATAAAGTACTAGTCTCCTGACGGAAATGCCATCTGGGCTGGTGGTTTATGGGCCAGGTGGCAACCCTACCTATGGGTGTTAGTAAATGTAGGGCACTCTGTAGAAAGGGTCACCAGACATACACTGCCAGGGAGGGGGACAGTCACAGAGCAGGAGCCATGTCACCCCCTCTGACAGTTCCACCATAACAACCTGTACGGTGCCTAGGCTCACCTCTGCAGCCAGCGTGTGAAGAAGTCGAGCTCTGAGCGATGCAGCACGGCCGGATTACTCTGACACAAGAGGACAAACTCCCGCAGCTCGTGTAACTTCCGTGGATCCATGGCTGGCAGAGACGCGTTCACTGTGGAATAGACCGGAAGGCTGCTGGAAAGAGCTAGAAGCAGGAGGAGACGGAGGAGGGCGTGGCTAAGCGTTGACCACGCCCGGTCGCAGCCTGGCTTTCAGGCGCCATGATGACAGTATACGCTAGAGGGTGCATAATGCAAACCCTTACATAGAAAGAGAACTTTACGTTAGAATTGATACGTATTTTGTGACGTTCTCCACAGTAGACTGACAAAACCTGTGCATTAAATGCGGTGACAAGGACTTGCTGACCACTAGTTCCTATCTAGAGGCGCTTCTCTTCAAAGCAGTCATTGAATGTTTCATTCCTTAACGATAAAACGTCTGTAAAAAGTATACTACTCCCGTTCACACCGCTAGGTTTCTGGCGCGGCATTCAGGCAGGGTTCCCTTCCTGTGCTGATGTCATCAGTGCGCGGCTGAGCTAGGCCCCACGTGGTGCGGCGGAGAGGACGCGGGAGGAGAAGCTGTACCGAGGCCGAGCAGCCATGTGGCGCGCCGCCCGCACCTTTCTGTCAGGTAGCTTTCCTCTGGTACTTCTGTTTGGGGCGCGTTCACACAATGCGGACTTTTTTTTTTTATGCCTGTCCAACTGTCCAGACAAATAGGACTTTTTTCCTGTGTCAAAGGAAAAAAAAGATATGTTCCTGTATTTCTTTAGTCAGTCTACTTTCACACTGGCGTTTTGGCTTTCCGTTTGTGAGATCCGTTCAGGGCTCTCAGCTGTCCGAAACGGATCAGTTTGCCTTCTAATCCATTCTGAATGGAAAAGGATCCACTCAGAACACATCAGTTTGCCTCCGATCAGTCTCCATTCCGCTCTGGAGGCGGACACCCAAACGCTGCCAAACGGATCTGTCCTGGCACAATGTAAGTCAGTGGGGACGGATCTGTTTTCACTGGCACAGTAGAAAACGGATCCGTCCTCCATTGACTTTAAATAGTGTTCATGACGGATCCGTCTTGGCTATAGAAAACATAATTTAACCGTATCCGTTCATGACGAATGCATGCGGTTGTATTATTGTAACGGAAGCGTTTTTGCAGATGCATGATAAATCCGAAAAAAAATGCTAGTGTGAAAGTAGCCTTATTTTCATGGTAATTTAAATTTTACAGTTCCCAGTTAACCCTTTGAAGGGGTTGTCTGGTTTCTGATATTGATGACTTGTGCTCACGATAGGTGATCAATATCAGTCTGGCGGGGGTCTGATTCCCGACACCCCCGCTAACCAACTTCACCTGCGGGGGCAGTCTCTTCACTGTTTACCTGCAAGCCAGCAATGTATTTACAGCTGTAGAAGCAGGAACTAGGCCTGTTTCTCATCTGCGGACAGATCTCTGCCACTCCCCATTATAGTGAATGGGACCGGTGGGTGTCACCTAGCGTTCGGCAGTGTCGGTGTTCTGCCAGATCTCTATACCTTGCGAAAAGTCTATAACGGAAGTGACGCGCCGCACAGGAATCAGCTGGAGGAGGGTGATCGTTGGAGCTGGAGGAGGGAAAGAATAGTTGCAGCGCCGAGATAGAAGTACTTCGTGCACCGCGCGTGCGCACTTAGGGGTATAGAGATTTTGCAGCAGATCTCCCTACCCGTGAGTGCGCACAAATCGTCAGATCAAATCAGGATGAACTGCATCTGATGATTTGTGCGCACGTGCCACTCGGGGGTAGGGAGATCTGATGCAACATTTTGCGCTGCAAAATCTCTATACCCCTAAGTGCGCACGCGCGGTGCACGAAGTACTTCTATCGCGGCGCTGCAACGATTCTTTCCTAAGCCAGTGGATGTGCGCAGCGCCACGCACACCCTCCTCAAGCTTATTCTTATGCGGCTGCGTCACTTCCGGTATAGACTTTTTGCAAGGTATAGAGATCTGGCAGAACACCGGATCCAGACATCTCCTGCAAGCTGCTCCCTGCCAGAGATGCCTAACACTCGTGTGGAACTAGCCTTCCACTTTGCTGCTGTAAGGTAGAAGTAGGGTGTCGGACCCCCGCCGATCTAATATATGACCTGTCCTAAGGATAGTTCATCAGGATTGGTAACCAGACAACCCCTTTTTAAGGACTAAGTTATTTTCTGTTTTTGTGGTTTGATTTTATTACTCCCTGCCTTTCCGGAGTTCTGTTCATGTAGCCCTATGTGGGCTTCTTTGTTGCGGGACAAGTTGTACTTTCTATTTGCACCATTTAAAGGGTTTCTGTCACCCTAATTTTCACTGTTAAACAGGCTGACATTCGAGATGTGAAAATGTCATCTGAATTTAACTAGGGCTGCAATGATTAATCGACTTTATCGATAATATTTGATTACGGGATTCGTTGTCGATGAATCCAATTATCGAATAATCACTGATTTGTTGCTATGCGGGCGGTTTACTTTAAATCAGCGCATCTTTATTTTACCTTACAATGAAGCTCCAGTAACAGGCAGAGCGAACGGCGGCGTAACGTCACTTACTCATAAAGTGGGCTGAGCAGGTGCGTCACGTGAGTGAGTGACGTTACGCCGCCGCCCGCTCTGCCTGTTACCTAAGCTTCATTGTAAGGTAATAAAGATGCGCTGAGTAAAAGTTACTGCCAGAATAGTCTGCTGTGAGCAGCGGGCCGGGGCTGTTATGGGGAGGGGGATCTGTGTATGGCACTGCTATGGGGAGGGGGATCTGTGTATGGCACTGCTATGGGGAGGGGGATCTGTGGATGACATATAGCATAAGATGCTATATAGTGTCATCTATAGCCCCCCCCCCCCATTATCAGTGGCATCCACAGATCCCCCCCCCCATTATCAGTGGCATCCACAGATCCCCCCCCCCTCCCCATAACAGTGCACAGATCCCCCTCCCATAACAGTGCCATCCACAGATCCCCCTCCCCTTAACAGTGCCATCCACAGATCCCCCTCCCCTTAACAGTGCCATCCACAGATCCCCCTCCCCATAACCGTGCCATCCACAGATCCCCCTCCCCATAACAGTGCCATCCACAGATCCCCCTCCCCATAACAGTGCCATCCACAGATCCCCCTCCCCATAACAGTGCCATCCACAGATCCCCCTCCCATAACAGTGCCATCCACAGATCCCCTCCCCATAACAGTGCCATCCACAGATCCCCCTCCCCATAACAGTGCCATCCACAATTTGTTTTAATATGGCCTTTGAACATAATTTTTCAAGTAAAATCATATAAACCTCTTTGTTTTGTAATTTTGGTGTTTTTCCCGATTAAACGATTAAATTATCGACAACTAATCGATTATTCAAATAATCGTTAGCTGCAGCCCTAAATTTAACTCTGCATTTCTTTTATTTAAGTATGCCCCCGTTTTTACGTAATTTTAACTTTTATTATATGCAAATGAGTCTTTAGGAGCAGGGGGGGGCGTTGCACCTGCTCCTGGAGGCTCCGTTCGCTAACTTCATTTCCATGCCCTTCTGTTTTGATTGACAGGGCCAGGCCATCGTTGGTTCTCTTGCTGGCCCCATCTGCCGTGTAAATCTCGTGCCTGCGCCGTTCTGTTCAGTATTCGACGCAGGCACAGTGAGAAAGCCTGCTGCCGTGAAGCTGTGTGAAGGCTAATTTAGTTTTTTGTTAATACCATTTTGGACTGTGTATTATTCTTTTCCCTAACGCCTCCACAACGGCACTTATTGGGGAGTGTCCCCGCCTCGGACAGGAAACAACGACGTAGAAGCAGAAGATTTAAGAACCTCCTCCCCTTTACCTAGTCAGTCGTTGTTTCCTGTCCGACGGAAGACGTGGAAGCCGCTCTTGTAGCAGGAGTAACTTTTCTTCCGCCCAGCCTCACCTCGATCCTGGGGTTTTCCCCACTTCATGTGGGAGGGCTGGAGCAGGGAACGGGCCCGCGGGGACGCATTGCCTCCCTTCCTGTTCCTTGGGGTAAGTCCTGGTTGCAGGTGTCCCCGGGCGCATGTGCGGTAGCTGCCAGAGACTATCGCGGGATCCGACGTCCGGCGTGTGACGTCAGCGGGTGAGATTCTCCTTGGGCAAGAGAATCTCGCGAGAAGGCGGAGCTCCAGCGGCGCGGATTTTAAAAAGAGTTCCTCAAACACAGCGTCCTCGTGCTACGAGGACGATGCAAAGCCCTGGAGATATGGACACCGCCAGAAAACCCGTGGATCCTTCAGCCTCTGCCCTCAGCCCGGCCAGAGAGACCGCGACCCTGAAGCCGCCTGGTGGAGATTTGGCACGGAAAAAATGTGGCATTTGTCGCAAAGCACTCTCCTCCAAGTCAAAAAAACCTCTGTGCCCCAAGTGCACAGAAAAAATTGTCTCAGAGGAATCCCCTTCCCTGCTCGAGTCCATGAGGTCAATAATTAAGGAAGAAGTGAATTCCGCAGTAGACCTAAGAATGCCGTCATCCCCAAGACCATCCACCTCTCAAAGATCCCTAGCCTCTGACGCCGGGTGTGAATGGGATGAAGGGGAAATCTTTTCTGAGGTAGTCTCCTCCTCTGAAGACAACTCAGGTAAACCCCTCTTTCTGCCGGAAGAGACAGATGGATTCTTAAAAATCATCCGAGCAACTATGAACATCGAGGAGGTGAAGGAGGCTCACTCTGTACAAGACCGGATGTACCAGGGGTTAGGGGAAAGGAAGAAAAGAACCTTCCCCATTCACAATAATGTCAAGTCCCTCATTGCAAGGGAATGGAAAGATCCAAAAAAAAGGGTGGCTATATCGGGTGCCTTTAAACGCAAATACCCCTTTGATGATGCTGATTCTAACCTGTGGGAAAAAACCCCAAAGGTAGATGCACCAGTAGCCCGGATCTCTAAAAGAACCTCGCTACCCTTTGAGGATACTGGCCTCCTCAGAGACCCCATGGACAAAAAGTGTGAGAGCCTCCTAAAGAAATCATGGGAGACTAACACAGCTATGCTGCGACCAAGTATAGCTTCCACCTGTACTGCAAGAACACTCTCAGTATGGCTGAACCAGCTAGAGGATCATCTGGCGGCGGGTACCCCGCGGGAAGAAATCCTAGCTTCCCTACCAGCCCTAAAGAAGGCGTCTAATTTTCTTGCCGATGCATCTGCAGACTTAGTAAAGTTTTCTGCCCGGTCAGCGGCCTTATCGAATGCCACAAGAAGAGCTGTCTGGCTCCGCACCTGGTCAGGGGACGCGAGCTCAAAGAATCGCCTATGCTCCATCCCGTGTGAAGGCGATAGACTATTTGGGTCCACCTTGGATGATATTCTGGATCAGGCGGCGGACAGGAAGAAGGGCTTCCCTATAGAGAACCGCTATTTCCATCAGAGGCGTTCCTTTCGGAATCAAAGAAAGCCCAAAGGAGATCCTAAGAAAAAAGAGGGTTCAAAGAGGTGGCAGCCCTCCAGAGGTAGGGGTAGAAGGTTTCTCTTTAACACCGAGAATGCTTCATCCTCAAAACAATGAAGCTAGACATCAAGTGGGGGGCAGACTAATCTACTTTGCTGCCGTCTGGGAAAATATAGGAGCATCTCCCTGGGTAGTGGACACCCTAAGTCATGGCCTAAAGTTAGAGTTTCTGTCAATACCCACAGATCATTTCATGATCAACAAAATCCTACCTCATCAAGAAAAACAATCCTGCCTAGAGTCAGAAATTACATCACTCATTCAGAAAGGAGTAATCTGTCAGGGTCCTGCGGAAGAACAGGGAAAAGGGTTTTACTCCCCTGTCTTCTTAATCCAAAAACCCAACAAGACCTATCGACTAATAATTAACTTAAAAGGTTTAAACAAGTTTATCATTTACAAACGCTTCAAGATGGAGTCAGTGAGATCCACCATAAATGTCCTGCCCCAAGACTGCTTCATGGCGACCATGGACCTTCAGGACTCCTATTACCACGTCCCGATTGCTGTGGCCCATCAAAAGTATTTGAGATTCGCTATCTATATAAATAACCGGCTCTGTCATTTTCAGTTCATAGCCCTTCCCTTTGGGCTTTCCTCAGCCCCAAGGGTGTTTTCAAAAGTTATGTCTGATGTCGTCAAAGCCCTTCACCTAAGAAGCATCCAAATTATACCGTACCTGGACGACTTTCTGGTAGTTGCTCCCTGTGAAGAGACCCTTCTGTCGCACCTAGCAGATGTTCAGAAATTTTTTACCACCCTAGGGTGGATAATAAATTTCAAAAAGTCAGACTTAAATCCAGCACAAAGCAAAACCTTTTTAGGGGTAACATTAGATTCCCATTGATTAATGTCTTTTCTTCCACAGATCAAACAGATCGAGCTCCAGGAAAAAGTCTCGCTTTTCTGCAGCCAAAAATCCACAACGATAAGGAACCTCATGACCATTCTAGGTATCCTTACGTCCACGATCCAGTCAGTAAGGTGGGCCCAACACCACACAAGACCACTTCAGGCGTTCCTCCTATCTTCCTGGGATGGCACCTCCTCGGCCCTAGAAAAGCGAGTATTGATTCCGAAATCGGTAAAAACATCTCTTCTGTGGTGGAGAATCAGAAAACACCTTCAGACGGGTGTTTCCTGGAGACAAGGAGATCAAATGATCATAACCACAGACGCCAGCAGCATCGGCTGGGGGGGTCACTCAGGTGGGAAAGTGGTCCAAGGCACTTGGGGAGCGGATCTACTACAAGCCTCCTCCAACTTAAAAGAACTCTCAGCGGTATACAAAGTCATGGTCGCTCTCTTAACGCCTACATCACCAAAAAGTATAAAAGTCTTCTCAGACAATACTACCGCGGTCGCCTATTTAAACAAACAGGGAGGAACCAGGAGTCGCTCCCTAGCAGCCGTAAGCGAAAAAATCTTCTCCTGGACAGAGAGCAACCTGATTTCCCTTACAGCCTTACATGTCAGAGGAGAAGAAAATACTTTAGCCGACTTCCTCAGCCGTCAAACTCTGAAAGAGGGAGAGTGGTCCCTAAATCCACAAATATTTCACCAATTGTGTCTCAAGTGGGGGACTCCAGAAATAGATCTGTTTGCGACAAAGTCCAACAAACAGACCAAACAGTTCTGTTCCCTCTCCCAAAAGGACCAGCCATTATGGATAGATGCCCTATCCCGACCATGGCCAAACTGCCTTCTCTATGCCTTTCCTCCCTTTAGCCTAATACCGAAGTCTCTGATAAAGGTACAGGAAGAGAAGGCCAAGGTAATCTTTATAGCCCCTCACTGGCCGAGAAGATCCTGGTTCCCCTTGCTACTTCACCTTTCAGCAGGGGAATCCTGGGTCCTCCCATCCATTCTGGATCTCCTTCATCAAGGCCCAGTAGATCACCCAAGCGTCAAAAACTTGAACCTGAGGGCCTGGAGACTGAACGCAACACTTTAAGAAAAAAGGGACTCTCGGATTCAGTTATTTCTACTCTTATGCTCAGCCGGAAACCCATAACATCCAGAATTTATATGCGGACCTGGAAAGCCTTTCAGAAATTCGCGGGTGACGCGAGTTTGCCCAACATTCCTCAAATTCTGCAGTTCCTTCAAGCCGGACTTGACAAAGGCCTCAGGCCAGCAACCCTTAGAGTGCAGGTATCAGCCCTTAGTGTGTTTTTGGACGTCAAGTTGTCAGAATCCTCTTTAATAAAGCGTTTTCTCAAGGGCGCAACGAGAAAGACTCCTGTAGTTCGTCCTACCATTGCTCCCTGGGATCTTAATTTAGTACTGTCTGTACTAATGTCTCCCTCATTTGAACCTATAGAAGATATATCCCTGAGACTTCTGACGTTGAAGACAGTATTCCTTACGGCCATTACAACGGCTAGAAGAGTCGGGGAGATCCAAGCCTTTTCATATAAACCTCCTTATCTGACAATCTTCGATGATCGCATAATTCTGAAACATTGCCCAGCCTTCCTACCTAAGGTAGTGTCTAGATTTCACTGCGAACAAGAAATATCACTGCCCTCGTTCTGTGCTTCACCAACCTCGGAAAAGGAGAAGAATTACCACAACTTGGAAGTAAGAAGGGTGGTAATCTGCTACCTCAACAGAACTTCATCGTTCAGGCACTCAGACCAACTGTTCTTACAATACCAAGGGCCCAACAAAGGTCACGGGGCAAGCAAACCTACGATATCCAGATGGATAAAAAACATGATCCAGTTAGCTTACCTGCAGAAAGACCTCCAACCCCCGGTGGGAATAAGGGCTCACTCCACCAGAGCGGTATCATCCTCATGGGCGGAGGCAGCATCTGTATCATTAGAACAGATATGTAGAGCCGCAACCTGGGCCAATCCTATGACTTTTTTCAATCACTATAGGCTGGATATCCTTAAGAACCAGGACTTATCATTTGGGCGCAGGGTACTTTCTGCTGCTGTCCCTCCCTAGATCCTATTACTCTGTTAATCCTCCAATAAGTGCCGTTGTGGAGGCGTTAGGGAAAATAAATAATTACTCTTACCGGTAATTGGTTTTTCCAATAGCCTCCACAACGGCACTGGGATTCCCTCCCTAAAATATTATTACATGGGTCTAAGTTTGTAAAGACTTATTGTTTTCCTTCTAATGATGTAATTGTCCTTGGTTATTAATACATGATTTATCTTGGCATCACTTCCGTGTCCTCTCTTATTGACTGACTAGGTAAAGGGGAGGAGGTTCTTAAATCTTCTGCTTCTACGTCGTTGTTTCCTGTCCGAGGCGGGGACACTCCCCAATAAGTGCCGTTGTGGAGGCTATTGGAAAAACCAATTACCGGTAAGAGTAATTATTTATTTAATCACTTTTTATTCAGTTTGTTGGGAGGTGAAGCGATGGAAGAAACGTAGAATTTATCATTTTGAGGTTTTTTTTTCTGGTAAGACGATCATTTTCTAGTGATATGCCCCCATTGTCACTGGTGGGAATAGTCCTTTGACAAAAAAATTGCGACTTATGGACATTTTTGTGCTTGGCAGTGCCTATGATGTTTATTTTATTTGTGTATTTTTATTTTGGGGAAAGGGGGGAGATTTTAATTTTTTAAAAATATTTTTAAAATATACAGTCGTGGCCAAAAGTTTTGAGAATTACATAAATATTGGAATTTGGAAAAGTTGCTGCTTAAGTTTTTATAATAGCCATTTGCATATACTCCAGAATGTTATGAAGAGTGATCAGATGAATTGCATAGTCCTTCTTTGCCATGAAAATTAACTTAATCCCAAAAAAAACTTTCCACTGCATTTCATTGCTGTCATTAAAGGACCTGCTGAGATCATTTCAGTAATCGTCTTGTCTTGTTAACTCAGGTTAGAATGTTGACGAGCACAAGGCTGGAGATCATTATGTCAGGCTGATTGGGTTAAAATGGCAGACTTGACATGTTAAAAGGAGGGTGATGCTTGAAATCATTGTTCTTCCATTGTTAACCATCGTGACCTGCAAAGAAACGCGTGCAGCCATCATTGCGTTGCATAAAAATGGCTTCACAGGCAAGGATATTGTGGCTACTAAGATTGCACCTCAATCAACAATTTATAGGATCATCAAGAACTTCAAGGAAAGAGGTTCAATTCTTGTTAAGAAGGCTTCAGGGCGTCCAAGAAAGTCCAGCAAGCGCCAGGATCGTCTCCTAAAGAGGATTCAGCTGCGGGATCGGAGTGCCACCAGTGCAGAGCTTGCTCAGGAATGGCAGCAGGCAGATGTGAGCGCATCTGCACGCACAGTGAGGCGAAGACTTTTGGAAGATGGCCTGGTGTCAAAAAGGGCAGCAAAGAAGCCACTTCTCTCCAAAAAAAAAAACATCAAGGACAGATTGATCTTCTGCAGAAAGTATGGTGAATGGACTGCTGAGGACTGGGGCAAAGTCATATTCTCTGATGAAGCCTCTTTCCGATTGTTTGGGGCATCTGGAAAAAGGCTTGTCCGGAGAAGAAAAAGTGAGCGCTACCATCAGTCCTGTGTCATGCCAACAGTAAAGCATCCTGAGACCATTCTTGTGTGGGGTTGCTTCTCATCCAAGGGAGTGGGCTCACTCACAATTTTGCCCCAAAACACAGCCTTGAATAAAGAATGGTACCAAAACACCCTCCAACTTCAACTTCTTCCAACAACAGTTTGGTGAAGAACAATGCATTTTCAAGCACGATGGAGCACCGTGCCATAAGGCAAAAGTGATAACTAAGTGGCTCGCGGACCAAAACGTTCACATTTTGGGTCCATGGCCTGGAAACTCCCCAGATCTTAATCCCATTGAGAACTTGTGGTCAATCCTCAAGAGGCGGGTGGACAAACAAAACCCACTAATTCTGACAAACTCCAAGAAGTGATTATGAAAGAATGGGTTGTTATCAGTCAGGAATTGGCCCAGAAGTTGGTTGAGAGCATGCCCAGTCGAATTGCAGAGGTCCTGAAAAAGAACGGCCAACACTGCAAATACTGACTCTTTGCATAAATGTCATGTAATTGTCGATAAAAGCCTTTGAAACGTATGAAGTGCGTGTAATTATATCTCACTACATCACAGAAACAACTGAAACAAAGATCTAAAAGCAGTTTAGCAGCAAACTTTGCGAAAACTAATATTTGTGTCATTCTCAAAACTTTTGGCCACGACTGTATATACACTTTTTAATAGTTCTCCCAGGGAACTTGAACGAGCAATCATTAGATTGCCACTCCCATAGACTCCTCTCCACCTGTGGTCCTCCAGCCACAGCTCTCCCCGCTCCGTTGGGACCAGCACCTATCAGACAATGGGGGCATATCCTAGCAATATGCCCCAATTGTATGTGATGGGAATACCCCTTTAAGAGGATGGAGGCTTCTGCACACACCATCCGGCTCCCCAGATTCCCACTAAGGGTAGCCGTTGCATGGCCAGGAGTGCATGTTTCCGATTATTTTAGCTTCCAGATCCAATGGTCACATTTGACCACGACATCTAAGAGGATAAATGTGTGCAATCAATGTTATCGTCGATCACATACATTAGCCCTGGTCTCTGCCGCGAGCGGTTGCCATCTTTAAGTACCCGATTGCAGATGTATATATATATACATGGGGGTTGGTCAGAAAGGGAAGGACCCATAAATGATCTAATTTAGAAATAACCCCCCTAAAATTTATTCATGTATTTTCAATATGGTGGCTCACTTCAAGCTGATTATGGAATCAGGTGCTACTAGCCCAAATTAGAGGGACACCCACCCTCTGGTCAGGTATAGCTAATAGAAAAGAGAATAATGGGTGAGCACTCTAGCACTTGGACTTATTAAAATTTATTAAATCAATTTATTGATACATGTACAGTTATAAAATCAATTAAGATAGGTAAAAACATGAAAATGCTGTTGCCAATGAGAAAACAATGTGCTGGAATCTCACAATTCACATATACACAATCCTTGCAATGTCCAAATAATGTAGGCTATCAGGATGGTAGTGTTTGGACGCGAATCCACTACTCAAGTGTCAAATCTCTGGTATGGATATAAGTTCTTATCCCATATATATAAATCCGCGTCAAGCGTAAGTGGATATCCAAGACATAGTTATAATAATAGTAGTAGTGATTGTCTCTTCCACAGAGTTTCCAAAGCAATCAGTCTCTGACGTTATCTCAAGCTTAATAGCCGTAGGTATTATTTATAACCTCATGAGTAGATCAGTGCTTTGAGAAGGAATAGTTCTTACCTTCCTTCCTATCCAAACTAGTGTCGAGCGGTGCGGGTTAGTACCGGCGTCACGCTTCCAACTTCTCTCGCCGGCTGTCCCGAACTATCGCGGGAGTTGGGGCGGGACTTGGTTAGTCCGTGCCTGTTGATCTTCCGGCTGGAACAAAGAAACTGCCTCTTCGGTCTGTGTTTACTTGTTCCAATAGTGATTACTGCAACTGCAATATTCGTAGCGTGGCCACGCTAATAGTCACGGAGGTACTTCTCACAGGTGTCCGGACCAGACGCGTTTCGGGAATTATCCTTCCCTTCCTCAGTGGTGACCACTGAGGAAGGGAAGGCTAATTCCCGAAACGCGTCTGGCCCGGACACCTGTGAGAAGTACCTCCGTGACTACAGGGCTCCAGATGGCGACCAAAATGGTCGCCAATGCGACTTAGAATTTACAAATGGCGACAAGACTTTTTAGTCTTGTCGCCATTTGCGACTAGACCCGCCGCAGCTCTGCTCAATACAGCGGCGGGGCACAGGAGCTGATGATCGTTCTCAGCAGTGCAGGAGGAGTCTCTCCCTCCCCCCCTGTGCTGCTGCTGCCGCCGCCTCCACCAATAAGAAGAGACGGGAGGAGGAGGGGAGGGGCTGTGGCCACTGCGCCACCAATGAAGAAAACTGACCTGTAATACAAATGCAGGAGGCGGGTGCCGGAATCAAATAGCCGACACCCGACCTCTATGACAGGGAGCTGCGATCAGCTGCAGTTGAGTTAACCCTTCAGGTGCGGTACCTGAGGGGTTAATTGTAGCTGATCGCAGCCCCCTGTCACAAAGGTCGGGTGCCGGCTATTTGATACCGGCACCCGCCTCCTGTATTTGTATAAGAAACGTTGGTGGCACAGTGCCCCCCCCCCCCCCAATATAATAAACATTGGTTGCTCAGTGGGAAGTGCCAATGAGGGTTAAAAATAATAAAAGAAAATTTACTCACCTCCTCCAGTTGATCCGTAGCTGCCGGTCTCCTGTACTTACTTCTTTCTTCAGAACCTGTGGTGATGTCACTGAGCTCATCACATGGCCCATTACCATGGTGATGGATCATGTGATGAGCACAGTGATGTCACCACAGGTCCTGAAGAAAGAAGTAAGTACAGGAGATCGGCAGCTACGGATCAACTGGAGGAGGTGAGTAAATTTTCTTTTATTATTTTTAACCCTCATTGGCACTTCCCACTGAGCCACCAATGTTTATTATATTGGGGGGGGGGGGGCACACTGCGCCACCAATGTTTATTATATTGGGGTGATGGGGGGGCACACTGCGCCACTAATGTTTATTATATTGGGGTGATGGGGGGGGGCGCACTGCGCCACCAATGTTTATTATATGGGGGGGGGCGCACTGCGCCACCAATGTTTATTATATTGAGGGGGGGCGCACTGCGCCACCAATGTTTATTATATTGGGGTGATGGGGGGCGCACTGCGCCACCAATGTTTATTATACTGGAGTGTTGGGGGGCACACTGCGCCACCAATGTTTATTATATGGGGGGGGCGCACTGCGCCACCAATGTTTATTATATTGGGGTGATGGGGGGGCACACTGCGTCACCAATGTTTATTATATGGGGGGGGCGCACTGCGCCAATGTTTATTATATTGGGATGATGGGGGGGGGCGCACTGCGCCACCAATGTTTATTATATTGACCTTCTACTATGCAGTCTGTATTCAGAATGCTATTATTTCCCCTTATAACCATGTTATAAGGGAAAATAATAATCATCGGGTCTCCATCCCGATTGTCACCTAGCAACCGTGCGTGAAAATCGCACCGCATCCGCACTTGCTTGCGATTTTCACGCAGCCCCATTAACTTCTATGGGGCCTGCGTTGCGTGAAAAACGCAGAATATAGAGCATGCTGCGATTCTCACGCAACGCACAAGTGATGTGTGAAAATCACCGCTCATGTGCACAGCCCCATAGAAGTGAATGGGTCCGGATTTAGTGCGGGTGCATTCCGGTATTCTGAATGCCGGATCCGGCACTAATACATTCCTATGGGGAAAAATGCTGGATACGGCTTTCAGGCAAGTCTTCAGTTTTTTTCGCCGGAGATAAAACCGTAGCATGCTGTGGTTTTATCTTTTGCCTGATCAGTCAAAATGACTGAACTGAAGACGTCCTGATGCATCCTGAACGGATTACTCTCCATTCAGAATGCATGGGGATATGCCCGATCAGTTCTTTTCCTGTATAGAGCCCCTGTGACGGAACTCAGTGCCGGAAAAGAAAAACGCTAGTGTGAAAGTACCCTAAAATATTAAGTTTAAATCCCCCCTTTCCCAATTTTACATATAAAATATATAAACAATAAATAAATAAACATATTACATAGCGCTGCGTCCGAAAAGTCTAAACTATTAAATTATTAAAAAATATCTCCTATGCGGTGAGCATTCGCCATTTTTTTAGTCACCTTGTCACCCCAAAAAATAGCATAGGACTGTTCTATTATGGACCGAACGTTTCATAAAATGCTAAATGCACGCAGCTTTTTTTGGGTTTTTTTTTGGCGCGGTATTGAGTATCAAAATACTTTTTTATGGTGACGAAAGCGGATCAAAATTTTGGTTTCAAAACAACCCTACGCCGATCTGATCAGCGTACCGTTGTCACGATAGCAAAATTTTGATTCAGTTTCGATTTGGCGACTAAAAATTTGATTTGGCTCCTAAATTTTTCAGTTCAGGAGCCAATGGCTACTAGGTATTTTTTTTAGTCTGGAGCACTGGACTATTAGCGTGGCCACGCTACGAATATTGCAGTTGCAGTAATCACTATTGGAACAAGTAAACACAGACCGAAGAGGCAGTTTCTTTGTTCCAGCCGGAAGATCAACAGGCACGGACTAACCAAGTCCCGCCCCAACTCCCGCGATAGTTCGGGACAGCCGGCGAGAGAAGTTGGAAGCGTGACGCCGGTACTAACCCGCACCGCTCGACACTCGTTTGGATAGGAAGGAAGGTAAGAACTATTCCTTCTCAAAGCACTGATCTACTCATGAGGTTATAAATAATACCTACGGCTATTAAGCTTGAGATAACGTCAGAGACTGATTGCTTTGGAAACTCTGTGGAAGAGACAATCACTACTACTATTATTATAACTATGTCTTGGATATCCACTTACGCTTGACGCGGATTTATATATATATGGGATAAGAACTTATATCCATACCAGAGATTTGACACTTGAGTAGTGGATTCGCGTCCAAACACTACCATCCTGATAGCCTACATTATTTGGACATTGCAAGGATTGTGTATATGTGAATTGTGAGATTCCAGCACATTGTTTTCTCATTGGCAACAGCATTTTCATGTTTTTACCTATCTTAATTGATTTTATACCTGTACATGTATCAATAAATTGATTTAACCTCTTAAGGACATAGGGCGTACAGGTACGCCCTTGTGCCCTGGTACTTAAGGACACAGGGCGTACATGTACGCCCTGTGTATTTTCGATCACTGCCGTGCGGCTGGCAGTGATCGGAACCCGGTGCCTGCTCAAATCATTGAGCAGGCACCTAGGCTAAATGCGCGGGGGGGGGTCCCGTGACCCCCCCATGTCGGCGATCGCGGCAAACCGCAGGTCAATTCAGACCTGCGGTTTGCTGCGATTTCTGAAGTTTCTGGTCCCCGCAGTCCCTGACCGCGGGGATCAGAAACTTTATATGCCAAAAAAAAAAGTTTTATTTACCCCCCCCCCTGCACCCCCGAATGATTTTTATGGTGGCGGGAGGTGCAGGGGGAGGGTTGCGGGCGGTGTGGGCGGTGCGGGAGGCGGGCGGTGCGGCAGGCGGGATCGCGATCCCCCGCCCGCCTCCCCTTGTATAATCGTTGGTGTCTAGTGGGGATACCAGGGTGCCAGCACATTGCTGGCACCCTGGTATAAACGGCTGACATCTGCGATGCGATGTCAGCCGTTTAACCCTTTCCATACAGCGGTCCGTACGGACCGCTGTATGGAAAAGGTTAACAGCGCAGGGAGCTCCCTCCCTCTCCCATCGGGGGGCTGCTGTGCCTTTGCAGCCCCCCGATGGGGAGGGAGAGAGCCCCCCGAGAGATCCCCTCCTTACCCTTCCCCGTCTGCGAAGTTCTGAGCAGACGGGGAAGGTTCCCATGGCAACAGGACGCCTCTCAGGCGTCCTGCTGTCCATGGTGCTGAACAGATCTGTGCTGAAAGGCATAGATCTGTTCAGTGTAAGTAAAATACAGTACAGAACAATATATATTGTACTGTACTGTATTATACAGACATCAGACCCACTGGATCTTCAAGAACCAAGTGGGTCTGGGTCAAAAAAAAAAGTGAAAAAAAAGTAAAAATCAAAAAACACATTTATCACTGATAAAAAATGAAAAAAATAAAATTCCCTACACATGTTTGGTATCGCCGCGTCCGTAACGACCTGATCTATAAAACGGTCATGTTACTTTACCCGAACGGTGAACACCATAAAAATAAAAAATAAAAAACTATGATGAAATTGAAATTTTGCCCACCTTACTTCCCAAAAAAGGTAATAAAAGTGATCAAAAAAGTCGCATGTACGCCAAAATTGTAACAATCAAACCGTCATCTCATCCCGCAAAAATCATACCCTACCCAAGATAATCGCCCAAAAACTATGGCTCTTAGACTATGGAAACACTAAAACATGATTTTTTTTGTTTCAAAAATGAAATCATTGTGTAAAACTTACATAAATAAAAAAAAAGTATACATATTAGGTATCGCCGCGTCCGTATCGCCCGGCTCTATAAAAATATCACATGATCTAACCCCTCAGATGACCACCGTAAAAAAATAAAAATAAAAACGGTGTAAAAAAAGCCATTTTTTGTCATCTTACGTCACAAAAAGTGTAATAGCAAGCAATCAAAAAGTCATATGCACCCCAAAATAGATGCCAATCAAACCGTCATCTCATCCCGCAAAAAATGAGACCCTACTTAAGATAATCGCCCAAAAACTGAAAAAACTATGGCTCTTAGACTATGGAGACACTAAAACATTTTTTTGGTTTTAAAAATGAAATCATTGTGTAAAACTTACATAAATAAAAAAAATAGTATACATATTAGGTATCTCCGCGTCCGTGACAACCTGCTCTATAAAATTACCACATGATCTAACCTGTCAGATGAATGTTGTAAATAACAAAAAAAAAACGGTGCCAAAAAAGCTATTTCTTGTTACCTTGCCGCACAAAAAGTGTAATATAGAGCAACCAAAAATCATATGTACCCTAAACTAGTACCAACAAAACTGCCACCCTATCCCGTAGTTTCTAAAATGGGGTCACTTTTTTGGAGTTTCTACTCTAGGGGTGCATCAGGGGGGCTTCAAATGGGACATGGTGTCAAAAAAACCAGTCCAGCAAAATATGCCTTCCAAAAACCATATGGTGTTCCTTTCCTTCTGCGCCCTGCCGTGTGCCCGTACAGCTGTTTACGACCACATATGGGGTGTTTCTGTAAACTACAGAATTAGGGCCATAAATAATGAGTTTTGTTTGGCTGTTAACCCTTGCTTTGTAACTGGAAAAAAAATATTAAAATGGAAAATCTGCCAAAAAAGTGAAATTTTGAAATTGTATCTCTATTTTCCATTAAATCTTGTGCAACACCTAAAGAGTCAACAAAGTTTGTAAAATCAGTTTTGAATACCTTGAGGGGTGTAGTTTCTTAGATGGGGTCACTTTTATGGAGTTTATAATCTAGGGGTGCATCAGGGGGGGCTTCAAATGGGACATGGTGCCAAAAAAACAGTCCAGCAAAATCAGCCCTCCAAAAACCAAACGGCGCACCTTTCACTCTACGCCCCGCTGTGTGCCCGTACAGTAGTTTACGGCCACATATGGGGTGTTTCTGTAAACAGCAGAGTCAGGGCAATAAAGATACAGTCTTGTTTGGCTGTTAACCCTTGCTTTGTTAGTGGAAAAAATGGGTTAAAATGGAAAATTAGGCAAAAAAATGAAATTCTCAAATTTCATCGCCATTTGCCAATAACTCTTGTGCAACACCTAAAGGGTTAACGACGTATGTAAAATCAGTTTTGAATACCTTGAGGGGTGTAGTTTCTTAGATGGGGTCACTTTTAGGGAGTTTCTCCTCTAGGGGTGCATCAGGGGGCTTCAAATGGGACATGGTGTAAATAAACCAGTCCATAAAAATCAGCCTTCCAAAAACCAAACGGCGCACCTTTCACTCTACGCCCCGCTGTGTGGCCGTACAGTAGTTTACGGCCACATATTGGGTGTTTCTGTAAATGGCAGAGTCAGGGCAATAAAGATACAGTCTTGTTTGGCTGTTAACCCTTGGTTTGTTAGTGGAAAAAATGGGTTAAAATGAAAAATTAGACAAAAAAATGAAATTCTCAAATTTCCTCCCTATTTGCCAATAACTCTTGTGCAACACCTAAAGGGTTAACAACGTATGCAAAATCAGTTTTGAATACCTTGAGGGGTGTAGTTTCTTAGATGGGGTCATTTTTGGGTGGTTTCTATAATGTAAGCCTCGCAAAGTGACTTGAGACCTGAACTGGTCCCTAGAAATTGAGTTTTTGTAAATTTCGGAAAAATTTCAAGATTTGCTTCTAAACTTCTAAGCCTTATAACATCCCCAAAAAATAAAATATCATTCCCAAAACAATTCAAACATGAAGTAGACATATGGGGAATGTAAAGTCATCACAATTTTTGGGGGTATTACTATGTATTACAGAAGTAGAGAAACTGAAACTTTGAAATTTGCAAATTTTTTTCAAATTTTAGTTAAATTAGGTATTTTTTGGTGCAAAAAAATTTTTTTTTTTGACTCCATTTTACCAGTGTCATGAAGTACAATATGTGACGAAAAAACAATCTCAGAACGGCCTGGATAAGTCAAACAGTTTTAAAGTTATCAGCACTTAAAGGGACTCTGGTCAGATTTTCAAAAAATGGCCTGGTCCTAAGGTGTAAAAAGGCTGTGTCCTTAAGGGGTTAATACATTTTAATAGGTCCAAGTGCTAGAGTGCTCACCCATTATTCTCTTTTCTAAAATTTATTCATATCTGATTAAATAAACTTAAACTCTTTAGGTATTCCGCAGGAAGTAAAGCAAAATAGAGTTGAAATTTTAATCCACTTTTTTTTGGCGTAATACAGCAAGTGTTAACAGGAAAACAAACTTCAATATGTTACCCTGATTCTCAGGGTGGATTTGATTTAAATCATAGTTTTCTACATAAAGACTAATTCTTGCTGGTATAACTTATAATATGCAAGTAGATGAAGATTTTTAGAATAACAACTTTTCAGGTTTGTAGAAGTTAGGATTAAGGTCTTTTTCTCAACTCTGTTCATGTTCTAACATTTTTGCTGTGAAGAAGAGGCATGTGATCTCTGCTGAGTCAAATTCAATTTTGAGAACTGCAAAAGTAAACCAAGCATCTGTGATAATATCTTGTAGGCAGAGAAACTGCCCAATAATCTTAGGCTACTTTCACACTTGCGGCACTGTGATCCGGCGGGAAGTTCCGTCGTCGGAACTGCCCGCCGGAGATCTCCATGTGACGGAAAGCATTTGTGAGACTGATCCGGATGCGGATCCGTCTTACAAATGCATTGCAAGAGCAGATCCATCTCTCCGCTTGTCATGCGGACAGAAGGATCCATCTTGTATCTTTTTTCACATTTTTACCGGTCTGTGCAGGCCGGAAGGACGGATCCGGTATTTTGAATGCCGGATCCGACACTAATACATTCCTATGGGGAAAAATGCCGGATCCGGCATTCAGGCAAGTCTAAAGTTTTTTTTGCCGGAGATAAAACCGTAGCATGCTACGGTTTTATCTTTTGCCTGATCAGTCAAAACTACTGAACTGAAGACATCCTGATGCATCCTGAACGGATTACTCTCCATTCAGAATGCATGGGGATATGCCTGATCAGTTCTTTTCCGGTATAGAGCCCCTGTGATGGAACTGTATGCTGGAAAAGAAAAACTCAAGTGTGAAAGTACCCTTAGAAAAACCTCTGGAAGAGCATGACATTGTGAATGGATTAATGGATATTATTTATCAATTTTTTTTTAAATATACAGCCTTATTCTACATAATTAAAAAACTAATCTTTCCATATCATCACCACGACGGCCATACAAGGAGATTGACCTCTGTAGGGGCAGGAAGCAGAGAGAGGTTTAAATACTCCCCTCCCACCACCAAACACCAGTGTTTCCTGTCCCTACAGAGGACAGGGGGCGGAGAAAGGTCTCCGCGGGCAGCCGTGGAGATGAAGGCAGAAGTGGAATGGAGTCGCGTACCTGCTCCGGCGGAAAAGGGAGAGACTCTCCTCCGGTTGATCTGGGGCCTGCTCCTGGAGCACAGGACGCCCGCTGGTTCATAGAAACCATGCCGATTTGTGCTCCCAGCGCCATGCGGCGCTATATAAATTTGTCACTTCCGGTTAGCTGTGACGTTTCCGGAAGTGACGCGGCCGGCTTCTGGAGGCGGGAGAATTCAAATGGATCCTCCTGCTGCAGCGTCCTGCGGTGAGTGCTCCCCTCTCTGGCTATCCTTCAGGATGTCTGCGTCTGAGCATACTGAGGCCTCTACCCTGCCGTCCGTAAGTTCCCCATAGGGGAGAGTTTTCCTCTCACACCTGGGCACATTATTTGGGGGTCTTTTTCCCTGGATTAATGTTTTTTTTTTCTTGGCTATTCCAGACCGCTAAGGAATCTCTGAGCGAGCCCAAGAAGTCATCAAAGTGTATTTCATGCCTTAATCGACTTCCTGATGACCACCCTAAGAAGTTGTGCAGGGATTGCATTGCTAAAATTGTCCGTGAGGAACAGCCGTCCCTCATGGACGAGATTAAATCCATGATGCAGGAAGAGATTAAATCCTCCTTTGCGTTTTTTTCTACTCTTCAAACAGAGAAACCTGTTGTGTCGGAGCACCCCGCCAAACGCCACAAATCAGACGATTATATCTCATCCGATTCTAAAGTTTACGGCGGATCGGCTTCCTCCGCTAGACATATGGAGGATGAAGATAAGCTCTCTGAACGAGAATTTTCAGAGAACAGAAGGAAATTTTATTTCTCTTCTGAGGATATGCCCAAGCTTTTAAAAGCCGTCAGAGCTACTATGGGAGTAGAAGAGGTACCTTCTACTCCATCAGTACAAGATGAGATGTTAGGGGGTCTCAGGGTGAAAAAATCCAAAGTCTTCCCTATTAACGATAATATCAAGGGGATGATTTTGGATGAATGGGCAGATCCGGAGAAACGACTAGGAGTTGCCAGATCCTTCCTGAACCGGCTGCTCTTTGATCAAGAAGAAGCTAAGACCTTTAATACCATCCCTAAAATTGACGCCCAGGTATCTAGGCTCAATAAAAAAAACAGCCTACCATTCGAAGATGCCTCTCAGCTCAAAGATCCATTGGATAGAAAGGCTGATGGCCTATTGAGAAGGTCCTGGGAGGCAGCCATGTTCACGCTTAAATCGAACATAGCAGCCACATCAGTTGCCAGATCTATGTTCATCTGGCTCTCAGAGTTAGAGGATAGGGCCTCCAGCCATTCCTCAACAAATGAGTCTTTGAGTGCTGTTCCCCTGTTAAAATCTGCTACAGCTTTTTTAGCGGACGCCTCTGCGGAGTCGGTACGTTTTGCAGCAAAGGATGCGGGTCTGTCCAATGCAGCTCGACGTGCCTTATGGGTGAAATGCTGGTCGGGAGACAAAGTGTCAAAATCCAGACTATGTGGCATCCCCTTTTCTGGAGAATATGTATTCGGACCAGAACTAGAAAACATCCTAGAAAAGGCCTCTGATAAAAAGAAGGGGTTTCCAGAGGAGAAAGTTTTTAAGAGGAGGTATCCCTTTCGTGCCCCTCCCAACCAAAGTAGCCAGTACAGTGGTAAGGGCAAATCAGGCCGTTTCAGTTATCCCAAAGGTGGAGGGGTAGGGCTCCCGCCTCTGCTCCCCAAAAAGGGAATGGAAACCAGTGACATCAGGGTGGAGGGGAGATTGAGCATGTTTCTTCCCCGCTGGGAGGAGATATCCTCAAACTCCTGGGCTCTGAGGATTGTAGAGTCAGGATACAGAATACAATTCTCGCATTCTCCCCCAAAGAGATTTATAGTCACCAAAATTGCGATCCCAGATGTCAATCATCCTATTCACGTGGGCATTCGAGAACTACTCGCAAAAGGGGTGGTGATGGAAGTATCACGATCCGAACAAGGAAAAGGGTTCTATTCGAACCTCTTCCTAGTGAAGAAGGAGGGATCCTATCGCACAATAATAAACTTAAAGCGCCTGAACAAGTACATTACCTATCAAAAATTCAGGATGGAGACCCTAAGATCCATAGTTCCTCTTCTCCAGAACAACTCAGTAATGTGCTCGGTCGATCTGACCGACGCCTACTATCATGTCCCGATACATCCCAGCTCTCAGCGGTTCTTAAGGTTCGCAGTCAGAGACCATCTGGGCAGAATTCTCCATTATCAATTCACCTCTCTCCCCTTTGGCATATCATCAGCCCCTCGAGTTTTTACAAAACTAATGATCGAGGTAGTTGCTTATCTAAGGAAGGAAGGTCTGACAGTCTTCCCATACTTAGACGATTTCCTGATCTCAAACAGTTCTGCTCTTCTTCTGCGGAGAGATCTAGATTTTTTTCCGTCAGACCCTAGAGGGACTGGGTTGGTTGATCAACATAAGAAAATCACAGTTAGATCCGACAACAAAGATCCAGTTCCTGGGGGTAATTCTGGATTCCCAGAAACTGATAACCTGTTTACCTCTGAACAAGATACAGGACATCCAAAAGAGAATCTCCATCTTCAACTCAAAGATGTTCTACTCCATCAGAGACTCAATGAGTCTCCTGGGGATCCTCACATCCTGCATACCGTCCGTTCAGTGGTGTCAGATCCATTTCCGAACCCTGCAGATGTGGATCCTCAGGGTCTGGGACAGAAGAGAATCTTCCCTAGACCAGAAGGTGATCATCCCTTCAAAAGATAAAAACCTCCCTCCCTTGTGGAAAAGCAGGCTCAATATCTCCATGGGGGTGATGTGGTCAAAAAATCCCTATGCCCAGATCACCACGTATGCAAGCCAGTACGGTTGGGGAGCGAAGGTGGGAGATGTTTATTACCAGGGAGTCTGGCCAAAATCATTTAGTCTACAGTCGTCAAATTTTCGAGAATCGATGGCAGTCTGGGAAACTCTAAAGCAAGCAAAGAGTCATCTTCAAGACAATCACGTAAGAGTCCTGTCAGACAATATGACAGTGATAAAGTATTTAAATCATCAGGGAGGCACAGGCTCGAGCAGCCTGCTGGATTTGTCGGCAAAGATATTCACCTGGGCCAAAGCGAATGTCCAGTCAGTGTCTGCAGTCCACCTGAAAGGGTCCCTAAATGTGGAAGCAGACTACCTAAGCCGAGCAAAGATAGAGCACTTAGAATGGTCCTTAAACGAGGAAGTCTTCCTGATGATATCAGACAAGTGGGGGGTCCAACAATAGATCTCTTTGCCACTCGAGTAAACTCAAAATTGCCAGTTTTCTGTTCCCTACATCCCAGAGACAGCCCGACATTTCTGGACGCTTTCTCTCTTAGATGGAACCGAGGTCTCCACTATGCATTCCCTCCTCTTCCATTAATACCGAGGGTGGTACAGAAGATCATACAGGATGGTACTTCAGTCATACTAGTAACACCCTATTGGCCGAAGAAGAGCTGGTTCCCAATCCTGAGGATCCTTGGATTCTACCAAAGAGACGAGACATCCTTCACCAAGGTCCGATTCTACACCCGGACCTGGACTTCCTCAACCTGGCAGCCTGGATCCTGAGACCCAGATCCTAAAATATCAGGGACTATCGAATGCAGTAATTTCAACCCTAAAAGCTTCCATAAAGAAAGTCACCTTTTCAATTTACCTGAAGATTTGGAAACGGTTCTGCTCGTGGTCAGGTTTGCCCTCACCGAATACCTCAGCCCCAAACATCCAAATGATTCTGGACTTTTTACAAAAGGGCTTCGACATGGGATTAAGACCATCCACACCCAAGGTACAGGTATCAGCTCTCAGTTGCTTTTACGACACCGAACTGGCAAACCATAGGTGGATAAAGCAATTCATGAAGGCAGTAATGAGGTTACGTCCGACCCTAAGGTCTCGGGTTCCTACTTGGGATTTAAACGTTGTCCTTAGGGGACTATCACATCCTCCATTTGAACCTCTGAGTGACTGCTCTCTGAAGCTAAAATCCTACAAGACTGCATTCCTGGTTGCCATCACCTCAGCCAGAAGAATAAGTGAACTACAAGCACTATCAATCAGAGAGCCCTATCTACAGGTCCTGGATGACAAAATAATTCTAAAACTAGATCTGCGTTTTCTCCCGAAAGTAGTCTCGAAGTTTCATAAAGACCAGATCACTCTTCCTTCTTTGTTTAACAACCCTTCTAATGATTGGGAATCTACCCTTCATTCACTTGATGTCAAACGGGCAGTACTGGATTACTTAGAAACCACTAGAGACTTTAGGAAGTCAGACTGCCTCTTTATCCACTTTGGAGGAAGAAACAAGGGGCAGAAGGTTTCCAAGTCCTCCATTGCCAGATGGATTAAAGCTACCATCGCTTCTTGTTATTCCTTACAGAATCTTTCTTGCCCTGATAATATCAGAGCCCACTCTACTAGGGCAATGTCGTCTTCTCAAGCAGAAAGAGCGGGTGTCTCCCTTGAGGAGATCTCCCTAGATTGGACCTTTTCAAAAAGACTGATATGTCTTTCGGACAAAAAGTCCTTCAGTCTGTGTCCCCCCCGTAGATTCATATTTGATATACCTCCTTGTATGGCCGTCGTGGTGATGATATGGAAAGCCGGAATTAGTACTTACCGGTAATTCATTTTCCATGAGATCACCACGACGGCCCTTATTTCCCTCCCTATTAGTTACTTGGGGTTGATATGATGAAATATCTTCTCCTGTTTATTTATTTTTTTCATGTGTGTATCCACCACCCTTTACTCTGGTATTTTGGAAGCACTGGTGTTTGGTGGTGGGAGGGGAGTATTTAAACCTTTCTCTGCTTTCTGCCCCTACAGAGGTCAGGGGTCAATCTCCTTGTATGGCCGTACTAATTCCGGCTTTATTTCATGATGGAATAATCTTTTGGATGGTAATATATTTTCCTCTAAAAGCATTTTATATAAAAAAAATCAGATTTAAATGTAAAAAAAATCAGTTTTTTTTTTTTTTTAGATAAAAAAAATAAATCATAGATTTTTATCCACCCTGCTGATTCTGCAGTTTACAGAAACACCCCATAAGTGGTTGTAAACTGCTGTATGAGCACACCACAGGGCTCTGCAGAGAATAAGCACCATGAGGAGATTTATCATCTCCCTTGCACCTGAAAGTGGCATTAACCACCTCCGGACCGCTGTACGCACAGACGCGTCCTGGAGGTGGTTGATTCATTCCTCCTGGACGCATATACGCGTCCTCTCGCGAGACGCGAGATTTCCTGTGAACGCGCGCACACAGGCGCGCGCGCTCACAGGAACGGAAGGTAAGAGAGTTGATCTCCAGCCTGCCAGCGGCGATCGTTCGCTGGCAGGCTGGAGATGTGTTTTTTTTAACCCCTAACAGGTATATTAGACGCTGTTTTGATAACAGCGTCTAATATACCTGCTACCTGGTCCTCTGGTGGTCCCATTTGTTTGGATCGACCACCAGAGGACACAGGTAGCTCAGTAAAGTCCCACCAAGCACCACTACACTACACTACACCCCCCCCCCGTCACTTATTAACCCCTTATTAGCCCCTGATCACCCCTGATCACCCCATATAGACTCCCTGATCACCCCCCTGTCATTGATTACCCCCCTGTCATTGATCAACCCCCTGTAAAGCTCCATTCAGATGTCCGCATGATTTTTACGGATCCACTGATAGATGGATCGGATCCGCAAAACGCATCCGGACGTCTGAATGAAGCCTTACAGGGGCATGATCAATGACTGTGGTTATCACCCCATATAGACTCCCTGATCACCCCCCTGTCATTGATCACCCCCCTGTCATTGATTACCCCCCTGTAAAGCTCCATTCAGATGTCCGCATGATTTTTACGGATCCACTGATAGATGGATCGGATCCGCAAAACGCATCCGGACGTCTGAATGAAGCCTTACAGGGGCATGATCAATGACTGTGGTGATCACCCCATATAGACTCCCTGATCACCCCCCTGTAAAGCTCCATTCAGATGTCCGCATGATTTTTACGGATCCACTGATAGATGGATCGGATCCGCAAAACGCATCCGGACGTCTGAATGAAGCCTTACAGGGGCATGATCAATGACTGTGGTTATCACCCCATATAGACTCCCTGATCACCCCCCTGTCATTGATCACCCCCCTGTCATTGATTACCCCCCTGTAAAGCTCCATTCAGACGTCCGCATGATTTTTACGGATCCACTGATAGATGGATCGGATCCGCAAAACGCATCCGGACGTCTGAATGAAGCCTTACAGGGGCATGATCAATGACTGTGGTGATCACCCCATATAGACTCCCTGATCACCCCCCTGTCATTGATTACCCCCCTGTCATTGATCACCCCCCTGTAAAGCTCCATTCAGACGTCCGCATGATTTTTACGGATCCACTGATAGATGGATCGGATCCGCAAAACGCATCCGGACGTCTGAATGAAGCCTTACAGGGGCATGATCAATGACTGTGGTGATCACCCCATATAGACTCCCTGATCACCCCCCTGTCATTGATTACCCCCCTGTCATTGATCACCCCCCTGTAAAGCTCCATTCAGACGTCCGCATGATTTTTACGGATCCACTGATAGATGGATCGGATCCGCAAAACGCATCCGGACGTCTGAATGAAGCCTTACACGGGCGTGATCAATGACTGTGGTTATCACCCCATATAGACTCCCTGATCACCCCCCTGTCATTGATCACCACCCCTGTCATTGATCACCCCCCCTGTCATTGATCACCCCCCCCTGTCATTGATCACCCCCCTGTCATTGATCACCCCCCTGTCATTGATCACCCCCCTGTCATTGATCAACCCCCCTGTCATTGATCACCCCCCTGTCATTGATCACCCCTCTGTAAGGCTCCATTCAGACATTTTTTTGGCCCAAGTTAGCGGAATTATTATTTTTTTTTCTTACAAAGTCTCATATTCCACTAACTTGTGACAAAAAATTAAATCTCACATGAACTCACCATACCCCTCACGGAATCCAAATGCGTAAAATTTTTTAGACATTTATATTCCAGACTTCTTCTCACGCTTTAGGGCCCCTAGAATGCCAGGGCAGTATAAATACCCCACATGTGACCCCATTTCGGAAAGAAGACACCCCCAGGTATTCAGTGAGGGGCATATTGAGTCCATGAAAGATTGAAATTTTTGTCCCAAGTTAGCGGAACGGGAGACTTTGTGAGAAAAAAATAAAAAATATCAATTTCCGCTAACTTGTGCCAAAAAAAAAAAATTTCTATGAACTCGCCATGCCCCTCATTGAATACCTTGGGGTGTCTTCTTTCCAAAATGGGGTCACATGTGGGGTATTTATACTGCCCTGGCATTCTAGGGGCCCCAAAGCGTGAGAAGAAGTCTGGTATCCAAATGTCTAAAAATGCCCTCCTAAAAGGAATTTGGGCCCCTTTGCGCATCTAGGCTGCAAAAAAGTGTCACACATCTGGTATCGCCGTACTCAGGAGAAGTTGGGGAATGTGTTTTGGGGTGTCATTTTACATATACCCATGCTGGGTGAGATAAATATCTTGGTCAAATGCCAACTTTGTATAAAAAAATGGGAAAAGTTGTCTTTTGCCAAGATATTTCTCTCACCCAGCATGGGTATATGTAAAAAGACACCCCAAAACACATTCCCCAACTTCTCCCGAGTACGGAGATACCAGATGTGTGACACTTTTTTGCAGCCTAGGTGGGCAAAGGGGCCCATATTCCAAAGAGCACCTTTCTGATTTCACTGGTCATTTACCTACTTACCACACATTAGGGCCCCTGGAAAATGCCAGGGCAGTATAACTACCCCACAAGTGACCCCATTTTGGAAAGAAGACACCCCAAGGTATTCCGTGAGGGGCATGGCGAGTTCCTAGAATTTTTTATTTTTTGTCACAAGTTAGTGGAAAATGATGATTTTTTTTTATTTATTTTTTTCATACAAAGTCTCATATTCCACTAACTTGTGACAAAAAATAAAAACTTCCATGAACTCACTATGCCCATCAGCGAATACCTTGGGGTCTATTCTTTCCAAAATGGGGTCACTTGTGGGGTAGGTATAATGCCCTGGTATTTTAGGGGCCCAAATGTGTGGTAAGGAGTTTGAAATCAAATTCTGTAAAAAATGACGAGTGAAATCCGAAAGGTGCTCTTTGGAATATGGGCCCCTTTGCCCACCTAGGCTGCAAAAAAGTGTCACACATCTGGTATCTCCGTACTCAGGAGAAGGTGGGGAATGTGTTTTGGGGTGTCATTTTACATATACCCATGCTGGGTGAGATAAATATCTTGGTCAAATGCCAACTTTGTATAAAAAAATGGGAAAAGTTGTCTTTTGCCAAGATATTTCTCTCACCCAGCATGGGTATATGTAAAAAGACACCCCAAAACACATTCCCCAACTTCTCCCGAGTACGGAGATACCAGATGTGTGACACTTTTTTGCAGCCTAGGTGGGCAAAGGGGCCCATATTCCAAAGAGCACCTTTCGGATTTCACTGGTCATTTACCTACTTACCACACATTAGGGCCCCTGGAAAATGCCAGGGCAGTATAACTACCCCACAAGTGACCCCATTTTGGAAAGAAGACACCCCAAGGTATTCCGTGAGGGGCATGGCGAGTTCCTAGAATTTTTTATTTTTTGTCACAAGTTAGTGGAAAATGATGATTTTTTTTTTTTTTTTTTTTTTTTTCATACAAAGTCTCATATTCCACTAACTTGTGACAAAAAATAAAAACTTCCATGAACTCACTATGCCCATCAGCGAATACCTTGGGGTCTCTTCTTTCCAAAATGGGGTCACTTGTGGGGTAGTTATACTGCCCTGGCATTCTAGGGGCCCAAATGTGTGGTAAGGAGTTTGAAATCAAATTCTGTAAAAAATGACGAGTGAAATCCGAAAGGTGCTCTTTGGAATATGGGCCCCTTTGCCCACCTAGGCTGCAAAAAAGTGTCACACATCTGGTATCTCCGTATTCAGGAGAAGTTGGGGAATGTGTTTTGGGGTGTCTTTTTACATATACCCATGCTGGGTGAGAGAAATATCTTGGCAAAAGACAACTTTTCCCATTTTTTTATACAAAGTTGGCATTTGACCAAGATATTTATCTCACCCAGCATGGGTATATGTAAAATGACACCCCAAAACACATTCCCCAACTTCTACTGAATACGGAGATACCAGATGTGTGACACTTTTTTGCAGCCTAGGTGGGCAAAGGGGCCCACATTCCAAAGAGCACCTTTCGGATTTCACTGGTCAGTTTTTACAGAATTTGATTTCAAACTCCTTACCACACATTTGGGCCCCTAGAATGCCAGGGCAGTATAACTACCCCACAAGTGACCCCATTTTGGAAAGAAGAGACCCCAAGGTATTTCGTGATGGGCATAGTGAGTTCATGGAAGTTTTTATTTTTTGTCACAAGTTAGTGGAATATGAGACTTTGTAAGAAAAAAAAAATAAAAATAAAAAATCATCATTTTCCGCTAACTTGTGACAAAAAATAAAAAGTTCTATGAACTCACTATGCCCATCAGCGAATACCTTAGGGTGTCTACTTTCAGAAATAGGGTCATTTGTGGGGTGTTTGTACTGTCTGGGCATTGTAGAACCTCAGGAAACATGACAGGTGCTCAGAAAGTCAGAGCTGCTTCAAAAAGCGGAAATTCACATTTTTGTACCATAGTTTGTAAACGCTATAACTTTTACCCAAACCATTTTTTTTTTACCCAAACATTTTTTTTTTATCAAAGACATGTAGAACAATAAATTTAGAGCAAAATTTATATATGGATGTCATTTTTTTTGCAAAATTTTACAACTGAAAGTGAAAAATGTCATTTTTTTGCAAAAAAAAATCGTTAAATTTCGATTAATAACAAAAAAAGTAAAAATGTCAGCAGCAATGAAATACCACCAAATGAAAGCTCTATTAGTGAGAAGAAAAGGAGGTAAAATTCATTTGGGTGGTAAGTTGCATGACCGAGCAATAAATGGTGAAAGTAGTGTAGGTCAGAAGTGTAAAAAGTGGCCTGGTCTTTCAGGGTGTTTAAGCACTGGGGGCTGAGGTGGTTAAAAAAATAACAAACTATTGAGGTCATTTATGAAACTGGTGTAAAGTAGAACTGGCTTAGTTGCCCACAACAACCAATCAGATTCCATCTTTTTTTTTTTGATGGCTCCTTTGGAAAATGAAAGGTGGAATCTGATTGATTGCTATGGGCAACTAAGCCAGTTCTACTTTATACCAGTTTGTGACTTTTAAAAAAATAGTTGCATCTCTCACATTTGCACTGCCCTTACCACTTTCCCAAAAGGGATTGTGTTAATGGTGGGAAGGCGATATGACCAGCTACCCAGACAAATTTAGCCTCACTGCCGCCATGTTTCCCTTGAGCAGCGCGATCGGCACTCCTTGCAATAGCAACCCCTGTAGCTAAAGCCCTCCTCCTTCCAGCTCCCGCAAGCTTCCCCTGCTGCTGGACACGATAACGCTCCAGCAGCCTGCCCGAACTAACCAATAACAAAGCTCCTTGGTGTACGGAGCTTTGTTATTGGTTATTGCAGGTATAGGCCGCATCGCTGCGCTGCCCGTGTCGTTCACAATGCGCCCTGCTCTGATGAATAAGGGAAAAGTTTAAGGCGTATTGCTAAGCCTTAGGCACCTTTCACACGAGCGAGTTTTCCGCGCGGGTGCAATGCGTGACGTGAACGCATTGCACTCGCACTGAATCCGGACCCATTCATTTCTATGGGGCTGTGCACACGAGTGGTGATTTTCACGCATCACTTGTGCGTTGCGTGAAAATGACAGCATGTTCTATATTCAGCGTTTTTCATGCAACGCAGGCCCCATAGAAGTGATTGGGGCTGCGTGAAAATCGCAAGCATCCGCAAGCAAGTGCGGATGCGGTGCGATTTTCACACACGGTTGCTAGGAGACGATCGGGATGGGGACCCGATCATTTTTATTTTCCCTTATAACATGGTTATAAGGGAAAATAATAGCATTCTTAATACAGAATGCATAGTACAATAGGGCTGGGAGGGGTTAAAAAAATAAAAAATTATTTAACTCACCTTAATCCACTTGATCGTGCAGCACGGCTTCTCTTCTGTCTTCTTCTTTGAGGAATAGGACCTTTGATGACGTCACTGCGCTCATCACTTGGTCCATCACATGATATTTTACCATGGTGATGGATCATGTGACGGACCATGTGATGAGAGCAGTGACGTCATCAAAGGTCCTTTTCCTGTGCACAGCAAAGACGACTACAGAAGAGAAGCCGTGCTGCGCGATCAAGTGGATTAAGGTGAGTTAAATTATTTTTTTATTTTTTTAACCCCTCCAGCCCTATTGTACTATCCATTCTGTATTAAGAATGCTTTAATTTTCCCTTATAACCATGTTATAAGGGAAAATAATAAAATCTACACAAAACCTAACCCAAACCCGAACTAATGTGAAGAAGTTCGGGTCTGGGTACCAAACATGCCGATTTTTCTCACGCGCGTGCAAAGCGCATTACAATGTTTTGCACCCGCGCTTAAAAAACGCAAACATGGAACACAATCGCAGTGAAAACTGACTTGTTTTAGTCTCAAAATCGCACCATTTTCCCAGAACGCATCCGCATAGACTTTTTCCAGGGAGTAAAATAACACTTGTACAGGCATTATTGCGACCTCTGCCAGTGTGAAAACCAAACCCTCTTATTATTACGCTAGGCTTCCTGGTTTTATAAACACCCTACATGTGGCCCTAATCTTTTGTCTGGACATAAATCAGGGCTCAGGAGTAAAAGAGCACCATGGGGCATTTGAGGCCCAATGTGATGATTTACATCTTGTACAGAGAACTGTAGAGGTTCTGGGGTGAAATAAATGGAACCCCAAATAAGGAGCCCTATAATGGACTCTACATCCCTCACGGCATTTATTAAGCATTTCGACACCACAGGTATTTTGCAGAAATGAATGCGCAGCGGACCATGCAAAGTGAAAATTTGAAAGTTCTCCACAGAAATAGCATTTCAGTGCCCAATGTACCATCAGAGACTCGCACACTCTTGTTTAAAACAGCAGGTACCTGGTGGCTGTCGGCGCCATTTTTAACCTCTTCCCGTCACACTAACGCCGATCGGCATCAGTGCGGCGGCTCCCTCAGGTCACACTAACGCCGATCGGCGTCATCTCGTGAGACCTGAGATTTGCTATGAACGCGCGCGCGCTGTTCGAAAGTTATACTACAGCCTGCCAGCGATGATCATTCGCTGGCAGGCTGTAGATGTTAAAATAATCGCATCAGAAAGGTATATCAGACGCTGTTTTGTTAACAGCGTCTGATTATATCTGCTACCTGGTCCTCTGGTGGTCCCTTTTGTTGGATCGACCACCAGAGGACACAGGCAGCTCTGTAAGTAGCACCAATCACCACACTACACTACACCCCCCCGTCACTTATTAACCCCTGATCACCCATATAGACTCCCTGATCACCCCCCTGTCATTGATCACCCCCCTGTAAGGCTCCATTCAGACGTCCGTATGTGTTTTCCGCATTTTGCCAGAACTATATAGAAAATGCCTTTTTTTGTCCTCAATTGCGGACAAGAATAGGACATGTTCTATATTTTTGTGGAACGGAAGTGCGGACCCGGAAGCGCAGATCCGCAATTCCGGATCCGAGCGGGACAAAGTCTGTTAGCAAAAATTTAAACTTTATTTTAATTTATTTTCCTCAGAAAGTGTCATTTTCCGCTAACTTGTGATTTTTATTTTTTTTATCATACATGAACTCACCATGCCCCTCTGCAAATACTTTGGAGTGTCTTCTTTCTAAAATGGGGACATTTGGGGGGTATTTATACTATCCTGGCATTCTAGCACCTCAAGAAACATGACAGGTGCTCAGAAAGTCAGAGCTGCTTCAAAATGCGGAAATTCACATTTTTGTACCATAGTTTGTAAATGCTATAACTTTTGCGCAAACCAATAAATATACACTTATTGCATTTTTTTTATCAAAGACATGTAGCACAATAAATTCTGACACAAACTTGTATATAAATGCAATTCTATTTGAACAATTTAACCAGAAAAAGTTTAAAAAAAACGAAAAATGTCAGCAGCAATCAAATACCTCTAAAAGAAAGCTGTATTTGTGAGAAGAAAAGGAGGTAAAATTCATTTGGGTGCCAAGTTGCATGACCGAGCAATAAACCGTTAAAATTGTGAAGTGCCGATTTGTAAAAAAGTGCCGATGTAAATTTACTTGGGGCGTTTGGGAGAGATTTAACTAAAGACCTTTACTTTTTCACCATCCTTTTTGAATTGCCTTGTATTTTATTCTAAATGAATAGAATAATTTAATATAAATTTTTTAATGGAAACAATTTAGGAAAAAATATAGAATTGATCAGTGTATAGCTGCACGTGTGTTACGTAGGGTTTAGCAGTATAGCGGTATCGATGATATACCGCTGTATTAAGAAGCGGCAGTCCCTCTCTTTCCACTATGACACAGCTGCCGCTGGCCAACAATGAAATTAGCAGTGAGGAGGAGGGGAGGGGCCACTGCGCCACCAATGAATATAATTAACCCATTAATTAAAATGGAGGCGATCACTCAGCCAGCACCTGGCCTCAATCATAGGGCACGCGAACCCCGTCAATTAACCACTCAGGTGCGGCATCTGACAGATTAATTGATGCAGTTTGGCGGGATCATCTTCATTGGTGGCAGTGGCAATAGGGTCCCCTCCTTCTCAGTAATATCATTGGTGACAGTGGCAGCTTCTGATCGAACCCCCAGCAGTGAAATCTCGGGGCTACAATCTATTACCATGGCAGCCAGGACTCTACTGAAGCCTTTCATGGCTGCCATGGTAAGCTCCCTGCTGCTGTGTGCACAAAGCACAGAGCTGCAGGGACAGTGTAAAGTCCTATTCACCCTAATGGATCTCTATTAAGATGAACAGGACACGGGATCAAAAGCTCCCATGTTCTGGAGCAATCCCTACTGGGATCACCATTTTCAGCCTTTTTACTGGGCAAACTATCCTCTATCCCTCATTGCTCTAACATTTCACCGGTCATGAAAGCAACCTTACAAGCTTGGAACACCCTGCAGAGATCCTATAATGGTATACCTCTCCCATCCCGAACCCTGTCTTTTAAAGATGTCTTTGACTTGGCCCCCCAGGCACTAAGAGACAGTATCACAACTAAGGTTAGAATGTCAAGAGTCAAGATTATAGAGCTATACCAAGAGGGTTCCCTCATTTCCATTGAAGATATGCATAAGTTACTAGAGGTGTCCCCCTCGAGATATAACTTAATATACTTCCTCAGAGCTTACATTTCCCAACACGGTAGATTAAACAATCTTCTCAGACCTCTTACATGGTTTGAGAGTATTGTTTCACAAGCCCAGACACCACTTAAAATCATTTCTCAATTATATAAGAAACTAAGTGACCCCCCATTCTCGCTGGTCCCTGCTTTTATCCGCTTGTTTGAAAAGGATCTACACAAAACCTTTCAGAGTAAGGAAATTAAAAAGATCTATATCTCCCCCCATATTGCGTCTAGATGCGTGAGGACCCAAGAGAACAGTTACAAAATAATCTCAAGGTGGTACAAAACCCCTGACAGAACATGCTTATACTCTGCTTCGGACGTGTGCTGGAGGTGCTCTAAGGATAGAGGCACATACATACACTGCTCAAAAAAATTAAGGGAACACTTAAACAACACAATGTAACTCCAAGTCAATCACACTTCTGTGAAATCAAACTGTCCACTTAGGAAGCAACACTGAGTGACAATCAATTTCACATGCTGTTGTGCAAATGAGATAGACAACAGGTGGAAATTATAGGCAATTAGCAAGACACCCCCAATAAAGGAGTGGTTCTGCAGGTGTTTACCACAGACCACTTCTCAGTTCCTATGCTTCCTGGCTGATGTTTTGGTCACTTTTGAATGCTGGCGGTGCTTTCACTCTAGTGGTAGCATGAGACGGAGTCTACAACCCACACAACTGGCTCAGGTAGTGCAGCTTATCCAGGATGGCACATCAATGCGAGCTGTGGCAAGAAGGTTTGCTGTGTCTGTCAGCGTAGTGTCCAGAGCATGGAGGCGCTACCAGGAGACAGGCCAGTACATCAGGAGACGTGGAGGAGGCTGTAGGAGGGCAACAACCCAGCAGCAGGACCGCTACCTCCGCCTTTGTGCAAGGAGGAACAGGAGGAGCACTGCCAGAGCCCTGCAAAATGACCTCCAGCAGGCCACAAATGTGCATGTGTCTGCTCAAACAGTCAGAAACAGACTCCATGAGGGTGATATGAGGGCCCGACGTCCATAGGTGGGGGTTGTGCTTACAGCCCAACACCGCGCAGAACGTTTGGCATTTGCCAGAGAACACCAAGATTGGAAAATTCGCCCCTGGCGCCCTGTGCTCTTCACAGATGAAAGCAGGTTCACACAGACCTGAATCCAATTGAGCACATCTGGGACATCATGTCTCGCTCTATCCACCAACGTCACGTTGCACCACAGACTGTCCAGGAGTTGGCAGATGCTTTAGTCCAGGTCTGGGAGGAGATCCCTCAGGAGACCGTCCGCCACCTCATCAGGAGCATGCAAAGGCGTTGTTGTAGGGAGGTCATACAGGCACGTGGAGGCCACAGACACTACTGAGCTTTATTTTGACTTGTTTTAAGGACATTACATCAAAGTTGGATCAGCCTGTAGTGTGTTTTTCCACTTTAATTTTGAGTGTGACTCCAAATCCAGACCTCCATGGGTTGAAAAATTTGATTTCCATTTTTTTATTTTTGTGTGATTTTGTTGTCAGCACATTCAACTATGTAAAGAACAAAGTATTTCAGAAGAATATTTAATTAATTCAGATCTAGGATGTGTTATTTTTGTGTTCCCTTTATTTTTTTGAGCAGTGTACATATCTGGTGGAAGTGCCCTATAATACTACTTTGGTGGGAAAACATTTTCAGACAAGGAAATCAGATCTGTGGAACCAATTATCCTGCTTCTCCCGAAATAGCCCTTTTAAACCTCTTCCCTACAGACCTCTTTACTCCCAACTTAAAACTGTTTAAATACCTATTAAGTGCGGCCAAACTCCTGATCCCAACCTTGTGGCTCTCTCCTGAAGTCCCATCCATGGAACAATGGTTCCTTAAGATCGATCAGATATTTAGACTTGAGGAGATATCCTCCTGGGAAGCGAGATCACACCATAGATTTGACAAGACGTGGAAGTCCTTTAGAGGATACATGACCTAAAACTTCTGAGGGATCAATCCCTCTTGTAATTAACAGGACTTTTGAGAAAGGTTGATAACTTCAGCCACCTACACACTAAGTTATAGATCCGCGGCTACTAGAGATTACGTGCCTAACCCGCCTCAGATGATGAAACTACCCTTATTATTGTGAACTCAATTACCAATTTTCTCTTGCCTAACATAACACATTAACGTGTGACCAGTTGTTCTTCCCCATCCCCATTATTGGAGTAATGATTATTGAAGCAATGCTCATTGAAGTAACAATTGTAATTTGCTGGAGACTTATTGACGTCTCTATTTTCCTGAAACTTTATCTTTGTATCTGTGATATTACTCAATAAAAGAGTTAAAAAAAAAAAAAAAAAAAGCTCCCATGTTCTAATCTAAATCCTAAGGGGGCTAATAGTTATTAAATAAAAAAATAAAAAAAATATTAAAAGTTTAAATCCCCCCCTTTCCCATTTTTACATATAAAATATATAAACAAAAAAAAACCTTATTAGGTATCGCCATGCCCAAAAAAGTCAGAACTATTAAAATATCTCCTATGCGATGAATGCTGTAACAGAAAATAAAAATAAAACACACGATTCGTAATTTTTTTAGTCACTTTGTACCCCCCAAAAATAGGATAGGACTGTTATATTATGGGCCGGACGTTCCATAAAATGTGAAATGCACGCGGCATTTTTGGCGTTTTATTTTTCTTTCGCTTGGTATCGAGTATCGCAATAGTTTTTTAGGGGATCAAAATCAAATCAAAATGTTGGTGTTGTGACAACCCTAGTCACGGGGTCATAACGTCATCTCAGTTCATTTAGCTCACCATGAAATGGCATGTAGAGGCTGTAAACCCCCGGAGACAGGAGACCGGCGCTGGATAACGGTCACTGTGCTCTGAGGGCTGCTGGACGGAGAGACCGTGGCTGAGGTAATATAGCTGCAATGTGTAGGGACTAAGGGGACTAAGACCCATATGGGAAGCGCTGGTCTTTAGTAAATGATCCCAAATGTTTTATTTGGCTGAAAGGCACATTTATGATGCCAGTGTGCCCTTTCTGACAATGTGCACTTATGATGGGCATACTCTGAACAACCCATTTATCAGGGTTTTCTGCTAGCTTGTCCCATTTTATATGGGAACTCTGAAGATAGCTAATCGCTGCCATCTCCAGCACTCGCATAGAGATTGAATGGAGCAGCAGAGCAGTCGCTCCATCAGATTGGGGGGAAAGGTGACCCTTTTCTTGGTGAGGCAACTAAGAGATATTATTATATGGGGGCAACAAGGAAACACGATGAAGGCAATACATTTCTTAATATTGTTATTGTAGGAATATTTTTCATATTGCCCGACCCTAGTGTTACGTACACAACAATTAACCCCTTCAGGTCCCTGCCATTTTTCACCTTAAGGACCAGGCCATTGTTTGCAAATCTGACATGTCACTTTATGTGGTGATAACTTTAAAACGCTTTTACTTTTTCGGGCCATTCTGAGATAGTTTTCTCGTCACATATTGTACATTATGGCAGTGGTAAATTTGAGTCAAAACATTTTTTTTTTTAAATGCTAAATTTACCCAAAATTTTAAAAAAATGTGAAAATTTCTAAATTTCTATTTTTCTACTTTTATAATAGATAGTAATACCTCCAAAAATAGTTATTACTTTATATTCCCCATATGTCTACTTCATGTTTGGATACTTTTGTGAATGCCATTTTATTTTTTGGGGACATTAGAAGGCTTAGAAGTTTAGAATCAAATCTTAAAATTTTTCTGAAAATTTCCAAAACCCACTTTTTAAGGACCAGTTCAGGTCTGAAGTCACTTTGTGAGGCTTACATAATAGAAACTACACCCTTCAAGGTATTCAAAACTGTTTTTACAAACTGTGTTAACCCTTTAGGTGTTCCACAAGAATTAATGGAAAATAGAGATAACATTTCTAAATTTCACTTTTTTGGCAGATTTTCCTTTTGAATCAATTTTTTCCAGTTACAAAGCAAGGGTTAACAGCCGAACAAAACTCTATATTTATGGCCCTGATTCTGTAGTTTACAGAAACACCCCATATGTGGTCGTAAACTGCTAAATGGGCACACAGTCTTGCGCAGAAGGAAAGGAACGCCATTTGGTTTTTGGAAAGCAGATTTCACTGGGATAATTTTAAGCTGCCGTGTCACATTTGAAGACCCCCTGCTGCACACCTAGAGTGGAAACTCCCAAAAAAGTGACCCAATTTTAAAAGCTACACCCTTCAAGGTATACAAAACTGATTTTACAAACTGCTAACCCTTTAGGTGTTCTACAAGAATAATGGAAAATAGATTTCAGAATTTAACTTTTCTGGCAGGATTAACAGCCAAACAAAACTCAATACTTATGGCCCTGATTCTGTAGTTTATAGAAACACCCCATATGTGGTCATAAACTGCTGTACAGGCTCACTGCATTGCGCAGAAAGAAAGGAACGCAATACGGTTTTTGGAAGGCAGATTTTGCTGGACTGGTTTTTTGACACCATGTCCCATTATGATGTCCCCCTGATGCACCCCTAGAGTAGAAACTCCAAAAAACGGACCCCATTTTGGAAACTACGGGATAAGGTGGCAGTTTTGTTGGTACTATATTAGGGTACATATGATTTTTGGTTGCTCTATATTACACTTTTTGTGAGGCAAGGTAACAAGAAATAGCTGTTTTGGCACAGTTTTTATTTTTTATTTACAACATTCATCTGACAGTTTAGATCATGTGGTATTTTTATAGAGCAAGTTCTTACAGACGCGACAATACCTTTTACATAACAAAGCATTTTTTGATAAAAAAATATTTTTGTGTCTCCACATTCTGAAAGCCATAGTTTTATTTATTTTTTGGGCGACTGTCTTGTGTAGTGGCTCATTTTTTTTCGCAATGAGATGACGGTTTGATTGGTACTATTATAGGGTGCATATGAATTTTTAATCGCTTGCTATTACATTTTTTGTGATGTAAGGTAGCAAAAAAAATTCTTTTTTTGCCCTTTTTTTTTTACGGTATTCACCTGAGGGGTTAGGTCATGTGATATTTTATAGAGCAGGTTATTACGGACTCGGCGATACCTAATATGCCCAACGCTGACTGGCCCTGTCAATCTAGTGTAGCAGGGCGTGGCCAGAGGTGGGAGAACAGAGCCTCTAGGAGCAGGGGAATATACCGTATTTTTCACCCTATAAGACGCACCGGCCCATAAGGTCCTGGCTGCCATGGTATGTTAGTGAGCAGCATTATACTCGCGTGCGCCGTGGCCGCCGGTCGCTCCTTCTTCTGTCTTTGCGGCGCATTGCTAATGCTTATAGCATTAGCAATGCGGCGCACATACCTATGAGAAGAAGGAGCGTCCGGCGGCCACGGTGCACGTGAGTATAATGCTGCTCACTAACATACCATGGCAGCCAGGACTTAAGTAGCGTGACTCCTCTCTGCCATGGTAACCGATCGGAGCCCCAGCATTACACTGCTGGGACTCCGATCGGAACTGCCCACTGCCACCAATGATGAGGGGGAGGAGGGGGACCCTGTGGCCACTGCCACTAATGATGGGGGGGGGGGAGGGGGACACTGGCCACTGCCACCAATGATTAATACTGGGGAGGGAGGGGTGGGTTTGAGTTACCAGAGGGGGCTGATAAGAGGGAGAGGCTGGGGGGGCACATGAGAGGCTGGGGGCGCGGATCAGGGGCTGGGGGGGCAAATGAGAGGCTGGGGGGGGCAAATGAGAGGCTGGGGGGGCACATGAGAGGCTTGGGTGCGGATCAGAGGCTGGGGGGCACATGAGAGGCTGGCTGCCATGGTCAGCTCCCTGCTGTTGTGTGCACAAAGCATAGGGCAGCAGGGAGAGTGTAAAGTCCTATTCACCCTTGTAGAGATCTATTAGGGTGAATATGACATGGGTTCTAGCCCTTAAGGAGGCTAATAGTTATTAAATAAAAAGTTTAAACACCCCCCCAAATATAGAAAACAATATATTGCGATATATATCGCATATCGCACATACTTAAAATTATATTGCAATATAGATTTTAGGCCATATCGCCCACCCCTAATTACTACAGTGAGCGGGGCCCGGTGTAATAGAATACAGTGACTGCATTGGGCCCCGCTGCCATTACAAAACCAGATGCCAGCCCCTCCTCCCTCCCCGCTGATACACCCGCTGGTGGCGCTGAGCAGCATCGCGGCGATGTTGTATCAGTGTAAATTGCAGCATTCGTCCCATAAGACGCACTGCCATTTTGGCCCCACTTTTGTGCGTGTTATAGAGCAAAAAATACGGTACTGAGCCCCAAGAGATACAGAGCCTAATATTGTTACAACACACAGTTAGGTACCCTGACACAACAATGGGTCCACAAAAAATACAGATCACTGCAGAAAAACTGCATGAATTCGCTAGACACCCAGAGGAGGGATCAAGGTCGCCATTACCACAACGGAACATCCATACCAGGTCAAGTACGTCATCAGATACATCGGCGCTTACGACATCCCCTGGGGAGGACCAGGAGGAACTCACACTGAAATAAGTATCCACTCAAGTCCTGGATGCCATAACGGCATATAAGACATCCCTAACGGGGAAACTAGATGAAGTTAAAATTGATCTGGGGCTACTACGTCAAGACCTACAAAACCTGCGAGAAAGAGTCCAACACACGGAGGAATGAATATCCCGTATAGAGGATGCTACCTTCACTGTTCCACGATCCATTTCCGATCTAAACACCAAAGCAGAGCTCTGGAAACAAAAAGCAGACGATCTAGAAAACAGGCTTCGCAGAAACAATATCAGAATCATCGGTTTACCGGAGAGAGCAGAAGGCTAAAAAATGGATAAAAGAGCTCTTCCCTGATGCTGAGTTCTCATCAGCTTATGCCATGGAGCGAGCACACAGAGTATGGCAAAAACGCCACCGCCAGGGGCCCCACCTCGCCCCATGCTGGCCAGATTTCTCAACTGCAGGGATAGGGACAAGATCCTAGCACTGGCCAGAAGAAGACAGGAAATAAAATTTGATGGCGCCAGGGTTTCCATATTTCCGGACTTTTCCATGGAATTGCAAAAACAGCATGCCACGTTCATCGAGGTTAAAAGACGACTGAGGGAAGCGAGCATCCCATATTCCATGGGTTATCCTGCACGACTTAGAGTTGTGGTCGAGATAGGGCAATCTTCCTATCCTTCGGATGCGTCGGAGTGGTTGACCCTGCGAAGATCCCCAAGACGCTGAGACTTTCGCTATTTCCAGGGTCTAGCCGCTAAATGCGAACAACAACTGGGTTTGCTTTATCTGCCTCAATTCTGACGATCAAATAGCATTGTATGATTGCATTTTTTATTATTTTTTTTTGTCTAGCTAAGGTTAGGGCCTTAATACACTGCCTGTCCCAAAAAGAATTCGCTACCCAAAAAAAAAAAGGTCACACACTCGAATATTTCGTTGGACCGCCTTTAGCTTTAATTAAGGCATGCATTCGCTGTGGCATTGTTTCGATAAGCTTCTGCAATGTCACAAGATTTATTTCCATCCAGCGTTGCATTAATTTTTCACCAAGATCTTGCGTTGATGGTAGAATCTGACTGCTGCGCAAAGCCTTCTCCAGCACATCCCAAAGATTCTCAATGGGGTTAAGGTCTGGACTCTCTGGTGGCAAATCCATGTGTGAAAAAGGTGTCTCATGCTCCCTGAACCACTCTTTGACAATTTGAGCCCAATGAATCCTGGCATTGTCATCTTGGAATATGCCCGTGCCATCAGGGAAGAACAAATCCATTGATGGAATAACCTGGTCATTCAGTATGTTCAGGGAGTCAGCTGACCTCATTCTTGGAGCACATACTATTGCTGAACCTGGACCTGACCAACTGCAGCAACCCCAGATCATAGCACTGCCCCCAGAGGCTTGTACAGTAGGCATTAGGCATGATGGGTACATCACTTCATCTGCCTCTCTTCTTACCCTGATGTGCCCATGACTCTGGAACAGGGTAAATCTGGACTCATCAGACGACATGACCTTCTTCCATTGCTCCAGAGTCCAATCTTTAGGCTCCCTAGCAAATTGAAGCTTTTTTTGTGGTTTGCCTCACTGAATAGTGGTTTTCTTACGGCTACACAGCTGTTCAGTCCCAATCCCTTGAGTTCCCTTCGCATTGTCCGTGTGGAAATACTGTTACTTTCACTATTAAATAGGCCTGCACAATATATCGCCAAAGCAATCACAATAAATCGCCATATCGCAATCGCCAATTGGCCGACCCAAAAATGCTGCAATTGTATTACCATATTTTTTGCTTTATAAGACTAACTTTTTTCCCCCCAAAAGTGGGGGGAAAATGGCAGTGCGTCTTATAAAGCGATGGTTGACTTTTTTACGTGGCTGACACGGATGTATCGCTGGCCGCTATGTTGCACAGCGCACCTGGCGATACATCAGTTACAGTGCGGGGAGGGAGGAGGGGCTGGAGGCAAGTCGTTATTTTAACCACCTCAGCCCCCAGTGCTTAAACACCCTGAAAGACCAGGCCACTTTTTACACTTCTGACCTACACTACTTTCACCGTTTATTGCTCGGTCATGCAACTTACCACCCAAATGAATTTTACCTCCTTTTCTTCTCACTAATAGAGCTTTCATTTGGTGGTATTTCATTGCTGCTGACATTTTTACTTTTTTTGTTATTAATCGAAATTTAACGTTTTTTTTTGCAAAAAAATGACATTTTTCACTTTCAGTTGTAAAATTTTGCAAAAAAAACGACATCCATATAGAAATTTTGCTCTAAATTTATAGTTCTACATGTCTTTGATAAAAAAAAAATGTTTGGGTAAAAAAAAAATGGTTTGGGTAAAAGTTATAGCGTTTACAAACTATGGTACAAAAATGTGAATTTCCGCTTTTTGAAGCAGCTCTGACTTTCTGAGCACCTGTCATGTTTCCTGAGGTTCTACAATGCCCAGACAGTACAAACACCCCACAAATGACCCCATTTCTGAAAGTACACACCCTAAGGTATTCGCTGATGGGCATAGTGAGTTCATAGAACTTTTTATTTTTTGTCACAAGTTAGCGGAAAATGATGATTTTTTTTTTTTTTTTTTTTTTTCCTTACAAAGTCTCATATTCCACTAACTTGTGACAAAAAATAAAAACTTCTATGAACTCACTATGCCCATCAGCGAATACCTTGGGGTCTCTTCTTTCCAAAATGGGGTCACTTGTGGGGTAGTTATACTGCCCTGGCATTCTAGGGGCCCAAATGTGTGGTAAGGAGTTTGAAATCAAATTCTGTAAAAAATGACCTGTGAAATCCGAAAGGTGCTCTTTGGAATATGGGCCCCTTTGCCCACCTAGGCTGCAAAAAAGTGTCACACATCTGGTATCTCCGTACTCAGGAGAAGGTGGGGAATGTGTTTTGGGGTGTCATTTTATATATACCCATGCTGGGTGAGAGAAATATCTTGGCAAAAGACAACTTTTCCCATTTTTTTATACAAAGTTGTCATTTGACCAAGATATTTATCTCACCCAGCATGGGTATATGTAAAAAGACACCCCAAAACACATTCCTCAACTTCTCCTGAGTACGGGGATACCAGATGTGTGACACTTTTTTGCAGCCTAGGTGGGCAAAGGGGCCCATATTCCAAAGAGCACCTTTCGGATTTCACTCCTCATTTTTTCCTGAATTTGATTTCAAACTCCTTACCACACATTTGGGCCCCTAGAATACCAGGGCAGTATAACTACCCCACAAGTGACCCCATTTTGGAAAGAAGACACCCCAAGGTATTCCGTGAGGGGCATGGCGAGTTCCTAGAATTTTTTATTTTTTGTCACAAGTTAGTGGAAAATGATGATTTTTTTTTTTTTTTTTTTTTTTCATACAAAGTCTCATATTCCACAAACTTGTGACAAAAAATAAAAACTTCCATGAACTCACTATGCCCATCAGCGAATACCTTGGGGTCTCTTCTTTCCAAAATGGGGTCACTTGTGGGGTAGTTATACTGCCCTGGCATTCTAGGGGCCCAAATGTGTGGTAAGTAGGTAAATGACCTGTGAAATCCGAAAGGTGCTCTTTGGAATGTGGGCCCCTTTGCCCACCTAGGCTGCAAAAAAGTGTCACACATCTGGTATCTCTGTATTCAGGAGAAGTTGAGGAATGTGTTTTGGGGTGTCTTTTTACATATACCCATGCTGGGTGAGATAAATATCTTGGTCAAATGCCAACTTTGTATAAAAAAATGGGAAAAGTTGTCTTTTGCCAAGATATTTCTCTTACCCAGCATGGGTATATGTAAAATGACACCCCAAAACACATTCCCCAACTTCTCCCGATTACGGAGATACCAGATGTGTGACACTTTTTTGCAGCCGAGGTGGGCAAAGGGGCCCATATTCAAAAGAGCACCTTTCGGATTTCACAGGTCATTTTTTACAGAATTTGATTTCAAACTCCTTACCACACATTTGGGCCCCTAGAATGCCAGGGCAGTATAACTACCCCACAAGTGACCCCATTTTGGAAAGAAGAGACCCCAAGGTATTCGCTGATGGGCAAAGTGAGTTCATGGAAGTTTTTATTTTTTGTCACAAGTTAGTGGAATATGAGACTTTGTATGAAAAAAAAAAAAAAAAAAAAAATAAGCATTTTCCACTAACTTGTGACAAAAAATAAAAAATTCTAGGAACTCGCCATGCCCCTCACGGAATACCTTGGGGTGTCTTCTTTCCAAAATGGGGTCACTTGTGGGGTAGTTATACTGCCCTGGCATTTTCCAGGGGCCCTAATGTGTGGTAAGTAGGTAAATGACCTGTGAAATCCTAAAGGTGCTCTTTGGAATATGGGCCCCTTTGCCCACCTAGGCTGCAAAAAAGTGTCACACATGTGGTATCGCCGTATTCAGGAGAAGTTGGGGAATGTGTTTTGGGGTGTCATTTTACATATACCCATGCTGGGTGAGAGAAATATCTTGGCAAAAGACAACTTTTCCCATTTTTTTATACAAAGTTGGCATTTGACCAAGATATTTCTCTCACCCAGCATGGGTATATGTAAAATGACACCCCAAAACACATTCCCCAACTTCTCCTGAGTACGGCGATACCAGATGTGTGACACTTTTTTGCAGCCTAGATGCGCAAAGGTGCCCAAATTCCTTTTAGGAGGGCATTTTTAGACATTTGGATACCAGACTTCTTCTCACGCTTTGGGGCCCCTAGAATGCCAGGGCAGTATAAATACCCCACATGTGACCCCATTTTGGAAAGAAGACACCCCAAGGTATTCAATGAGGGGCATGGCGAGTTCATAGAAATTTTTTTTTTTTGGCACAAGTTAGCGGAAATTGTTATTTTTAATTTTTTTCTCACAAAGTCTCCCGTTCCGCTAACTTGGGACAAAAATTTCAATCTTTCATGGACTCAATATGCCCCTCACGGAATACCTGGGGGTGTCTTCTTTCCGAAATGGGGTCACATGTGGGGTATTTATACTGCCCTGGCATTCTAGGGGCCCTAAAGCGTGAGAAGAAGTCTGGAATATAAATGTCTAAAAAATTTTACGCATTTGGATTCCGTGAGGGGTATGGTGAGTTCATGTGAGATTTTATTTTTTGACACAAGTTAGTGGAATATGAGACTTTGTAAGAAAAAAAAAAAAAAAATTCTGCTAACTTGGGCCAAAAAAATATCTGAATGGAGCCTTACAGAGGGGTGATCAATGACAGGGGGGGTGATCAATGACAGGGGGGGTGATCAATGACAGGGGGGTGATCAATGACAGGGGGGTGATCAGGGAGTCTATATGGGGTGATAACCACAGTCATTGATCACGCCCGTGTAAGGCTTCATTCAGACGTCCGGATGCGTTTTGCGGATCCGATCCATCTATCAGTGCATCCGTAAAAATCATGCGGACATCTGAATGGAGCTTTACAGGGGGGTAATCAATGACAGGGGGGTGATCAATGACAGGGGGGTGATCAGGGAGTCTATATGGGGTGATCACCACAGTCATTGATCATGCCCCTGTAAGGCTTCATTCAGACGTCCGGATGCGTTTTGCGGATCCGATCCATCTATCAGTGCATCCGTAAAAATCATGCGGACATCTGAATGGAGCTTTACAGGGGGGTAATCAATGACAGGGGGGTGATCAATGACAGGGGGGTGATCAGGGAGTCTATATGGGGTGATCACCACAGTCATTGATCATGCCCCTGTAAGGCTTCATTCAGACGTCCGGATGCGTTTTGCGGATCGGATCCATCTATCAGTGCATCCGTAAAAATCATGCGGACATCTGAATGGAGCTTTACAGGGGGGTAATCAATGACAGGGGGGTAATCAATGACAGGGGGGTGATCAGGGAGTCTATATGGGGTGATCACCACAGTCATTGATCATGCCCCTGTAAGGCTTCATTCAGACGTCCGGATGCGTTTTGCGGATCCGATCCATCTATCAGTGCATCCGTAAAAATCATGCGGACATCTGAATGGAGCTTTACAGGGGGGTGATCAATGACAGGGGGGTGATCACCACAGTCATTGATCATGCCCCTGTAAGGCTTCATTCAGACGACCGGATGCGTTTTGCGGATCCGATCCATGTATCAGTGCATCCGTAAAAATCATGCGGACATCTGAATGGAGCTTTACAGGGGGGTAATCAATGACAGGGGGGTAATCAATGACAGGGGGGTGATCAGGGAGTCTATATGGGGTGATCACCACAGTCATTGATCATGCCCCTGTAAGGCTTCATTCAGACGTCCGGATGCGTTTTGCGGATCCGATCCATCTATCAGTGGATCCGTAAAAATCATGCGGACGTCTGAATGGAGCTTTACAGGGGGTTGATCAATGACAGGGGGGTAATCAATGACAGGGGGGTGATCAGGGAGTCTATATGGGGTGATCAGGGGTGATTAGGGGTGATCAGGGGCTAATAAGGGGTTAATAAGTGATGGGGGGGGGGGTGTAGTGTAGTGTAGTGGTGCTTGGTGGGACTTTACAGAGCCACCTGTGTCCTCTGGTGGTCGATCCAAACAAAGGGGACCACCAGAGGACCAGGTAGCAGGTATATTAGACGCTGTTATCAAAACAGCGTCTAATATACCTGTTAGGGGTTAAAAAAAACACATCTCCAGCCTGCCAGCGAACGATCGCCGCTGGCAGGCTGGAGATCAACTCTCTTACCTTCCGTTCCTGTGAGCGCGCGCGCCTGTGTGCGCGCGTTCACAGGAAATCTCGCGTCTCGCGAGATGACGCGTATATGCGTGACTGTGCGCAGCGCTGCCACCTCCGGAACGCGATCCTGCGTTAGGCGGTCCGGAGGTGGTTAATGAACAAATGTTAAGAAAATGGCAAGTTTTGTATTTTGTACTTTTGCAGTAATGCAAATATGTTATTTAATTTAGTAAAAGATGTTTTATTTAAAAAAACACTGTGCATTTCAGTTCTTGAGTTAAGCATAACTACATTTCAGCATTATCAGTAATTTCTGTGTGCTTTTGCCTTGAAAATCCAAGCAAATAGACCTCTAGCACAATTCCCTTAAAATATTGCATCGCATATCGTTATCACAATTTTTAGGGCCCTAGTCGCAATCGCACAAAATTCCCATATCGTGCAGCCCTACTATTAAACATAGCCCTGAGTTCTCCTGTTGTTTTTCTTCGATTTGATTTCAGCAAACGTTTAAGTGATGGCCGATCACGATCATTCAGGATTTTTTTCTTGCCACATTTCTTCGTTGAATTCGATGGGTCCCCACTATCCTTCTATTTTTTAATAATGCGTTGGACAGTTCTTAACCCAATTTTAGTAGTTTCTGCAATCTCCTTAGATATTTTCTCTGCTTGATGCATGCCAATGATTTGACCCTTCTCAAACAGGCTAACATCTTTTTCACCAATCCAGGTAGTGACTTTTATTTTTTTGGACAAGGTAAAAGAGGAGAGAATATTTTAAGGGCTTCTGTCACTCCACTAAACTCATTATTTATTTTTTCCTTAAAATCCTTATGCTGCGATTTCTCAATATATAGCGCTATTACTCAGTTTGGTTCAGTAGTTATATAAAAAAACTGACTTTTTTATAATATGCAAATTACCTCTCTAGCAGCCGCATCCTCCATTCACAATGACGCCTCCTCCTCATGTTGATTGACAGGGCCAGCGGACGCGCTCGTTCTCTACTGGCCCTGTCTGCGTTTTAAATCTCGCGCCGGTCTTCAGTTGGCGCAGACGCACTGAGTGGAGGACTCTCGCTCGGCAGCTCCATCCTCAGTGCGCCTGCGCCGGGTGTACATGTGACGTCATCGGCGCAGGCGCACTGAGGATGGAGCGTCCGAGCAAGCGTCCTCCCCTCAGTGCGCCTGCGCCGACTCAAGACAGGTACGGCGCGGGCCCCAGATTTTGAATGCAGACAGGGCCAGCAGAGAACGAGCGTGTCCGCTGGCCGTGTCAATCAACATGAGGAGGGGGCGTCATGAATGGAGGATGCGGCTGCTAGAGAGGTAATTTGCATATTATAAAAAATATGCAAATTACCTCTCTAGCAGCCGCATCCTCCATTCATAATGACGCCTCCTCCTCATGTTGATTGACAGGGCCAGCGGACGCGCTCGTTCTCTACTGGCCCTGTCTGCGTTTTAAATCTCGCGCCGGTCTTCAGTTGGCGCAGACGCACTGAGTGGAGGACTCTCGCTCGGCCGCTCCATCCTCAGTGCGCCTGCGCCGGGTGTACATGTGACGTCATCGGCGCAGGCGCACTGAGGATGGAGCGTCCGAGCGAGCGTCCTCCCCTCAGTGCGCCTGCGCCGACTCAAGACAGGTACGGCGCGGGCCCCAGATTTTGAATGCAGACAGGGCCAGCAGAGAACGAGCGTGTCCGCTGGCCGTGTCAATCAACATGAGGAGGGGGCGTCATGAATGGAGGATGCGGCTGCTAGAGAGGTAATTTGTTTGAAACATTCTTAAAGTACCCGCCCTACCTGTTGCTAGAGAGGTAATTTGCATATTATAAAAGTCAGTTTTTTTATATAACTACTAAACCAAACTGAGTAATAGTCCTATATATTGAGAAATCGCAGCATAAGGATTTTAAGGAGACAAAAAAAAAAAAGAGTTTAGTGGAGTGACAGAAGCCCTATAAAAGAAGAAAAACTGCTACAAGAGTACATAGTTTTAAATTAGAGGGGCAAAGGTTTAAAAGTAATATCAGGAAGTATTACTTTACTGAGAAAGTAGTGGATGCATGGAATAGCCTTCCTGCAGAAGTGGTAGCTGCAAATACAGTGAAGGAGTTTTAGCATGCATGGGATAGGCATAAGGTCATCCTTCATATAAGATAGGGCCAGGGGCTAATCATAGTATTCAGTATATTGGGCAGACTAGATGGGCCAAATGGTTCTTATCTGCCGACACATTCTATGTTTCTATGTTACTATCCCACTTCTATGCCTCCTTGAAAAAAACGCTTCGGGCGATGATGGAAGAGGATGTGGCACAGGAGGAAGAGGGATCATTTACAAGGGTTTCAGGCCAGTCATTCACAAGTGGCTCCGAGGGTGGGTTCCTGCACCCACATACGCCAGATACTCAATTGTCCAGCCAGGGCAAAATTCTGGAGGAGGAGGAGGAACCGTGTTCACAGCAGGGTGGCACCCAAACCAGCTCATGGCCATCACTGGTGCGTGGCTGGGGGGATACGGAGGACACAAACGATACACCTTGAAGAGGGGATTTTTGTCTCTTGGAAAATGGAGATTTATGTATATCTCCGTTTTCCATCCCTTCTATTCTATTCCTAGCAAATTGCCTTTGTTTCCCATACAACCCGAATATCCTCTGTAAAATTACACCTCTTCCAGTCCTTCATATATCCCAGGAGCAACACACAAGCCTCGCAGATACTTATATATAAAAATAGTTTACTGATAACATGGGGATGACAAAGCAATAGACAATATACATAGAGATACAGATAACACAATACATAGAGGACACCACCACACACAGCCACCTCAGTTCCTGTCCACCCTGGATGCTAAGCAAATGCGGCTAATAATGTATATACAGTATATCAAGAGTCTACCAATATACAGTCTACTGGGTCTACTCTTCACCTCCAGTACCTGACCATTAGTACATGTACATATAGAGACTCATGCATAAACAGCATATAATCTAACTGGTAATACAATTGCAGACTGCTGATATCTATATGTACACATATAAAGTCTACTGGGATATTATACCTATATACATACCCACACATATAACTAAGGCTACTTTCACACTAGCGTTCGGGGCTCCGCTTGTGAGTTCCGTTTGAAGGCTCTCACAAGCGGCCCCGAACGGATCCGTACTGCCCCAATGCATTCTGAGTGGATGCGGATCCGCTCAGAATGCATCAGTTTGGCACCGTTTGGCCTCCGCTCCGCTCAGCAGGCGGACACCCGAACGCAGCTTGCAGCGTTTTCGTGTCCGCCTGGCCGTGCGGAGCCAAACGGATCCGTCCAGACTTACAATGCAAGTCAATGGGGACGGATCCGTTTGACATTGACACAATATGGTGCAATTTCAAACGGATCCGTCCCCCATTGACTTTCAATGTAAAGTCAGGATTATACCATCAGATCGGAGTTTTCTCCAATCCGATGGTATATTTTAACTTGAAGCGTCCCCATCACCATGGGAACGCCTCTATGTTAGAATATACCATCGGATTTGAGTTACATCGTGAAACTCAAATCCGACAGTATATTCTAACACAGAGGCGTTCCCATGGTGATGGGGACGCTTCAAGTTAGAATATAATGAGAACTGTGTACATGACTGCCCCCTGCTGCCTGGCAGGTGCTGCCAGGCAGCAGGGGGCAGACCCCCCCCCCCCCTCCTGTATTTAACTTATTGGTGGCCAGTGGGGCCCCCCCTCCCTCCCCAGTATTAATTGTAAGCAGTGCGGCCCCCCTCCCTCTATATTCATCGGTGGCCAGTGCGGATATTAAATATGAGCAGTGCGGTCTCCCCCTCCCTCCCTCCCCAGTATTAAATATGAGCAGTGCGGTCTCCCCCTCCCTCCCTCCCCAGTATTAAATATGAGCAGTGTGGTCTCCCCCTCCCTCCCTCCCCAGTATTAAATATGAGCGGTGCGGTCTCCCCCTCCCTCTATTCATTGGTGGCCAGTGCGGATTCAAAGTATTGTGATCAGTGCGGCCTCTCCTCTCGACCCCCCCCCCCCATCATTGGTGGCAGCGGAGAGTACCGATCGGAGTCCCAGTTTAAATCGCTGGGGCTCCGATCGGTTACCATGGCAGCCAAGACGCTATTGCAGTCTTGGCTGCCATGGTTACTTAGCAACAAATAGCAGCATTATACTTACCTGAAGAGCTGCGATCTATGTGACCGGCCGGGAGCTCCTCCTACTGGTAAGTGACAGGTCTATAGGCAATGCGCCGCACAGACCTGTCACTTTACCAGTAGGAGGAGCTCCCGGCCGGTCACATAGATCGCAGCTCTTCAGGTACGTATAATGCTGCTATTTGTTGCTAAGTAACCATGGCAGCCAAGACTGCAATAGCGTCTTGGCTGCCATGGTAACCGATCGGAGCCCCAGCGATTTAAACTGGGACTCCGATCGGTACTCTCCGCTGCCACCAATGATGGGGGGGGGGGGGGTCGAGAGGAGAGGCCGCACTGATCACAATACTTTGAATCCGCACTGGCCACCAATGAATAGAGGGAGGGGGAGGCCGCACTGCTCATATTTAATACTGGGGAGGGAGGGAGGGGGAGACCGCACTGCTCATATTTAATACTGGGGAGGGAGGGAGGGGGAGACCGCACTGCGCTCATATTTAATATCCGCACTGGCCACCGATGAATATAGAGGGAGGGGGGCCGCACTGCTTACAATTAATACTGGGGAGGGAGGGGGGGCCGCACTGGCCACCAATAAGTTAAATACAGGAGGGGGGGGGGGTCTGTCCCCTGCTGCCTGGAAGCACCTGCCAGGCAGCAGGGGGCAGTCATGTACACAGTTCTCAGTATATTCTAACTTGAAGCGTCCCCATCACCATGGGAACGCTTCTGTGTTTAGAATATACTGTCGGATCTGAGTTTTCCGAAGTGAAAAATCAGATCTGAAATAAACTGTTATGCAAACGGATCCGTTCTGAACGGATGCAAGCGTTTGCATTATAGGAGCGGATCCGTCTGATGAAACATCAGACGGATCCGCTCCGAACGCTAGTGTGAAAGTAGCCTTAGCTTGCTCCTGCATCCATCGGTGTCCAGGAAGAGAAGCCCTTGCCTCACTCCCAACTTTCACCTATATCTTCCTGTGTTCCAGCCCCCCCACCATAGACGGGTGACCCTGTGACCACCCAAATATCTCCCCCCATCTCTTGGTCAAGAGGATGTTGTTCAACTGCCTAGGATATGCTAACAAGGGACACAATGCTACTGGCCATACTGAATGGGTGAATACCACTGGGTCCAATTATTAGGCATATTTGTGTGGTCATCAGGATGAGGTTCTGGCTGAAAGCCATATTTCCCTTAACACACCTCCCACAGAGGACAGCTTGTCGTTGCCTCTGTGCAGCCTGGCACACGAGTGATTACATGCTGTAGTGTCTCCGCAACAACCGCTGAGTTGGCCACATTTTAACTTGTGCTGATTACTTAGTGGCTTTTTTACTGGATCCCCGTTACAAGGACAGATTACCGTCCTTAATTCCGTCACTGGAGCGTGATCGTAAGATGCGCGAGTACAAGCGCACGCTGGTAGAGGCGCTGCTGGTGGCATTCCCACCTGACAGCAGGGCACTGGAAGCACAAGGTGAAGGCAGAGGAGGTGGAAGAGGTCGCCAACGCAGCTGGGGCACCACCAGCATCTCAGAAGGCAGGGTTAGCATGGCCAAAATGTGGAAAAGCTTTGTCAGCACGCCACAACAACCAGCACCACTAGCTGATATGGAACGTCTTAGCAGGAGGCAGCATTTCAGCAACATGGTGGAGAAGTATGTGTGCACACGCCTAAACGTACTGAATTATGGGTCTGCCCCCTTCAACTTCTGGGTCTCCAAATTGGGCAGATGGCCTGAGCTTGTCCTTTATGCCTTGGAGGTGCTGACCTGTCCTACAGCCAGTGTATTATCTGAACGTGTGGACAAGCTCACATTCATTAAAATGAACTAGGCATGGATCCCACAGGACTTGTCCGTACCTTGTGCAGAATAGACATGTATACTGGCATTACCCAGCCATTGTTATACTCTAGCGCAATTGCTCGTTGTATTTTTGATATTTCACACTCTTTTGGGGTGTACCCTAATTTAAACAAAAAATAATAATTTTTTACCAAAAACCAGTGTTTACTACCTCCTCATCCTCCACCGCCGCTTCCACCTACAACTACATCCAACGCCTCCTCAACCTCCTACTCCATATGGACCTCCACCTCATACAGTCAGGTCCATAAATATTGGGACAGCGACACAATTCTAACATTTTTTGGCTCTGTACACCACCACAATGGATTTGAAAAGAAACAAACAAGATGTGCTTTAACTGCAAACTGTCAGCTTTAATTTGAGTGTATTTACATCCAAATCAGATGAACGGTGTAGGAATTATAACAGTTTGCATATGTGCCTCCCACTTGTTAAGGAACCAAAAATTAATGGGACAATTGGCTTCTCAGCTGTTTTAATGGCCAGGTGTGTGTTATTCCTTCATTATTCCAATTACATTGAGCAGATAAAAGGTCCAGAGTTCAGTTAAAGTATGCGATTTGGATTTGGAATTATGTTGCTGTTAACTCTCAAGATGAGATCCAAAGAGCTGTCACTATCAGTGAAGCAAGCCATCATTAGGCTGATGATAAAACATAACAAACCCATCAGAGAAATAGCAAAAACATTAGGCGTGGCCAAAACAACTGTTTGAAACATTCTTAAAGAAGGAACGCACCGGTGAGCTCAGCAACACCAAAAGACCCGGAAGACCACGGAAAACAACTGTGGTGGATGACCGAAGAATTCTTTCCCTGGTGAAGAAAACACCCTTCACAACAGTTGGCCAGAACAAGAACACTCCCCAGGAGGTAGGTGTATGTGTGTCAAAGTAAACAATCAAGAGAAGACTTCACCAGAGTGAATAGAGGGTTCACCACAAGATGTAAACCATTGGTGAGCCTCAAAAACAGGAAGGCCAGATTATAGCTTGCCAAATGACATCTAAAAAAGCCTTCACAGTTCTGGAACAACATCCTATGGACAGATGAGACCAAGATCAACTTGTACCAGAGTGAAAGGAAGAGAAGAGTATGGAGAAGGAAAGGAACTGCTCATGATCCTAAGCATACCACCTCATCAGTGAAGCATGGTGGTGGTAGTGTCATGGCGTGGGCATCTATGGCTGCCAATGGAACTGGTTTTCTTGTATTTATTGATGATGTGACTGCTGACAAATGCAGCGGGATGAATTCTTAAGTGTTTCCGGCAATATTATCTATAAAACAAAATCACAGAAATATAGTGGCAAATTTGGGGGAACTGCTCAAACCCCAAACACTGTAGCGTGTTTCTCATTGGGGGAGCAGTCCCACCACATGTGGACCGCAGCAAAACGACCATCCCCAGCAAAAAATGCATACAATGGAGGATTCCGGTGCGGTCCATATGCACCACAAAGGCATACTACACAAAACGGAGCATTGTGCGGATGAAAATATAATTATATAAATCACAGAAAAAAATGCACCAAACAGATATGCCACTGATTTATACTAGCTAGTCATACAAGCAGATATTAAAAGCTGAGACTTTTCCCAATCTATTCTTGTCAGGAACACATCGGAGCCCATCATGCACCACATCACGGTCTCTCAGCATGGCAAGGGTCCTACCACTATGCTAACTATGGTGTGAACACGGTCTGAAGGTGATGAAATCCAGCTCACAGCCAAGCTTCCACACAACCGCATAGCACGACAACTAATGCAATGTGAATAAAGCAAGACTGGAAGCTTGGCTGTGAGCTGGATTTCATCACCTTCAGACCGTGTTCACACCATAGTTAGCGTAGTGGTAGGACCCTTGCCATGCTGAGAGACCGTGACGTGGTGCATGATGCGCAGAAAAGAACATCGAAAGTTGGTAGAGAAGATATCCAATTGGATCGTGGATGTCACTGGGACATGCGACATCGTTTAACAGTATGTTTGCACACGCCTACATTTACTGACTGATGGGTCTGTCCCCTTCAACTTCTTGGTCTCCAAATTGGGCACATGGCCTGGGCTGTCCATTTATGCCTTGCAGGTACTGGAGTGCCCTGCAGCCAGTGTATTGTCTGAACGTTAGTTTAGCACGGCTGGAGGGGGTTATCACAGGTTATATTTCCCAATGTTTTGGGGTCTACCCAAATTTAGACAAATAAAATTTAAAACATAACCAAAAAACAGTGTTGGCTACCACCTACACCACCACATCCAATGCCTCCTCAACCTCCTACTCCATTTGGACCTCATCCTACTAGATCAAGATTATTATTATTATTTTTTTGCGTATTTTATGTTATTTTAAGTCATTTCCCGATCCACATTTGTTTGCAGAGCACTTGCCATGCTCTTAACCACATTTTGCTGCCATTTGCAGTAGGGCTGCAACGATTAGCGCGACTTTATCGATAATATTCGATAACCGGATTCGTTGTCGATGAATCCCGTTATCGAATTATCGCCGATTCGTTGCTATGCGGGCGGGCAGTTTACTTTAAATCAGCGCATCTTTTTTTTACCTTATAATGAAGCTCCAGTAACACGTGAGTGAGTGACGTTACGCCGCCGCCCGCTCTGCCTGTTACCGGACCTTCATTGTATTTGATTTTGTAAGGTATAAAAGATCAATTCATAGCACTGATTTAAAGTTTAAGTAAAAGTTACTGCAGGGTAACGGTTAAGGAATACTCTTTAGATATTGCTGTGAGCGGCGGTGGCCAGTGTATTGCGACTCGGGAGGCACTGTTATGGGGGAGATCTGTGGATGACACATATAGCATAAGATGCTATATAGTGTCATCCACAGAGCCCCCTCTCTAACAATGCTATCCACAGATCCCCTTCCCCATAACAGCGCCATCCACAGATCCCCCGTAACAGTGAGCCATCCACAGATCCCCTGTAACAGTGCACCATCCACAGATCCTCCGTAACAGTGCGCCATCCACAGATCCCCCGTAACAGGGCGCCATCCACAGATCCCCCGTAACAGGGCGCCATCCACAGATCCCCCGTAACAGGGCGCCATCCACAGATCCCCCGTAACAGGGCGCCATCCACAGATCCCCCGTAACAGGGCGCCATCCACAGATCCCCCGTTACAGGGCGCCATCCACTGATCCCCCGTAACAGGGGCGCCATCCACAGATCCCCCGTAACAGGGCGCCAACCACAGATCCCCCGTAACAGGGCGCCAACCACAGATCCCCCGTAACAGGGCGCCAACCACAGATCCCCCGTAACAGGGCGCCATCCACAGATCCCCCGTAACAGGGCGCCATCCACAGATCCCCCGTAACAGGGCGCCATCCACAGATCCCCCGTAACAGGGCGCCATCCACAGATCCCCCGTAACAGGGCGCCACCCACAGATCCCCCGTAACAGGGCGCAACCACAGATCCCCCATATAAGTTAAACTTGCAAGATCATACTTGTCTATCCACATCCATCGGAACGCCTCTTCTCTGCTACAGGCAACATAGCGTGTAAGAAGAGAGCTAGCCTCGACCCTGACCATGTGGACATGTTGTCTTTTTTACATTATAATGCAAAATTTGTATAATTATGTAACTCTTAAATTTGTTTTAATATGGACTTTGAACATAATTTTTCAAGTAAAATCATATAAACTCCTTTTTTTGTCATTTTGGTGTTTTTTCCCGATTAATCGATGAAATTATCGACAACTAATCGATTATTCAAATAATGGTTAGCTGCAGCCCTAATTTGCAGCCCTTACCATGACTTTTTTACAACCATTTTAGTGCTCAAGCTTTTTTGTGAAGTTCGGCCAAACCCGTCGAACCCGAACATCCAGGTGTCCGCTCAACTCTACTAAAGATCATTTTTTCAATTGGTCTTTATTGAACTGTTCTGTCACAAAGGTTAACTGTCTGTCTAGCTGTGTGAATTGTACTTTTTACTTTGACTTTTTCCTGGTCATCTAATAACCCTTACATCTAATTTCGTAAGCAGTCATAAACACTTATTTAAGCCACATTCTTATCAGTAAGATAATAACTGAGCTAGAATGAGTGTTTTTATAATGTCAGAAAGAAGAGCTAAGGAGCCAACAAACATTATCAGGGGCCCCGAACATTTGGGAGAGGCGGTGCTGGCCGTGGAGCTGAATGCCGCTGTCCAGGGTGCTGATTGGTGCGGGGAGAGAGGCGCGAGATTCAAACTTCCAGCGCTCCTCTCTCCCCTCCTCTTCCTGTTCAGCACCTGCACCGTCCTCCCCAGGCTCCTGCGATCCCCCCCATCGGCACCCATCACCCCCCTGCACACATCACCCTCCAGGTAGGTTAGGGTCAGTGTGGGAGAGGCACCGTTAGGCAGGGATTGAAGGGAAAAGTTAGTTAGGAAAAAACCCAAAAACACTTTATCTAAATGTATTATTTTCTAGCTTTGAGACCCTAGACCGCACGGATTTTGTTGGCAATCCAGGAATCCAGATTCCCAAAGTGGGGTTTACTGAAATGGACTTTTTTTTTTTTTTCGTGACCCTTTTGTGAATCTGATGGTGGAGCAGACGAACCTGTACATCCAACAGTTCGTAGCTCAGTACCCGGGCTCCTTTTTGGCTAGACCCGGTGGCTGGACGCCGGTCAGTGCAGCCGAGATGAGAACATTTTGGGGCCTCGTGCTGCACATGGGTCTAGTGCAAAAGCCCAGTGTCAGGCAATACTGCAGTGGGGACGTCCTCTACCAGACCCCACTCTACAGTATGGTCATGACACGTCCCCGGTTTGAGGCCATCCGGAAATGTCTGCATTATTCAGATAATGCAGCATGTGATCCTGCCCATGACCGTCTGTATAAGATACGGACAGTCATCGATCACTTCGGGGCCAAATTTGCGCAGGCCTACGTACCTGGAAGGGAGGTCGTTGTTGATGAGTCTCTCGTAGCATTCAAGGGGAGACTCAGTTTATGCCAATACATTCCCACTAAGCGGGCGAGGTATGGCGTGAAGCTGTACAAAATTTGTGAGAGTACCTCAGGGTACACTTACAAATTTCGTGTGTACGAGGGGCGAGATTCCCGTATTCAACCCCCAGAATGTCCCCCCACTCTGGGTGTTAGCGGGAAACTCGTGTGGGACCTTATGTACCCACTTCTAGATAAGGGTTACCACTTGTACGTGGATAACTTTTATACTAGCATTCCCTTGTTCAGGTCCCTTGCCGCCAGATCCACGTTCGCTTGTGGGACCACGCAGAAAAATCAGCGCAGCCTCCCTGCCCACCCCCTCCAGGTACCTATCCCCAGGGGTGATACCCGTGCCCTTGCCAGTGGAAACCTGTTGCTGGTCAGGTATAAGGACAAGAGGGATGTCCTTGTACTGTCCACAATCCACGGTAACAGCACCACCCCCATCTCTGTGCGAGGTACCGCGGCAACGGTCCTCAAGCCCGATTGTATCGTCGACTACAATCGGTATATGGGAGGAGTTGATCTCTCTGATCAAGTCCTCAAGCCATATAATGCCATGCGCAAAACCCGTGCATGGTACAAAAAAGTTGCGGTCTACTTGGTACAGGTTGCCTTGTACAACTCTTTTGTACTATCCCGAAGCGCTGGCAGCACAGGGACATTCCTCCAATTCTATGAGGCAGTCCTCAAGGACCTGATTTTTTTCAGACCGGGAAAGAGCAGGCCGGAGTACCTAAGGAATTGGAGGCACCCGGATCGTCCCTAGACAACATTTTCCAGGTGTGGTCCCCCATACTGGAAAGAAGGGACGAACCTAAAAAAGATGCAGTGTGTCACAAGAGGGGGATACGGAAGGACACCACCACTCAATGTGACACTTGCCCCGATCATCCGGGCCTCTGTGTTATCGATTGCTTCAGGGGGTATCACACTTCCATGGAGTACTACATTTTTATAATCCCCAACAGTCCCCTAGAGAACATAAAAAACTATGGCTCTCAGACATTGGAGACACGGAACAATTTTTTTTCCCAAAAAATATTAGTTTTAGTGAAGGCATCCTCAAACTGCGGCCCTCCATATGTTGTAAAACTATAACTCCCAGCATGCCCAGACAACCTACAGCCATCAGCAGGGCATGGTGGGAATTGTAGTTTTACAACATCTGGAGGGCCGCAGTTTGAGGATGCCTGCTTAGTGTCTCCAAAGTCTGAGAGCCATACATATTGGGCATCGCCGCGTCCGTAAAAATCTTATCTATAAAAATAACATGTAACCCCCCTTCCATGGATAAACAGCGTTGAAAAAAAAAAAAAAGTGTAAAAAAAAAGCTATTTTTTGTCACCTAACATCACAAAAAGTGTAATAGCGAGCGATCAAAATGTCATATGCACCCCCAATTAGTGCCAATAAAACCGCCATCTCATCCCGCAAAAAATGAGCCCCTACATTTGATAGTCTCCCAACAAAAAACAAAAAAACTGTAGCTCCCAGGCTATGGAGATACTAAAATAATTTGTTTTGGTTTCTAAAATGATAATATAGTGTAAAATCTAAATACATTTGAAAATGTAGACATATTAGGTATCGCCGTGTCAGTAAGAAGCTGCCCTATAAAAATAACATTTGACCAAACCCCTCGGATGAACAGCGTTAAAAATATAAAATAAAAACGGTGCCAAAACACTAATTTTTGGGCAAAATTTCCATTTGAATCCTTTTTTTCCGGTAATAAAGCAAGGGTTAACATCCAAACAAAACTAAATATTTATTTCCCTGATTCTGTAGTTTGCAGAAACACCCCATATGTGGTCGTAAATGGCTATATAGCCACACGGCAGGGCATAGAACGAAGGGAAAGCCATATGGTTTCTGGACGGCAGATTTTGATGGACTGGTTTATTTACACCATGTCCCATTAGAAGCCCCCCCCGATGTAGCCTAGACTAGAAACTCCAAAAAAGTTACCCCATCTAAGAAACTACACCCCTCAAGGTATTCAAAAGTTACTTTACAAACTTTGTTAACCCTTTAGGTGTTCCCCAAAACTAAATGGCGAATGTAGAAACAATTTTAGAATTAAAATTTTTTGTTTCCTTGCCTCAAAAAAGTGTAATATAGAGCAACCAAAAATCATATTTTCCTGAAAATAGTCCCAAAACAACAACCACCTTATCCCGTAGTTTCCTAGATGGGGTCACTTTTATGGAGTTTCTACTCTAGGGGTGCATCAGGGGGCTTGAAAGGGTACATGGTGTAAATAAACCAGTCCAGCAAAATCTGCCTTCCAAAAACCATATGGCGTTCCCCTTCTTCTATGTCCTGCCGTTTAGCCAAATAGTAGTTTACGACCACATATGGGGTGTTTCTGCAAACTACAGAATCAGGGCAACCCATATTGAGTTTTGTTTGGCTGTTAACCCATTTTTTCCAGTAATAAAGTAAGGGTTAAAATGGAAAATTTTCCAAAAAAATAGAAATTCCAAAATTGTTTCTCCATCTGCCATTAACTCTTGTGGAACACCTAAAGGGTTAACAAAGTTTGTAAACCCAGTTTTGAATACCTTGAGGGGTTTACTTTCTTAGATGGAGTCACTTTTTTGGAATTTCTATTCTAGGGGTGCAACGGGGGGCTTGAAATCGGACATGGTATAAACAAAAACAGTCCTGCAAAATCTGCCTTCCAAAACCCATATGGCATTCCCCTCCTTCTATGTTCTCCCGTTCGGCCAAACAGTAGTTTACGACCACATATGGGGTGTTTTTGTAAACTACAGAATCAGGGCAACCCATATTGAGTTTTGTTTGGCAGTTAACCCTTGCTTTTTTCCTGGAAAAAATGGGTTAAAATGGAAAATTTTTCAAAAAATAGAAATTCGAAAATTGTTTCTTCATCTGCCATTAACTCTTGTGGAACACCTAAAGGGTTAACAAAGTTTGTAAACCCAGTTTTGAATACCTTGAGGGGTGTACAGTCGTGGCAAAAAGTTTTTAGAATGACACAAATATTAGTTTTCACAAAGTTTGCTGCTGAACTGCTTTTAGATCTTTGTTTCAGTTGTTTCTGTGATGTAGTGAAATATAATTACACGCACTTCATACGTTTCAAAGGCTTTTATCGACAATTACATGACATTTATGCAAAGAGTCAGTATTTGCAGTGTTGGCCCTTCTTTTTCAGGACCTCCTGCAATTCGACTGGGCATGTTCTCAATCAACTTCTGGCCTAATTCCTGACTGATAGCAACCCATTCTTTCATAATCACTTCTTGGAGTTTGTCAGAATTAGTGGGGTTTTGTTTGTCCACCCGCCTCTTGAGGATTGACCACAAGTTCTCAATGGGATTAAGATATGGGCAGTTTCCAGGCCATGGACCCAAAATGTCAACGTTTTGGTCCCCGAGCCACTTAGTTATCACTTTTGCCTTATGGCACGGTGCTCCATCGTGCTATAAAATGCATTGTTCTTCACCAAACTGTTGTTGGATTGTTGGAAGAAGTTGCTGTTGGAGGGTGTTTTGGTACCATTCTTTATTCATGGCTGTGTTTTTGGGCAAAATTGTGAGTGAGCCCACTCCCTTGGATGAGAAGCAACCCCACACATGAATGGTCTCAGGATGCTTTACTGTTGGCATGACACAGGACTGATGGTAGCGCTCACCTTTTCTACTCCGGACAAGCCTTTTTCCAGATGCCCCAAACAATCGGAAAGAGGCTTCATCGGAGAATACGACTTTGCCCCAGTCCTCATCAGTCCATTCACCAAACTTTCTGCAGAAGATCAATCTGTCCCTGATGTTTTTTTTGGAGAGAAGTGGCTTCTTTGCTGCACTTCTTGACACCACGCCATCTTCCAAAAGTCTTCGCCTCACTGTGCGTGCAGATGCGCTCACACCTGCCTGCTGCAATTCCTGAGCAAGCTCTGCACTGGTGGCACTCCGATCCCGTAGCTGAATCCTCTTTAGGAGACGATCATGGCGCTTGCTGGACTTTCTTGGATGCCCTGAAGCCTTCTTAACAAGAATTGAACCTCTTTCCTTGAAGTTCTTGATGATCCTATAAATTGTTGATTGAGGTGCAATCTTAGTAGCCACAATATCCTTGCCTGTGAAGCCATTTTTATGCAACGCAATGATGGCTGCACGCGTTTCTTTGCAGGTCACCATGGTTAACAATGGAAGAACAATGATTTCAAGCATCACCCTCCTTTTAACATGTCAAGTCTGCCATTTTAACCCAATCAGCCTGACATAATGATCTCTAGCCTTGTGCTCGTCAACATTCTCACCTGAGTTAATAAGACGATTACTGAAATGATCTCAGCAGGTCCTTTAATGACAGCAATGAAATGCAGTGGAAAGTTTTTTTTGGGATTAAGTTAATTTTCATTGCAAAGAAGGACTATGCAATTCATCTGATCACTCTTCATAACATTCTGGAGTATATGCAAATTGCTATTATAAAAACTTAAGCAGCAACTTTTCCAATTTCCAATATTTATCTAATTCTCAAAACTTTTGGCCACGACTGTACTTTCTTAGATGGAGTCACTTTTTTGGAATTTCTATTCTAGGGATGCAACGGGAGGCTTGAAATGGGACATGGTATAAACAAAAACAGTCCTGCAAAATCTGCCTTCCAAAACCCATATGGCATTCCCCTCCTTCTATGTTCTCCCGTTCGGCCAAACAGTAGTTTACGACCACATATGGGGTGTTTTTGAAAACTACAGAATCAGGGCAACCCATATTGAGTTTTGTTTGGCAGTTAACCCTTGCTTTTTTCCTGGAAAAAATTTTTTGCAGCACAACATGGCGCCTGCACTATATATATTACATGTAGTACAGGTGTCATTTTGACCAAACATAGCAGTCTTATTTTTAAGTTCAGAATGTTATTTTTGTTCTTTATTTGGCATTAATGGCTGCCAAGCTAAACCCAGGGGGTCCAGAGAGGGGTTCACCCAGCTTTCGCTCTTCCACTGTCTCTGCCTCTTCCTTCACAATTGTACCTGCCTTTTGTCCCTTTCTCAGTCTCCATCAGCCTCCTATCAGACCCCCAGCCTATGTCAGACTCCCATCAGACCTCTCAGCCTCAGTTTAGACCCTCCCTAGCCTCAGATCAGCCCCCATCAAACCCCCCTAGCCTCAGATCAGACCCCCAGCCTCATATTACACCCCCATCAGATCCTCCCTTACCTCAGATCAACCCCCATCAGAACCTCCCCAGCCTCAGATCAGACCCTCCCTAGTCTCAGATGAGCCCACATGAGACCCTCCCTAGCCTCAGATCAGACCCAGATTCCCTTATCCTCCCTGGTCTTCTTCCTGCCGCGCTGCACTCTGACCTGAAAGCGCACAGCATCAGGTCATAGTGCGCATCTACATGCACTAGGTCCGGACGCTGTATGTGTCAGGACACAGAGCCGGGCCGGAAGAAGACCAGGGAAGGTGAGGACAGCCAGTGCAGTGCTGTTCTCACCTCCCTTGTCTTCTGCATGCTAATGACCGCTTCCATAATGGAAGCAGTCAATCGCATTTCCACTTATATGCTCTAGCAGGGGGCCAGGGGCCACATGAATTGATCTTGTGGGCCGTATGCGGAAGTTCCCCACCCCTGTTCTAATGGGACCCCCTATGGTGAAAGATTTGGTATCAATTGTAGAACCTAGGAAGCTTAACAAGTGTATATGAGCTTGTATATTGTTTTCCATTTTTACGCAGTATCCTGCTTCTACAGCAGCTGCAGGAGTTTTTCTTTGTAGACCAATGAAGAGTTTGGATCCACATTGAAAACTAACAAATTATCTAAATAGATCATGGAAGTTATTCCTGTTAGTCATAGATGAGAGATTAGACCATTCATTACATGGCTGAAGTTTACAGAGAATCCGTCATCTGACAGGTTTTCTGTAACTCCTCATGTGTGCACACAGGAGAGCGCACTGTCTCCCTCTCCCTGCTAATGACAGCCCCGACCTGCGATGTGTTTTACAGCTCCTAATACACATCCCAGGCGTCTGCACTTTCATTATTAGTCCTGCAATGTCTATTAGGGGCTGTTTATTAAGGTGCTCTATCCCTAAGGAGAGTTACTTCCCCCCCTTGCTTGGACACAGGCCTCCTACCCAGTTAAGCCAGTACTCTCTGCTCTGCACTGATGAGGGGCAATCACCCTGAAACAGCTGTCTGCAGATGAGGTGCTGGCTTATTTAATATCCAAGTCATGTCTCAAGGCTTATTTTAAGAGCTGAATATTGACTTATAGGATGGCTGCCTTACATCTGGTGGCATTAGAGGCAAAGCTTGTTAAGAGCTCATTTGCATTTCTTCTCTCCCAGAATTCCAGAGGAGCATGTATGGCCTATAAGTCTCCTCACACTGATTAAGGTGCTCTCTCCCTAAGGAGAGTTAGTTTCCCCCCTTATTAGGGGCTGTAAAACACATCCCTGGCAGGTACTAATACAACGGCTAGTGCTGTCATTAGTAGAGATGAGCCTTTAGAGGCATTCCATTATTCATTCTGTCATAATAGAAGTCTATGGGCTTCAAAATGGATCTGTCCAGTTTCCGAGAGAGCCCGTATCTCATACAGCACAGCCTATGTGAGCAGCGGAGGATGGATTGCAGTGACTTCAAGATACTGGCTTAGCAGTGTGAGATACGGACTGTGCGAGCAGTGGACGATGGATGGCACGGCGTGGGGGGGGGGGGTTGGTGGGATGTGTGCGAGCAGTGACTTGGAGATACAGGAGAGGTCAGGCTGTGATGTGAGAGCAGCCTTCTGTAATAAAGCGTGCAGTACATGGCAGCCTCCCCTCTCTGCTCTGCCATCTACAACTGGTTAATTTGGCACTCATATATGCACACATCACAGGTGATGCCAGGATGGTCCAGGGCTGGCATTGGGTGTGTGCTTATATGTGCCATAATAGGGAGGCTGCCGTGTACTGCAAGCTATAGTACAGAATACTGGCAGAGGTTGGGAGTAAAGTTCAAATCACCCCCCACCCTTCCCAATGTTTTATATTAAAAAAAATAAACATAAAAAAAGGGCTTCACTATTAAAAATATATAAATATTTTTACCACTCTAACACCCTCCCCCCCTCCCTCCCCCCCAACACACAAAAAAATTGAATTAGGAGTCCATGCACACGGTCCGTGACTGGGCCACAGCATTGTAGGTTACTAAAAACGATTACGGGACAGTAGTCTCACGGGCGGCCCAACACGCACAGCATCATAGTAAGCAACCTTATGAAGTTTTGTTATTTGTTAGACAATTTGTACTTTCCAACACCGTCATATTCATTTAGTGGGAAGTGAGGGAAAAATTTCAAATGGTGGTGAAATTGAAAAAAAATTAACAATTTTGCCATTTTCATAGTTTTATTTTTATTTTTTTACGACGTTCACTACACGGTAAAACTGACTTGTGTTCTTCATTCTACAGGTCAGTATCAATCTGACTATACCACATATGTACAGCATTTCTAGTTCCAAGTAATCTGCCCAATTCTCAGGCTGTGAAAATGCACCATTAGTGCTTATTACTCTTTCCCTACACACAATGTAGTACCGTATTTTTCGCCCTATAAGACACACCGGCTCATAAGACGCACCTAGGTTTTAGAGTAGGACAATAAGAAAAAAATATTTTTCATTAGACCTCAGATCAGCAATCAGACCCCCAATGTTAACCTGTACGGTACGCCCTGATTTCCCGATCCTTAAGGACACAGGGCTTACCGGTACGCCCTCTGTATTTCCGACGTGCCGGCAGCAGATTGTGCTGTCTAATAAGCGCTCTGCTGGCAGCAAACAATGAGAATGTATAGGGACAAGTGTTGCATTAGTGATCATTCACCCCTATATTGAGGAGAGGACTCCAAATAATAGCAGTGGTCTCCTCTGCTAATGAGCAGTCGAATGACGGGAGGGAGCTCTTCCCTCTTAACACTCGTCTGCTACATCTGCTCGTGCCGCTAATTGCCCGATGGTACACATGCTCCACTAAGGAACCTTCATACCCGGCACAGTCCTACACGGACCCTTAGGAGTTCGCTTTACTCCACCCACACATGTGGCTGATCACATGACTGTGACATCACCACAGATCCTGTACACATAATGTGCTGTTTAGTCTGGAGATATCCGTGAAGGGCGCGGCTTCCTGCGTGACAGACCTGGCAGGCTGCTGATACAGTGGTCCTGACTAGAAAAAGACCATGTGGAAAAATACACAAGTCTTTTTCCAGGGAGTAAAATGGCCTGAACGAGTGTCTATGATTCTTATACAGGTGTTATTGTGACCTCTGGTAGACGCTGAACAAATGTACTGCTCTGTACATAGCATTGTGTGTTGTCATACTATACTAATCTGTGTGGGAAAAGTGACCGCTCACTGTGCGGACTGCGCACAATACTGTATTCAGAAGAGAGTGCGTGTAGTGAGAGCTGTCAGTAATGAGATCTATATCAGGCTTATAACACGATGGTTCTGACTGTATATCGCGGCGCTAACGTTATCTGCAGAAATATCTATTGTGTCTACAAATAATGGACTTTCTTCAGAATGTAAAGTGAAAAATAGATCTGCTGATTACAAGCTGTAGCATACTGTAAGACTCACCATGTTGTGGATTGGAATGAAATCTTACAAGTTCCTGCAGCCTATATGTAAGTGGCTGCTAGCTGTGCTATGTAACAGGATGTGGGGGCGGGGAAGCAGAGCTTGTGCTGGTGCATGTGAAATCCACAGGAACACCCACAGATTCTCACAGGAGATGACAGCACTGAGCAAAAATCATATCAGAGCATTTCTGAGAGTATGTGAAGCAAAGCTGATACCAGTAAACAAACAAGTGCAATTTTATTATGTGCTGCATTATGGTAAGATATGGGCTTATTGATTTTTTTAATGCACACAGGTGTCCATAGCCTTTAAGTGGAGTTGAAGTGCTGCATTTACATGCAATGATGTTCTCCACAGTATGAGGATGAGCCATCGCTGCTGCGATGGCTCGTCCCCATACAAAATCATTGCTCCTGGGCAGCAGAGTGCTGTTTAGACGTTGATTGTGGTGTCCACACCTCTGATCATTTTGTGATCTGCAGATTATCGGTAACGGGTGTTCGAACGTTCATTCCTAATAATCAACCCGAACATTGGGCCATGTAAATACTGATGAAGCTGCACATAATCCATAGCAGCGATATTCGTGGGGTCAATGCTGTGAAAAAGGTCCTCCTGTTTTCCTATCACTATAACTGGTCTTATAACCATTCTGTTTACTTATTGTTACCCTATTTGTTTCCTCTAGCCCTTGTTGCACGTGTGATGTCACATTTTTAATTTTCTTATTTATTCATTATCTTTATTGATTACTGGCATTTAATCATGCTTTCTGAAACTTTGGCATTCTGATCTGAATTATTTGGGCCTCTTTTTACTGGTTATATTATGAATTGATATTTATGATGTGGGAGGAGGTATTCCCATTTATTGTTAGGAGACCTCCAGTCCCCTTGTTGGTGTTTTTATTTTATTTTTTATCCAATAAAGTTATAAACCTTTTTATCCTATGGTGTGCATCCTCTCATTTGCTTGTACTTGCTACTTTAAATTATTATTATTTTTTTAAACGTTTGGTCAGTGATGTCATTTAGTCTATATCACGAGCAGTTAAAGCCTGAATGTCAGGTATCCCTATAAAATTCCTGAGAATTAGGGCTCATTCAGAAGGTGTATGCTGTCCGCAAAAATGCTGATCCGTCTTTTTTGCGGATTAGATGCTGACCCATTCACTTCTATGGGGCCCTTTTCTTCCATTCCACCTCTCCGCAAAACAAATGAAATATGTCTTATACTTGTCAGTGAAAATCAGGATGTGGCCCCATTGAAGTCTAAGGGTCTGCAAAAAATCTGAATGCAATCCGTTTTTTGCGGACATGCTGAACTGACCGCAAAAAAACGGATCCGCATTTTTGCGGACAGCATACATCCGTTTGAATGAGCCCTAAGGCTAGCATTGCTGGAAGTCACTGTATTCCCATCCGACCCATTAAACTATAATGGGTACTGGCAGAGATCTGCCTGCAACCAGGCAAATATGCCAAAAATCGACTGGACAAAAAAACGCTAGTGAGGATGTACAAGTAGTTGGGGACTTTTCCTTAAAGGGGTTTTCCCACTTTGCTAAATCAGCTTCACCTGCAGCCAGCTCGGCTGGTAACTTCCTGGTTTTCTGCAGCTAAGGCTGGGCGGGCTTAGGCAGCTAGAGTGAAGGCCGGCCACACCTCCTTATGACATCACACTGAGCACTGAGTTCTTATGTGCTCGTTCATGTGAAGAGTATGACTCATCAGTATGCAGTGTCTGTGAGGGGAATGGTCACTCAGAGCCAGGTGAAGTGAGCTCAGTGTACAGTTTTACACATAAAATCTCTGTCTAATCTTTTACAAACCCATTCTGTGCATCAAAAACTATAATTCCATATTATACATTAGCCCAAAAGCTTGACCGACCCCCACCCCCCAGCACTGATGCAGATTTGTTTCCATTACAGCTGTACTCCAGTTGTGTATAAACCTCACACTATGTATCTTTATAGATGCATATACAGCTCTGCTACATCTGACTGTTTATCTCTTCAACCAGCACTGTATCAGAACAGCAGCATATTCAGCTCTACTACATCTGTTTCTCTCTTCAAACAGCACTGTGTCAGAACACCCGCATATTCAGCTCTGCTACATCTGTCTGTTTATCTCTTCAACCAGCACTGTGTCAGAACAGCAGCATATTCAGCTCTACTACATCTGTTTCTCTCTTCAAACAGCACTGTATCAGAACAGCCGCATATTCAGCTCTACTACATCTGTTTCTCTTTTGCCAGCATTGATGCTGACCTGCCACATATACAGCGCTGCTACATCTGTTTTTCTATTCAACCAGCACTGTGTCAGAACAGCCGCATATTCAGCTCTGCTTCATCTGTTTCTCTTTCACCAGCATTGATTCTAAACCGCCACATACACATCTCTGCTAAATCCTTCTATTTCCTTCACCATTAGTACTGTGACTGAACAGCGCTTATGTAGCTCTGCTACATCTGATTCTATATTTCACCCGCATTGATTCTAAACCGCCACATACACATCTCTGCATATCTGCCCCCATACAGTGGGGGAAATAATTATTTGACCCCTCACTGATTTTGTAAGTTTGTCCAATGACAAAGAAATGAAAAGTCTCAGAACAGTATCATTTCAATGGTAGGTTTATTGTAACAGTGGCAGATAGCACATCAAAAGGAAAATCGAAAAAATAACTTTAAATAAAAGATAGCAACTGATTTGCATTTCATTGAGTGAAATAAGTATTTGAACCCCTACCAACCATTAAGAGTTCTGGCTCCCACAGAGTGGTTAGACACTTCTACTCAATTAGTCACCCTCATTAAGGACACCTGTCTTAACTAGTCACCTGTATAAAAGACACCTGTCCACAGAATCAATCAATCAAGCAGACTCCAAACTCTCCAACATGGGAAAGACCAAAGAGCTGTCCAAGGATGTCAGAGACAAAATTGTAGACCTGCACAAGGCTGGAATGGGCTACAAAACCATTAGCAAGAAGCTGGGAGAGAAGGTGACAACTGTTGGTGCGATTGTTCGAAAATGGAAGGAGCACAAAATGACCATCAATCGACCTCGCTCTGGGGCTCCACGCAAGATCTCACCTCGTGGGGTGTCAATGGTTCTGAGAAAGGTGAAAAAGCATCCTAGAACTACACGGGAGGAGTTAGTTAATGACCTCAAATTAGCAGGGACCACAGTCACCAAGAAAACCATTGGAAACACATTACACCGCAATGGATTAAAATCCTGCAGGGCTCGCAAGGTCCCCCTGCTCAGGAAGGCACATGTGCAGACCCGTCTGAAGTTTGCCAATGAACACCTGAATGATTCAGAGAGTGACTGGGAGAAGGTGCTGTGGTCTTATGAGACCAAAATAGAGCTCTTTGGCATTAACTCAACTCGCTGTGTTTGGAGGAAGAAAAATGCTGCCTATGACCCCCAAAACACCGTCCCCACCGTCAAGCATGGGGGTGGAAACATTTTGCTTTGGGGGTGTTTTTCTGCTAAGGGCACAGGACAACTTATTTGCATAAACGGGAAAATGGACGGAGCCATGTATCGTGAAATCCTGAGCGACAACCTCCTTCCCTCTGCCAGGAAACTGAAAATGGGTCGTGGATGGGTGTTCCAGCACGACAATGACCCAAAACATACAGCAAAGGCAACAAAGGAGTGGCTCAAGAAGAAGCACATTAAGGTCATGGAGTGGCCTAGTCAGTCTCCGGACCTTAATCCAATCGAAAACCTATGGAGGGAGCTCAAGCTCAGAGTTGCACAGAGACAGCCTCGAAACCTTAGGGATTTAGAGATGATCTGCAAAGAGGAGTGGACCAACATTCCTCCTAATATGTGCGCAAACTTGGTCATCAATTACAAGAAACGTTTGACCTCTGTGCTTGTAAACAAGGGTTTTTCCACCAAGTATTAAGTCTTTTTTTGTTAGAGGGTTCAAATACTTATTTCACTCAATGAAATGCAAATCAGTTGCTATCTTTTATTTAAAGTTATTTTTTCGATTTTCCTTTTGATGTGCTATCTGCCACTGTTACAATAAACCTACCATTGAAATGATACTGTTCTGAGACTTTTCATTTCTTTGTCATTGGACAAACTTACAAAATCAGTGAGGGGTCAAATAATTATTTCCCCCACTGTAAGTACCTCCTCCATCCGCCCCCATAAGTGCCTCCTCCATCCGCCCCCATAATATAGTTGCCCCCAGTGTACATACATATAATATAGTTGCCCCCAGTGTCCATAGATATAATATAGTTGCCCCCATTGTGCATAAAATTCATATAGTTGCCCCCAGTGTGCATACATATAATATAGTTGCCCCCAGTGTGCATACATATAATATAGTTGCCCCCAGTGTCCATAGATATAATATAGTTGCCCCCAGTGTCCATAGCTATAATATAGTTGCCCCCAGGGCCCATAGATATAATATAGTTGCCCCCAGTTTACATACATATAATATAGTTGCCCCCAGTGTCCATAGATATAATATAGTTGCCCCCATTGTGCATATAAATTCATATAGTTGCCCCCAGTGTCCATAGATATAATATAGTTGCCCCCATTGTGCATATAATTCATATAGTTGCCCCCATTGTGCATAAAACTCATAGTTTGCCCCAGTGCCCATAGATATAATATAGTTGCCCCCAGTTTCCATACATAGAATATAGTTGCCCCCAGTTTCCATAAATATAATATAGTTGCCCCCAGTGTCCATAGCTATAATATAGTTGCCCCCAGTGCCCATAGATATAATATAGTTGCCCCCAGTGTCCATAGCTATAATATAGTTGCCCCCAGTGTCCATAGATATAATATAGTTGCCCCCATTGTGCATATAATAAATATAGTTGCCCCCATTGTGCATATAATCAATATAGTTGCCTCCAGTGTCCATAGTTATAATATAGTTGCCCCCATTGTGCATAAAATTGATATAGTGTGAATCGACATAATATAGTTGCCCAAAGTTCTATATATAAATATGCCCCCATTGAATTCACTATGAACCCCCTCTATTGCAGAGTTCAATAATCGTTGGTCGATTAGTGGGCCATTAGATATTATACTTACAGTATCCCGTTCCTCCGACGTCCGTCCGCTCACTCTGCTGTCTCGCCCGAACTGTTCGGATGGCCCCGCATGCGCAGCTCTATCTAAGACGCGGTGGATATACTGCGCATGCGCGGTCGTGCGCGTTCATGTAATGGAGAGGCCGGCCGCTTATTTCTCTGCCTGTAGTGCGCAGGCGCGGCGAAACGATGCGGCCGGCGAAAAGCCGGCCGTATCCATGGGACACCAAGGTAAACAACAGCTTCTAATAGAAGCTGTTTGCAGAAAAGCAAAGCATTTTTTTAAATCACATAGATAGGAATAAATGTTCATTGGGGATAGTAAATTGAGTTAAACACAATTAATGAAGTGGGACAACCCCTTTAACCACTTCCCATCTGGGCCCTTTGCCCCCTTCCTGACCAGGCCAAATTTTGCAAAACTGACATATCTCACTTTATGTGGTAATAACTTTGGAACGCCTTTATTTATCCAAGTCATTCAGAGATTGTTTTCTTGTGACACATTGTACTTCATGATAGTCATAAATTTGAGTCAAAATATTTCACCTTTATTTATGAAAAAATCCCAAATTTACCCAAAAAATTGAAAAATTCGCAATTTTCTAAATTTCAATTTCTCTGCTTTTAAAACAGAAAGTGATACCTCATAAAATATTTATTATTTAACATTCCCCATATGTCTACTTTATGTTGGCATCATTTTGGAAATGTCATTTTATTTTTTTAGGACGTTAGAAGGCTTAGAAGTTTAGAAGCAATTCTTCAAATTTTTAAGAAAATTGCCAAAACCCACTTTATAAGGACCAGTTCAGGTCTGAAGTCACTTTGTGGGGCCTACATAGTGGATACCCCCATAAATGACCCCATTGTAGAAACTACACCCCTCAAGGTATTCAAAACCGATTTTACAAACTTTGTTAACCCTTTAGGCGTTCCACAAGAATTAAAGGAAAATGGAGATCAAATTTTTAAATTTCACTTTTTTGGCAGATTTTCCATTTTAATAAATTTTTTTCTTTAACACATAGATGGTTAACAGCCAAACAAAACTCAATATTTATTACCCAGATTCTGCGGTTTACAGAAACACCCCACATGTGGTCATAAACTGCTGTATGGGCACACGGCAGGGCGCAGAAGGAAAGGAACTCCACATGGTTTTTAGATGCCATGTCCCATTTGAAGCCCCCTGATGCACCCTTACAGTAGAAACTCCCAAGAAGTGACCCCATTTTGGAAACTAGGGGATAAGGTGCCAGTTTTATTAGTACTATTTTTGGGTACATATGATTTTTTGATCATTCATTATAACACTTTATGGGGCAAGGTGACCAAAAAATTGGTTGTTTTAGCACAGTTTCTATTTATTTATTTTTACAGCGTTCACCTGAGGGGTTCAGTCAAGTGACATTTTTATAGAGCAGATTGTTACGGACGTGGCGATACCTAATATGTATACTTTTTCTCATTTATTAAAGTTTTACACAATAATAGCATTTTTGAAACCAAAAAATTATGTTTTAATGTGTCCATGTTCTGAGAGCTATAGTTTTTTTTATTTTTTGAGAGATTTTCTTATGTAGGGGCTCATTTTTTGCGGGATGCGGTGACGGTTTTATTGGTACCATTTTGTGGGACATACGCGTTTTTGATCACTTGGTGTTGCACCTTTTGTGATGCAAGGTGACAAAAATTGCTTGTTTTGACACAGTTTTTTTTTTTTTTTTTTTTACGGTGTTCACCCGAGGGGTTAAGTCATGTGATATTTTTATAGAGTTGGTTTTTACGGACGCGGCAATACTAAATATGTCTATTTTATTTTATTTTTTCTATTTTTCATTTTTTTTTTTATTCCTTACTTGGGATTTTTTTTTTTTTTACATGTGAAACTTTTTTTTATTTTATTTTTTCAACCCTTTATTTTATTTTTATTTTATTCTACACTTTTCGTCCCCCATAAGGTCATACAAGACCTCTGGGGGACATTTACTTCACTTTTTTATTTTTTTTTACACTGTTGATTTCTTCTGTAACTGGGGCTGACATAGTAGCCCTAGTTACAGGACAAATGCACCCCTATAGAGGCTGTACAGCAGCAATCCTGCGCTGTACAGCCTCACAGCAGGGCTGATCGAGGTCTCTGAGATCTCACACAGCCCCTGCACTCTCCGGTCACGGCGGTCACATGACCGCCGGGCCGGAACAGGAAGCGCACAGCGCTTCCTTCTCTGCAGACACAGCGCTCGGTGAGCACTGTGTCTGCAGCGATCGTGAAGGCAGGGACACCTGGGCACTGTCCCTGCCTTGTCTTAGGGTTGCCCTGCTGTCACTGACAGCGGGCAACCCGATCAGCAGCTGCACGATTAGCGTGCAGCTGCTATTTCTGACAGGATGTTTTAAAACGTGCTGTCAGAAATAGACGTCCACCCATAGGACGTTTATATCCTATGGGCGGACGTGAGGCGGTTAAGGCATTTTGGAGTTCAATTAAATATTTGTGAGGCTTCTTGTTCCATGGCCACCGGAAAAAATTCTAAGGAAAGTCACACTCGCACAACACTTTTCCCGCAAGATCTCACTTAAAGAGGTTGTCCGGGACCAAATGTTTTAAAAAAAAAAAAAACACGTTTACTCACAATGTACATCTAAATAAAGGTGCCTCCATACATTTTCAGCTATTTTTGCCACTTCTATGTGGCTCTAACGGTCCCCCACTCATTGTTTATATATCTGTTTTTCTTTACCTGACTTCCGGCTGCACTGCCCTGTGGGTCCTGGGGCAGGGCAGCGCAGCGCAGCATCAGGTGGTTACAGCTGTCTCTCTGCTCAGCTGTAACTCCGCCCCCTCATCAATATTCACTTCCATTCATTCTGAAGCTCACCGGACTGGAGGGGCGGGGCTTAGTGGGATGTCAATGGGTGGGGCTTAGCGGGATGTCGGCCAGCCACTGTATCTCCGCCCCTCATCAATATTCACCTCGATTCATTCGCTGCCAGTGATGTCACTGGGCTCCCTGAGCAGCGGAAGAGGAAGCTTTGCTTGCCTGCAAGGGACCCGGTACGTCAATGAGGAGAAGAAACCAGTAACTTCCAGCCATGAATTTCAAAGATGAAAACGGGGCTGTAGAAATTTGTGCCAAAGGTACTACCTGCTTGTATGTAATGTGTATGCCACACTTGTACTATTAGAGCAATGTCCCCAATCCCGGACAACCCCTTTCGGGAATCCCGGACAACCCCTGTTCTAATGCTTGTGAGATCTCGCTCTTTTCCGATCGCAAATGGAGGCGGCTGCTAGTACCTATCAAGCTGCTGTGAAATTACAACTCTCAGCATGCACTCTCGGCTGTTTTTGTAACTCCCGTAGAAGTCAAAGGAGGCTTCTCGGAGTCGTAGTTTTAGAATAGCTGGAGTGCTGGAGGTTGCTAATCGGTTATATGGTCTATAACTTGTCTACTAAGCTACAGTCCTATCTTGTATAAAACTGGTTCACTGCTAGACGCAAAGGACACCGGCCAGGACAGATCAGGCACAGATCAATTTTTCTTTTATTAAATGAAAAGTATCAAGGATAAAACAATGCGTTTCAGGGATGTTCAGGTCCGGCTTATCAGGTTACAAAGCTTGATAAAGGGTTACAGGCTAATTACAGGTATATATTGTGAGACAGTGACTGGAAAAGTAGTATAAAGTTGCTTATATTTTACCTAGGTTTATTTCATATACAATGTACTAGACTACAGGAAGTGGATATCTCAACTAGGAAAGCTGGGTGAGATATCAGAAATCCAGGAAAGATGGGTTGCTTTAGCAAAACATTGTTTGCTGAGGACTTTGGTAAATGGTGTTGTCGGGCCTGGATTTTTATTGAATGCGGAGCAGGTTGGTAGTGGGGCTCCTCATTCCCTTTCTGTCCAGAACAGGTTTCCTATAGAGCTCTCAGCCCGGTGATGGAGCTCTGCTCATTTCTGGGCTATAAAGGTCTGCACTTTGACCATATGTGTCTACTGGTAAGACTGTACCAATTGCTAGAGAGGTGAGAAATGCTTTAAGGGGAGATAGCTTAAAGGGGGAACCACCAGGTCCACGTTCCACTGGGACCTGGAGGTCCAGCCAGGGACCCAAAATGGGGACCAGGGCCACTTACAGTGCTGGCGGTGTCATGAATTTGGACATGTGGTTGCTAATTGCCCCCTCACAACTGAGCCAATGGAGTGCAATATGACCTACTTATTTCTCTCTTTGCACAACCAGGGTATTCTGCAGAGACTGTCTAAGTTAGAACCTCAAATGTGTACTGTGTCCATAGGAGGCTGTACAGCTGAGGCACTGTTGGACTCTGGGAGCTTGGTGCCCCTGGTACATAGCTCTCTGGTAAACCCTGGGACATACTGTTGGGGTACTATGCAGGGTCACAATAGAAACTCCATGTGGTGTATCATTTCATGAAGTGGGTGTGGTTAAATCATTAATGTATAGTGTGATGCTGGGAATAGACTTTTTCCTATTCTGGGACTTATGGCAGAGCAGAAATGTAACCTGTGGTGAAAATCTGACTGATAAAATGTGTACTGAGATTACCCCTGAACCATATGATCCAGATTCTGAGGTTCCCACAGTAGGGGGTGACCACTGACGAAACTGATAATTTTCCTTTAGCCATACTAGCTGGTGATACTGAAGAGGTGGAGGAAGTTTCTGATATGCCTAATTTAGAGGTATCTCGTGACAATTTTGGGACTGCTCAGCTCAGAGATCCACTTTGATACGATCAATGGAAAATGTGAAGGTGTTAAATGGGGTACCACAGTATCCAGGGGCTGATCATGAATTTCCCCATATGGCTGCTAACCAGGATCTTTTATATCAGGTAGATAAAATATGTGGGATAATTTTTACGCAGCTGGTGGTGCCCCAACCGTATCAGACTGGTATTGCATCTGACACACAAGCATGTGCTGGGAGGCCACCGGGGGCCTGAAAAGACCAGAGAATGCATCCTCCAGCGGGTTTTTTTGGCCAGGGATTTTTGCTGAGATACAGAGGTTTTGTGAATCCTGCCCAGAGTGTCAACTAACCTCTCCTGTGTCCCATTTTAGAAGTCCTTTGGTACCTCTTCCCATTATAGAGGTACCATTTGAAAGGGTGGCCATGGATTTGGTAGGCCCTGTTGTAAAGTCTGCACGGGGATATCAATATATACTTGTAGTGTTAGATTACGCTACATGTGATCCTGAGGCAGTGCCGTTACGAAACACCTCTGCTAAGCTTATAGCCAAAGAGCTTTTTTACATGTTCTCTTGCACAGTCATACTAAAGGTGATCTTTACTGATCAGGGGACTCCTTTTATGTCCAAGGTCACAAAAAAAATGTGTAAGCTCTTGAAAATTAAACACCTACGTACTTCAATGTATCACCCTCAAACTGATGGCCTAGTTGAAAGGTTTAACAAGACACTGAAGGGCATGTTAAAAAAAAAAAAGTGGTTAGCAAGGATGGAAAGCACTGGGATTGTTAATTACCTTATTTAATGTTTGCAGTCTGTGTAGTACCACAGTCCTCAACAGGTTTCTCCCCATTTGAGCTCTTATATGGCAGACACCCACGTGGTCTCCTTGACATTGCTAACGAAACTTGGGAACAGGAACACACCCCTTACAAAAGTGTAATAGAGCATATTGCTCTCATGCAAGACAGAATAGCTGCTGTCATGCCCATTGTCAAAGAACACTTAGAGCAGGCTCAAGAGGCACAAAGTCGTGTCTACAACCGGTCAGCTAAAGTTAGAACCTTTAACCCAGGTGACCGGGTGTTGGTTCTAGTGCCCACTGTAGAGAGTAAAAGTGGCAAGGGCCATATGAGGTAATAGAAAAAGTTGGAGAGGTAAATTATAGAGTTTACCATCCTGGTAAGAGAGAGCCTGAACAGTTGTATCATATAAATGTACTCAAACATTGGAAGGACAGAGAGACTGTCAGCAGTGAGTTCCCCTGGCAATGGTGCTCCAGAAATGTTGGCAAATAAAGTAAACACCGCTTGTAATAATACTGTAGGTGTGCATATTTCAGAGTCCTTATCCAAGTTTCAAATGCAGGAGACAAAAGACATTGTCTCAAGAAACACTGATGTGTTCTAAGAGTTGCCTGGGTGCACTTTAGTCATCAAACATGACATAGTCACTGAGCCGGAGGTACGAGTTCACTTGAAAGCATATAGGGTACCTGAAGCTCGGAGACAAGCTATATCTGAAGAGGTAAAAAAGATGTTAGAACTTGGGGTGATTGAAGAGTAAGTGGTCAAATCCCATAGTCCTAATCCCAAAGCCAGATGGTACATTGAGATTCTGTAATGATTTCCGAAAGTTAAATAAGGTGTCAGCGTTTGACGCATACCCAATGCCAAGAGTGGATGAATTAATTGAGAGACTGGGCCATGCAAGGTATTTCTCTACTCTTGACCTAACCACTGGTACTGGCAAGTGCCCCTTACTGACAGTGCTAAAGAAAAAACAGCTTTTGTCATCCCAGAAGGCCTTTTTCAGTATGTCACTATGCCCTTCGGGTTACATGGGGCTCCAGCAACCTTCCATAGGTTAATGGATATCATCCTTAAACCCCATCGTAGATATGCTTCTGCTGATCTAGATAATATCATCAGTTTTAGTGATGACTGGGAAAGTCACCTTCCAAAAGTGCAGGCAATGTTGGATTCCCTCCGGGCAGCCGGGTTAACAGCAAACCCTAAGAAGTGTGCTTTAGATCTTGAGGAAGCACGTTATCTAGGGTATATAATTGGAAGAGGTGTAATAAAACCTAAGGTGAATAAGGTAGAAGCCATCCAAAATTGGCCCCGTCCCATAACCAAAAAACAAGTAAGAGCCTTTTTGGGAATTGTGGGGTACTACCGTAGGTTTATCCCAAACTTTGCTAGTGTAGCAGTACCCTTGACAGACCTCACCAAGGGAAGTAAGTCGGCCATGGTAAAATGGAGCACAGAAGCTGAGAGTGCATTTTAGGAGTTAAAGTCTGCCCTTTTGTAGACAACCAGTGTTGAGGACTCCAGATTTCAAAAAAGGTGTTTACTGTACAGACTGAAGCCTCTTATGTCAGTTTAGGAGCAGTCCTGTCACAGGAAGTTGGGGGAGAAGAACACCTCGTTACATACCCGAGTAGAAAACTTACTCCTGCGGAGAAAATCATAGTATTGTGGAACGGGAATGTCTGGCAATAAAATTTTTGGTTGAGCACAGGTCAGGCAAACTGCAATGGAATGCAGATGCCCTGTCCAAAACACACTGTTTGGTGAGTAAAAGTGTTTGGCCCCACAGGTTCGAACAAAGGAGGAGGGTATGTGAGACAGTGACTGGAAAAGTAATAGAAAATCGTTATATTTTGCATAGGTTTCTTTCATATGCAATGTACTAGGCTACAGGAAGTGGATATCTCAACTAGGAAAGCTGGGTGAGATATCAGAAATCCAGGAAAGATTGCCTTAGCAAAACATTGTTGCTGAGGACTTTGGTAAATGGTGTTGTCGGGCCTGGATTTTTATTGAATGCGGAGCAGGTTGGTAGTGGGGCTCCTCATTCCCTTCCTGACCAGAACAGGTTTCCTATAGAGCTCTCAGCCAGGTGATGGAGCTCTGCTCATTTCTGGGCTATAAAGGTCTGCACTATGACCATATTTGTGTGGGGGACTGGTTGAACAGGCTGTTTTTCACCATTTCTACTGAAGTCTGCTAAAACGACAAAAAGGACACTGTAAGTTTACCTTGAGTTGTGTCGTGTAAAGGCCTTATATTTTTTCTTGTGGATAAAAATAAAGAAAACGGGCAAATCTCTGTGTGAACTGAGTCGCTGTGTCACTGTCTCCTGAGCCGTTGTGTCACTGTCTCTGACTGCTGTGCCTACCACTATTGAGTTGACCCCCACAATATACACAGAAAAACAGCCAAAAAGACACATCTGGGGGCCGTCCAATTGTAGTAGGAACACCCCCAAGTGCCTCCCCATTAGCATTTCAAAATACACTCAGAACTGTAGATTAGAAAAAAGAGAAATGGGAGTTAAAGGGAACCTGTCACCTCTACTATGCTACCCTCACTGAGCGCTTCTAAATGTTCATAGTGTTGTCCTAAACATATAAATTACACTTTTAATTTAATTTGCAGACTAATTCAATAAGTATTTTTGTACTTCCCGCCTTTTAGGCAAATGAACATAAGAGTCATATTTTCAAGCTCGGACTCATCTCAGGTTAATTTGCATATGTATCAAATCGTTCTTTTTACACAATAAAAAAACACAGAGCTATGGGGACTGGGTATTGCGGATGTGCTAGCGGCGATCTAGCAACCCATGTCCTCAGCTCTATACCCAAAATCCAGATGAAAGGTTCCCTTTAAGAACAACTGCTGGGATAAGAATGTAAACTTAGGTTTAATCGCTTATATTACAGGTAAAAATGGTCATAGATATATGCAAATGAAATGGGGCATTGTCCCAGAGTTTCACGTCGTCGTTCACAGTCACATGATCACATTTGCTGCATCCTTGTGACCCATTGGTTAGGAACGGCGACGCCAACTTCAGCTTTCGCCAGCAGAGTTGCAGTCATGTGATCGTTGAGTTTGCGATCACGTGACCCGTTTCCATAGATCCATGATGCTTGCAGGGAGGGTTTGTTAGTGCCTAGATGCAGGGAGAGAGCTGCACTCCTGTACGCATCTGAGCTGAAGTGTCTGCCACATTCAGAGGTACGGAGGGTAAGGGGGCGTGGTAATGAGACCAGTGACTAAAATATAAATGCTGGGATCGGCCGTGGATAGCATATTTATGCCCAGGGATAGAGTTAACCCCTACTATAGGGTATAAGAAATTCATGGTCAGGTAGAAAAAAAGGGGGTTTTGAGACCCATGCCTACGTTCAAGATGGTATGTATTATACAAGAATCCATTTACAAAGGAGTACATATAGGAGTGCATGTAACTAAATGACAAAAGTATACATCCAGGAGTACATTTTAAATGAAATTCATGGATAGCTAATAAAAGGTTAGAATTGCAAAACCTATAAAGGGGATAAAAATAATAGTAATAAAAGAGATATTATATATATATATATATATATATATATATATATAGAAAAGATGGGCAGCACTCCAAGATGTAAAATATAAGAAAACGTTATTTACCCCAGTGGGAAATGCGCAACGTTTCTGCTCCAAACCAGAACCTTTCTCAAGCAGTGTTTGAGGACAAAATGCCAACAATATATAATAACAAACTCATTCATTGTCATTAACAAAATCACAATAAGACAGAAAAAGGTTAAATTGTGCATCATATCAAATATACAGCTAAATACAAATGTGTACCAATACAGTATAATACATAATTCCTTGGAACTGTGTACATAATTACAAAAAATAAAGAAAAAATTATCATACATGGTTGATTACTTCAATTATCAAAATCAGTGCCATATGTGCATAGTGAAAATAAGTGCTTACTAATACTATAAGATATTGCAACAGGTGGGCGAAGGCCGAATAGGAGAGTGAATGGCCGCCATCCAAGGAACAGCATGTCAGTCGGCGTGCCCGGGTCGTCTCTACGCATGTCTTGATGTCGTACATAGGGCCCTTCCGGTTGTGGGTGCCTACATCTCTGCGCATTGCGATTCAGGCTCTGCAACGGCCATATTTGTCAAGGGAGCAGGACATCCAATGTTCTCATACGTACATCTCCGCGCAACTGCGCATTGCGATTCAGGCTCTTCAGCGGCCATATTTATCCAGGGAGCAAGACATCCACCGCGGACGTCATGCAACATTCTCATCATGGTCTGCTGTATATAGGATCAGGGTGGCGCCAGCAATATTTTATGCCAGCATAGTGTCAGTGGCAATGCGGGGTCACGTGAAGTCTCCACCCATACACCGCGGTCAGTAACGCCCCTGTGATGAATACCACCCCTCGTGCCCGCTGACGTCAACCACACCGAGCTCACGAGACCTGGTATGATCACAGGGTTTACCAAAAACGTGAAGTTACGCCCTCCAGAGGAGCACGTAAGGTCAGGCTGGTATAGTTTACGCACCCACCTCCTGTCCACGCGGGCACAGAGAGGCAACAAGCTGAGAGAGCCTTTTCACTGCCGCAGTGAAAACAGCGCGTCCTCAGCCCGGGTAACTGCCACCAGTTTCTCGTTTGATATAAGCCCGGTCCGCTAACGGGATTATATAGGGTCAGAAACCAACCCGCGGTAGCTTATAACTAGGCCAAAACACGGACGTGGGGATTCGTGATCGAGATACAAGATAGCACAATATTAAATTATAGATTTAATAGCTGTATGGGCACACTAGAGTTAACACAATATACACTAAGAATATATACAGTGGTCTGAGGTTACAGATTACAGGTTATATGGTTACACCAGGTTTAAGCAGGGTAAAAGTCAGTTACCGAGTATGATGAAAGTTCCTTTGAGATGTTCTTTGCTGCAGTCCACATGAAGGGCCGTGGTCTCAGCTATTCCCTGGGTCCCTCTAAACACATGTGTAGGATGTGACCCCTCTTCAGAGAAAGACGCGCCTACTTGCTGGCACCAGACTTTTAACCTGTAGCCGGCCACTCCCCTCCCGGCCTCAGGGAGGGGTCCACTCCCCCTCTTCTGGGCTGGCAGCAAATTACCCACAAAACCCTTTAGGGTTCATAGCTCCAGACCAGAGGGTCATAGGGAGATGGTTCTGGGACCAATGGACCTTCCTGGGTTCCGGCTACAAGTAGAGCCCAAACCTGGTACCGTTATGTGGTTTCTATGGGGAGATATGGATATCTCTCTACCCTGACCTAGTCTCATTAAACAAAGACCATGGGAACGTACCTCGTGGCCACCGGGACACAAATATGTATCCGGTTTGCGCCTGCGATGGCCAGGCGGTTCATAATTCCTTATGAACGGTAGGTGCCAACATGTCTGGGAGGTCTCATTGATCCTGGGCAAAGGCAGATACCCCCTGCTGGGGGTTTTCCTGCAATATTCCGTTGGCTCCAAACTGGTGGAGGTGAGGTGTGACATTCTCCTTGAAGCCTGGACCCCCTGAGGGGGGGGGGGGGTGGAAACTAATTTTGCATGTACACTGAGTATGCCAAGAGGCCTGGGGCTTTGAAGGAGGGAAGCAGGGCCCTCCTGTGGAGGTCACTACCTCCGCTATCTGTCAGTACATTGGGGTGTGAGGACATGGCTGACAGTAAATATTAATCCATATTCCTCACAGGCCCCATATATTAACATGGGATCGTACTGTACCCCCGATCAAGGAAAGGCCCACGCAATATCGCCACTCAAGAGGGTTCTCCTCAATATCGCCTCCCATGTAACCCACAGACCATGACTATGTTATATAAGAGAAAAGCAATAAATAAAAATTTTAAATAAATTTTTTTTTTTAAAGGGAATTCTTCAAAAAGACATAAAGATAAACACAGGCATCCCCGACGAAATGCGAATCCTGGTCGCACGCCATTCAAACATCTCCTTGTATTCTCCTTCGCCACACTCCATTGCAAACCATCTGTGAAAAAGAGGGGGGAGAGAAATTTTTTATTTTTAATAAAAAAGATTTTTATTTAAAAGAATGGCAATCCATAAGGAACTACGGTTTTGTCCTATACAGTTGATCACCAAATATACTCAGGTGCAGTGTATCGGTTCCATGTGTTGGTCAGGGGCAAGCCACTGACCTATATCACCCCAATATTGTAATCCACATTCAAACCATACGGTTTGCGGGAGTTAAGTACATGGATCCATTTCAATTCCCTTTTTTTTAAAATACTGTATCTATCGCCACCCCTTCTCAGCTTTGGAACGCAATCAATAATGCAACACTTCATGTCTCTCTCAACATGTTTCAATTCTGCAAAGTGTTTCGAGACCGGCAGATCCAGTCTTTTTCTTTCTTATGCTTAACCTGTGGTTGTTGAGACGTGTCTTGAAATCCGTGGTTGTCTCACCAACATACAAAAGATTGCATGGACAGGTTAATACATAAATAACAAAGCTGGAATCACATGTCAGATAATGACCAATCTGATATGTTATGCCGGTTTGAGGGTGTACAAAAGTTCTACCCTTGAGTATATACCTGCAATTCACACAGGATAGACAAGGGAAGCAGCCAACACTAGATTTTGTTAGTGTTGTCTGTCTACCCTTTTTCGATGTACCCACATCTGCCCTCACTAGCTGATCCTTTAAAGTCCAGGACCTTCTGTAGGACATTAGAGGGGAGCTCTGGAACTCTGTAATCGTATTGTGGCAACCTTTTAGTATACCCTAGTGTCGTCGTATGATGTTCCCTATCTCAACACTCTGTTCAGAGTGTGTTGAGATAAAGGAAATCCTCATCATTTTTGAACGTTCTTTTTTGGTTATTTTAAGGGTGTCATCCCTATTCAATTGTCTGGCCGCTTCCTTTTTCTCCTTCAATAATTTAGTTGGATATCCCCGTTTTTGGAACTTATTAACCATCGTATCAAGGGTTTTGTCAAAGCTCTCAGGATCCGAGACAATACGTCTGGCCCTTAAGAACTGTGAGTACGACAAGGAGTTTACCATTGGTCTGGGATGGTTGCTGCTGTACAAAAGCAGTGTGTTCCTGTCAGTAGGTTTGGTGAACAACTCAGTTTCCACCCTACCGCCTGACAGAACCACGCAGGTGTCCAAAAATTGCATTTCTGTTTGTGAATGTACCAATGTAAATTGGAGAGCACCATCCCTCTCATTAAGAAAACCATGAAAGTCATGGAGCTGCTGGACACTACCAGTCCAAATGAGGAAGATGTCGTCTATGTACCGCCACCACGCCCTGACAAATTGGAAGTGGTGGCTTCCATAGACGACATCCTCCTCAAATCGACGCATAAATATATTGGCGTAGGTGGGGGCCACATTGGACCCCATCGCTACGCCCTGTTCCTGTATATAGTAAGAATCCCGAAACAGAAAGTAATTGTATTTCAAGACAATCTCTAATAGAGATAGGACAAATTGTTGGCATTGATACGTGAGTGTAGAATTTTCAAGCATATAGGCCACTGCAGCCAGTCCCTTCCGATGGTCGATCGAGGTATAGAGGGACGTGACATCAAAAGACGCCAATGTCACCCTCTCTACCCCGTCCAAATCAACCATCCGAAGTTTGAGTAAAAAGTCAGTTGTATCCTGTATGTATGACCTGCCCCCACATGAGAAGCCTCGCAAGACTTTATCCAAAAAGACAGAAATACGACTGAAAATCGAATCCGAGCCAGAGACAATGGGGCGGCCGGGTGGATTGACGAGAGACTTGTGGATCTTAGGCAACACATAGATCACAGGAGTGACCGGATCCGCATCAATGTGTCTGTAGATGGTGCGGTCACCCAATTGCCTCAAAATTTCTGCAATATATTTGTGGGTGTCCAACACGACCACAGCGCCACCTTTATCGGCGTCTTAATTGTGAGCTCATGGTCGTGTTTCAATTCATTCAGGGCCACCACTTCATCTACAGTCACATTGGGATGATTAAACGGACCAATAGATTGTTTTGCTTTCAATGTCTGAATCTCAGTATTAACAGCAGCCATGTATGCATCAACAGCAGGTTCATCAATAACAGGATTGAAATTACTTTTAAGGGAGAGATCGAACATGCCAAGAGAGAATTCCTTCATCTTGGCATGCTCGATCCGTCCCCTTTTGTGAAACCAAATCTTCAGCTTGATGGCCCGAAAAAAGGCATATAAATCAAACTCAAGTTCAAACCAATCAGCAGTGGTTCTAGTGCAAAAAGATAAGCCCTTGCTGAGTACACTCACTTGAGAACCTGTTAGTTCCTTTGATGAAAGGTTAACCACAGACCGTGGTTCCAAAAACGGGGATATCCAACTAAATTATTGAAGGAGAAAAAGGAAGCAGCCAGACAATTGAATAGGGATAACACCCTTAAAATAACCAAAAAAGAACGTTCAAAAATGATGAGGATTCCCTTTATCTCAGCACACTCTGAACAGAGTGTTGAGATAGGGAACATCATACGACGACACTGGGGTATACTAAAAGGTTGCCACAATACGATTACAGAGTTCCAGAGCTCCCCTCTAATGTCCTACAGAAGGTCCCGGACTTTAAAGGATCAGCTAGTGAGGGAAGATGTGGGTACATCGAAAAAGGGTAGACAGACAACACTAACAAAATCTAGTGTTGGCTGCTTCCCTTGTCTATCCTGTGTGAATTGCAGGTATATACTCAAGGGTAGAACTTTTGTACACCCTCAAACCGGCATAACATATCAGATTGGTCATTATCTGACATGTGATTCCAGCTTTGTTATTTATGTATTAACCTGTCCATGCAATCTTTTGTATGTTGGTGAGAAAACCACGGATTTCAAGACACGTCTCAACAACCACAGGTTAAGCATAAGAAAGAAAAGACTGGATCTGCCGGTCTCGAAACACTTTGCAGAATTGAAACATGTTGAGAGAGACATGAAGTGTTGCATTATTGATTGCGTTCCAAAGCTGAGAAGGGGTGGCGATAGAGTCAGTATTTAAAAAAAAAAGGGAATTGAAATGGATCCATGTACTTAACTCCCGCAAACTGTATGGTTTGAATGTGGATTACAATATTGGGGTGATATAGGTCAGTGGCTTGCCCCTGACCAACACATGGAACCGATACACTGCACCTGAGTATATTTGGTGATCAACTGTATGGGACAAAACCGTAGTTCCTTATGGATTGCCATTCTTTTAAATAAAAATCTTTTTTATTAAAAACAAAAAATTTCTCTTCCCCCTCTTTCCCTTTTTTTCACAGATGGTTTGCAATGGAGTGTGGCGAAGGAGAATACAAGGAGATGTTTGAATGGCGTGCGACCAGGATTCGCATTTCGTCGGGGATGCCTGTGTTTATCTTTGTCTTTTTGAAGAATTCCCTTTAAAAAAAAAAAAATTTATTTAAAATTTTTATTTATTGCTTTTCTCTTATATAACATAGTCATGGTCTGTGGGTTACATGGGAGGCGATATTGAGGAGAACCCTCTTGAGTGGTGATATTGCGTGGGCCTTTCCTTGATCGGGGGTACAGTACGATCCCATGTTAATATATGGGGGCGTTACTGACCGCGGTGTATGGGTGGAGACTGCGCCCATAACATGTGGACGCGGCCTTCACGTGACCCCGCATTGCCACTGACACTATGCTGGCATAAAATATTGCTAGCGCCACCCTGATCCTATATACATCAGACCATGATGAGAATGTTGCATGACGTCCGCGGTGGATGTCCTGCTCCCTGGATATAAATATGGCCGCTGAAGAGCCTGAATCGCAATGCGCAGTTGCACAGAGATGTACGTATGAGAACATTGGATGTCCTGCTCCCTTGACAAATATGGCCGTTGCAGAGCCTGAATCGCAATGCGCAGAGATGTATGCACCCACAACCGGAAGGGCCCTATGTACGACATCAAGACATGCGTAGAGACGACCCGGGCACGCCGACTGACATGCTGTTCCCTGGATGGCGGCCATTCACTCTCCTATTCGGCCTTCGCCCACCTGTTGCAATATCTTATAGTAAGCACTTATTTTCACTATGCACATATGGCACTGATTTTGATAATTGAAGTAATCAACCATGTATGATAATTTTTTCTTTATTTTTTGTAATTATGTACACAGTTCCAAGGAAATATGTATTATACTGTATTGGTACACATTTGTATTTTGCTGTATATTTGATATGATGCACAATTTAACCTTTTTCTGTCTTATTGTGATTTAATAGCACTGATTTTGTTAATGACAATGAATGAGTTTGTTATTATATATTGTTGGCATTTTGTCCTCACACACTGCTTGAGAAAGGTTCTGGTTTGGAGCCGAAACGTCGCGCATTTCCCACTGGGGTAAATAAAGTTTTCTTATATTTTACATCTTGGAGTGCTGCCCATCTTTTCTATTTTTGTATTTTTGGATTGATCCATTTTGGGCCTGCTGCACCCACCAGCTTATATTTAGGACGGTGCTGCCATTGTTTTTTCATTTTTGTGTGTGTGTATATATATATATATATATATATATATATATATATATATACACTGCGTGCAGAATTATTAGGCAAATGAGTATTTTGACCACATCATCCTCTTTATGCATGTTGTCTTACTCCAAGCTGTATAGGCTCAAAAGCCTACTACTAATTAAGCATATTAGGTGATGTGCATCTCTGTAATGAGAAGGGGTGTGGTCTAATGACATCAACACCCTATATTTGGCAAAATGGGTCAATAGGAGATATCTTGCAGAGGGATGCAGCACTCTTAAAATTGCAAAGCTTCTGAAGCGTGATCATCGAACAATCAAGCGTTTCATTCAAAATAGTCAACAGGGTCGCAAGAAGCGTGTGGAAAAACCAAGGCGCAAAATAACTGCCCATGAACTGAGAAAAGTCAAGCGTGCAGCTGCCAAGATGCCACTTGCCACCAGTTTGGCCATATTTCAGAGCTGCAACATCACTGGAGTGCCCAAAAGCACAAGGTGTGCAATACTCAGAGACATGGCCAAGGTAAGAAAGGCTGAAAGACGACCACCACTGAACAAGACACACAAGCTGAAACGTCAAGACTGGGCCAAGAAATATCTCAAGACTGATTTTTCTAAGGTTTTATGGACTGATGAAATGAGAGTGAGTCTTGATGGGCCAGATGGATGGGCCCGTGGCTGGATTGGTAAAGGGCAGAGAGCTCCAGTCCGACTCAGACGCCAGCAAGGTGGAGGTGGAGTACTGGTTTGGGTTGGTATCATCAAAGATGAGCTTGTGGGGCCTTTTTCGGGTTGAGGATGGAGTCAAGCTCAACTCCCAGTCCTACTGCCAGTTTCTGGAAGACACCTTCTTCAAGCAGTGGTACAGGGAGAAGTCTGCATCCTTCAAGAAAAACATGATTTTCATGCAGGACAATGCTCCATCACACGCGTCCAAGTACTCCACAGCGTGGCTGGCGAAAAGGGTATAAAAGAAGAAAATCTAATGACATGGCCTCCTTGTTCACCTGATCTGAACCCCATTGAGAACCTGTGGTCCATCATCAAATGTGAGATTTACAAGGAGGGAAAACAGTACACCTCTCTGAACAGTGTCTGGGAGGCTGTGGTTGCTGCTGCACGCAATGTTGATGGTGAACAGATCAAAACACTGACAGAATCCATGGATGGCAGTCTTTTGAGTGTCCTTGCAAAGAAAGGTGGCTATATTGGTCACTTGTTTTGTTTTTGAATGTCAGAAATGTATATTTGTGAATGTTGAGATGTTATATTGGTTTCACTGGTAAAAATAAATAATTGAAATGGGTATATATTTGTTTTTTGTTAAGTTGCCTAATAATTATGCACAGTAATAGTCACCTGCACACACAGATATCCCCCTAAAATAGCTAAAACTAAAAACAAACTAAAAACTACTTCCAAAAATATTCAGCTTTGATATTGAGTTTTTTGGGTTCATTGAGAACATGGTTGTTGTTCAATAATAAAATTAATCCTCAAAATAAAATTAATCCTCAAAAATACAACTTGCCTAATAATTCTGCACTCCCTGTATATATATATATATATATATATATATATATATATATATATATATGTGTGTTCTATGCGTGGAATCCATAAAGTATATAATCTACGTATAGAAAATATTTAGCAAATATGTAAAATGTATATCTGTATATATCATAAAATGCATAAGATATACTGTATGTTTATATTAAAAATGCAATAAATATAGTATATATTATACAAAATGTTCATAAATAAAAAAAATAAAAACTTTTGAAAGGGAACCTTCCAAAACCATCCCAAGCCGCCAGCAGCATGTTTCTGATTATGCCTTTCTTCCTCTTCTTTCAGATGGCAGATGCAGCAAAAGTACTGAAAACTTTATTTTATCCCCTGCCAGCACGCTTCCCCACACATGCTTGAAGTCAAGGAGGCAGCGGCCTCCTTGCTTTAAGTCACGGTAACCACGCCCCCTTCGCTGTGACTGACAGCGCTTATGCACGAGAGTTCGGCTGCCTTTGACGAACAGCTGAACTGCTAATCACAGCGAAGGGGCAGGGAAGGGGGCGTGGTTACCATGACTTGAAGCAAGGAGGCCGCTGCCTCCTTGATTTCAAGCATCTGTGGAGAAGCGCGCTGGGCAGGGGATAAAACAATGTTTTCAGTACTTTTGTGCTGCATCTGCCTTCAGGAAGAAAGGCATCATCAGAAACACGCTGCTGGCTACACGCAGGTACGGCTGGCGGCATAGGATGGTTTTGGGAGGTGACAGGTTCCCTTTAATAATTTGGGAGTTGGTTGAAAACAATTAAATGGATATTAATCAGTGTGGTAATATATTAAATATATAAAAATGAAAGTGTTATGAGATGAGGTGAAGAAGCATAGTACTAGATGGAGTTTCAGGAGAGAGATGTTTTTGAGACTCAGAGATTGATCTCAAATGCTTCACTTAGACCATATGGGCTCAGGTTGTTAAGTTTATAGATCCAGTACATCTCGCGGCATCTGATGTGTTAAAGACTCTTGCGTTGGTGTACTGGAGTTTGTTCAATGGGAGTAATTTCAAACCCAGAGATACTGGCCCCGTGGCATTCGGTAGTGTGCTTAAGGAATTTCTTTTTGATATTTGACCGATGTTTATTGAGTCTGTTGCGTAGAGTTTGTATTGTGCGTCCCACATACTGTAGGCCGCAGGGGCATTCAAGAATGTAAATCACATAGGTGGAATTGCAGTCCAGGGTACCTAATATTGAAAAAAAGTGCATGCCCTTCTAAACGTGAGGCATGGTGCCCCTGGAATGATTTTTATTAAGAATTTGATCTTTCTTAAGATTTAACAAGATTGTGATTCTGGTTATAAGTGGTAATAAAATTAAAATGGTAAATCACTGGTAATCGGTTTTGATCTTAGAAGCAAGCACTCAGGCTATGTCAGTGCTGATTCACGTTTGTGTGCCTCAGTGACCACGCCATTGGGGTACCCTTTCTCATGAAATCTTGAGTGTAGAGTTTCGCTTTGTTGTCTTCCTCCCGAGTGCAATTCAGCCTGATCCTCTTGAACTGGCTGAACGGAATATTCAGTTTCCATTTCTTGTAATGTGTGCTTCTAAAATCCAGATAGCTATTGCTATCAACTTTCTTAAAGAAATTACCACCCTGCAATCCAGCACTGGTGGCTGTGCTTGCACACTATAGAAAAAAACACTGGCCTATATGCGCTCTTATGGTTTGGGCCACCAGAGAGGCCATTGCTTTTTTCTATAGTGTGCAGGCACGGCGACCGGTGCTGGATAGCAGGGTGGTGGTAACCATGGAAATGAGAAGTGTATAATGTGATGAAAAAATTATTCTTGCCAGCAAATGAAGCAATATGGAAAATTTGTGAGTGCCTTGTATTAACTTTCTCTACATAATAAATGCCACTTGCTGAAGTAAGGCAACCCCTTTAAGTTTACTGTCAACTAAAATTCCTAAGTCCTTTTCCATGTCAGTTTTATCCAGTGTTTTCCTGTTTAGTATGTACTGTGGCATGTATTTTCTCTTCCTAACATAGTAAAATAGGCTGAAAATACACATCCATCCAGTCTGCCTGTTATTCTGCAAAGTTTATCCAGAGGAAGGCATAAAAACCCTCATGAGGTAGAAGCCAATTTTCGTCATTTTAGGGGGAAACATTCCTTTCAACTCCAATAAGGAAATCAGAATAACTCCCTAGTAGTGATGAGCGGCAGGGGCAATATTCAAATTTGTGATATTCGTTATCTCCAGTCATTATTTTCTTGATTGCAGAATTGAAAAATTAGCATTACGAAAATTCGCAATCAACACTACTCCTAAAGTCAAAGTTATTGCAGCCTTCTCATTGGCCCACAAGCTAGAAGCAGGGAGGGATCATGTGTACTGATTAAAAAAAAAATCCTGAATATTCGAAATTACTAATATATATCACTATATTCTAAATATTCGCAAATTCTCGAAGTGCCGATATTCTCAATAAAAATTTGCAATTAGAATATTTGTGATCAACACTACTCCCTAGATCAACGACTCTTCTCCAGAAATCTAATAACTATAACATGTAATATTATTACACTCCAGGAATACATCCAGGCCCCTCTTTACCTTTAGTGAATTCATCATTACAAACTCCTGCTTGCTAGATTACCATGTTTTTTGATATTCATAAAAACCAGTTTTGATTTGAATTCACAGTAAATTGTGAAAGCCTTGCTTTCTACAGCTGCTTTTAGTGTAGATTGTTACTATAGAATACGCCTAAGGATGACTCACGCTTTGTACATTATTTTCTTTCTCATAGCTTGTGCTAATTGTTTGGTGCAAAGGTTTTCTACCAGAACAGAACAGCTCTCTTTGAACTTGCCAAAAAGGTATCTTGGACAACCAAGTTCTTTTACCCATGCACATCTCTTAAAGAAAGGTAAGTTGGTAATTTTTTGGGGAATTTATTCATAAAGTATTATTGCATGAGTATACATAAAACTGTATGTTATGACTGATCAAATACAACACAAAAAACAAGGGAGTCTCTTCTAAAATAATCGTATGCACTTCTGCCATACATTTTGTTACAGCTATCCATTAAAGTTATTTGTTTAACAAATAAGTGGTATCAGTTATGTTATTAAAGGGGTATTCTGGTAAAGTAAATACATTTTTGAAAAACTGCATTAAGACTGCAAGCTGTGACCCAACCATAGCCCATATATACAACCAGAGCTTCAATTTACCTTGCAATACATTTTTCTAGCTCTTGTGTGAGCCTGCAACACACAGAGTATCATGGCACCTGATCTTCCCTCACAAAACCACAATACCCACAAGCCCTAGCTTTTCTGCTGTGAGTTTGTGCTTGTTCATGAGTCTTGATGTTTGATTGGCTGCATGATATACAGTCCAGTCACTCCCCCTCTACTCAGTCATCACCAGCACACTAAGGGCTCTTTCACACGAGCGGATCCCTTTGTTTGATTTAGACCAGTGATGACTAACCTCTGGAACTCCAGCTGTGGTGAAACTACGACTCCCAGCATGCTCCATTAATTTCTATGGAGTTCTGAGAACAGTGAAGCAAGTGTACATCTTGGGAGTTGTAGTTTTACCACAGCTGGAGTGCCAGAGGTTAGCCATCACAGATTTAGACATTTACAGGTGAAACTCGAAAAATTTTAATATCGTGCAAAGTTCATTTATTTCAGTAATGCAACTTAAAAGGTGAAACTAACATATGAGATAAAAGAATATTTAAAATATGGACTGGCACTCTAAATGTGTGTTTTAAATGTGTTGTTAGTATTAATGGGCAGACCACTACTGTATTCTTGTATTAAATGATCATTAAACATTTATTCATAAATATAAAATATAAAAAATTGATAAAATCAAAATAGAATAAAAACCATATGACAACCTATGCCTCAAATGGAAAAAACATCTAAAACATGTAACTAACAAAATATTTTGAGCAGCTGATTAATTCTGGATGAATATGTACTTCGCAGTTGTATAGCAGACTAGAGATATTGAAATCCTCTCAAAGGTGAGTGCGCTTAATGTTCTTTGGAAGGAAACAAGAAAACTTTAGTAGTTCAAATGTCTGTATGGGACTGTGTATACTGCGCAGTAGTAAAAAATAGTCGCATCACCCATGAATATCCTTGGTGTATGGAAAGATTCAATTCATATAACACGGTTTCAAACAGTTAATCCTATTGTGTTATTGCACCTTTTTTATTGACTCCTCAGTTTGTATATAGTCCAACTCATAAAGTAAGGAAGGTCCGGACTATGTTTCAACAAGTAGCCGCATGCTTAGTATGTAGAAGCGGCATAACACCTAATGTAGGTAGATATCTCTTACCTTCTCTTGTTTTCGAGTTGTGGCTTAATTACATACCCAGCGTTGTTTCCCTGTTTCGCTGTTGTGTCCGCTGTCCTGGCACGCTCGCTGGTACACACGCCGGCGTGTCACGTGATTTGCAGCAGGATCTTAGCGTGTGTCTCGTAGCAGGGTCTCGCGAGAGTTGATGCCGTTAGTCTGTTGAAAATATTTGCGATATTTGGAGCGCTCCGGTTGTTTTAGATAATTCAGTTGGACTGTACAGTCATCCGTGTAGAGGCCTCTTCTTACTGTTAGTTAAATGGAAGTAAATAGCTTACACGCCAGACACGTTTCGAGGACCTCTTTTCCCTTCCTCAGTGGCAGCTCTCCTCCCATTTTTTAGGCTTTGCATTTATAGACCGCCTGGATTATCCAAAAGAACTGGTTAGGATTAGTCATCTTCGGATTTGGCTTCTCTTTCATGGTATGCGATTTGCATGCGGTTCTATTGCGTTTTTTTGTCTGCTTATGCGTTTATTGCATATGACATGTATCATAACTGGTATAGTGGTAGGATTAGTCATCTTAGGATTTGGCTTCTTTTTCATGGTATGCGATTTGCATGCGGTTCTATTGCGTTTTTTTGTCTGCTTATGCGTTTTTTGCATATAATATGTATCATAACTGGTATTTGTTGCCCAATAAAGAAAAATATCTATCACATTACTATAGTTCAAAAAAGAGGGAAAATGTCCATCTGTACATAAAACTTTTTTCTGCTATATGAGATTTTATCTATCATACAGTTTAGTATGGATAATCTTGTTCATTACACCAAAAAAATTTATGATAAAACCAACAGACCCATATAGAACTTATGAGAAATGTATACATTATTGTGTGGTGGTCATATTAAAAAAAAGGTGAAAAGGGAAAAATTTCCATATACATTAATTGTATCATTATTTTTAGAGATGTTTGGAAATTGTGATGTGCGATATACACTGCTCAAAAAAATAAAGGGAACACTTAAACGACACAATGTAACTCCAAGTCAATCACACTTCTGTAAAATCAAACTGTTCACTTAGGAAGCAACACTGAGTGACAATCAATTTCACATGCTGTTGTGCAAATGGGATAGACAACAGGTGGAAATGATAGGCAATTAGCAAGACACCCCCAATAAAGGAGTGGTTCTGCAGGTGGTGACCCCAGACCACTTCTCAGTTCCTATGCTTCCTGGCTCATGTTTTGGTCTCTTTTGAATGCTGGCGGTGCTCTAGTGGTAGCATGAGACGGAGTCTACAACCCACACAAGTGGCTCAGGTAGTGCAGCTTATCCAGGATGGCACATCAATGCGAGCTGTGGCAAGAAGGTTTGCTGTGTCTGTCAGCGTAGTGTCCAGAGCATGGAGGCGCTACCAGGAGACGTGGAGGAGCCCGTAGGAGGGCAACAACCCAGCAGTAGGACCGCTACCTCCGCCTTTGTGCAAGGAGGAACAGGAGGAGCACTGCCAGAGCCCTGCAAAATGACCTCCAGCAGGCCACAAATATGCATGTGTCTGCTCAAACGGTCAGAAACAGACTCCATGAGGGTGATATGAGGGCCCGACGTCCACAGGTCTGGGTTGTGCTTGCAGCCCAACACCGTGCAGGACGTTTGGCATTTGCCAGAGAACACCAAGATTGGCAAATTCGCCACTGGCGCCCTGTACTCTTCACAGATAAAAGCAGGTTCACACCGAGCACATGTGACAGACGTGACAGAGTCTGGAGACGCCGTGGAGAACGTTCTGCTGCCTGCAACATCCTCCAGCATGACCGGTTTGGCATTGGGTCAGTAATGGTGTGGGGTGGCATTTCTTTGGAGGGCCGCACAGCCCTCCATGTGCTCGCCAGAGGTAGCCTGACTGCCATTAGGTACCGAGATGAGATCCTCAGACCCCTTGTGAGACCATATGCTGGTGCGGTTGGCCCTGGGTTCCTCCTAATGCAAGACAATGCTAGACCTCATATAGCTGGAGTGTGTCAGCAGTTCCTGCAAGACGAAGGCATTGATGCTATGGACTGGCCCGCCCGTTCCCCAGACCTGAATCCAATTGAGCACATCTGGGACATCATGTCTCGCTGTATCCACCAATGTCACGTTGCACCACAGACTGTCCAGGAGTTGGCAGATGCTTTAGTCCAGGTCTGGGAGGAAATCCCTCAGGAGACCGTCCGCCACCTCATCAGGAGCATGCACAGGCGTTGTAGGGAGGTCATACAGGCACGTAAAGGCCACACACACTACTGAGCCTCATTTTGACTTGTTTTAAGGACATTACATCAAAGTTGGATCAGCCTGTAGTGTGTTTTTCCACTTTAATTTTGAGTGTGACTCCAAATCCAGACCTCCATGGGTTGAAAAATGTGATTTCCAATTTTTAATTTTTGTGTGATTTTGTTGTCAGCACATTCAACTATGTAAAGAACAAAGTATTTCAGAAGAATATTTAATTAACTCAGATCTAGGATGTGTTATTTTTGTGTTCCCTTTATTTTTTTTGAGCAGTGTATATATATATATATATATATATATATATATATATATATATATATATATATATATATATAATCTCTTTCACAGTAGTTCAAATAGAAGGTCAGTAGTTTCACGATGTCTTAGAGGGGACAGAAATGTCACAAATAAGAGAGAAGTCTGTATCTGAGATTTTTAGGGAACTCGGAAATTTACTATTAAAGCATCAATACTGGGAAATTAGATCTTTGAGACAATATTTAAGCCAAAATATGATACCAAAAGGATTACAACTGACAAAAACACCAGCACAAGATCTGTGGAGTGAGGAATTTAACCAAGAATGGGATAATCTTTTAAACACACAATCACGGGCACTAATTGAATTATTTATAAAGCGGAGAACACAAATATTAGCAGTAACATCAGAAAAAATTTATAACATTAAAACCAATATGGAACATTTTACGAAAGATTAAAAATATAATAGCTGGCAAGAAAAAATATGCAAAAGTTTAGATAAGACTGAACAAGATATCATTTCTAAAAAAAGTTAAAAACTTAAAAACCCGGAAAAATCTCAAACACAAGAAGTACATAAATCCACTGAGATAAAACCAGCGAATAGAAATCTCACAGATATGACTTCTGGAGATAAACTAAGGTATAACATACCAGTGAGAAACCGATATTAGAATTTCACAGAACAACCTTTTTTAGACCGAACCCCCCCACACCATCCAGCACGAATAAGACAGACAATCACAATTACCAGCACACAAAAAGACTCCACCGAAACACCAATGCAATTTAAGACACAACAGTGCACAAATAGAGAATCAGTATCAACAGAGATACCCACGAACACCAAGATACATGGAACAACAAACCACAACACTGATACACAAACAACACTATTCGGAACAACAAAGAGAACTAAGAAAACACGGAGAGGAAGGAAGAAGACACAGGGATCACAGAAGGGAATATTAAATATAGACACAGGAATATTATGAATTTAAGTAGTATAACTCTTACACAAGCACAAATGTCACTACTTAACAAAGGACTTAAATTTGCTCCATCCACGAAACTTATTAAAACATTTTTTTGTATAATTGTATTTTTATTAAAGTAATTATAAAATTAGAAGAAACATACACAGTTTCATAGAAAATCCGCCTGTCATCAGGCGAACAGTAAATAAGCAGGTTTTGACAATTCAAGTAAGCCACATAAATGTAGAACAAGCACTTCAAGTTTCATCAATTATAATTCGTATAGTGATATATCTGAGAAAAAACTGCCTACTTCTGAGCAGTCACAATATAAAAAGAACATTCTCGATATCATAAACATAGGACAGGACAAGACACAAAAGGGTAGACAAAAGGTTGGGTAAGGGCGGTAGAAAGGAAACTAGTCATCAGTCTCTGTGAGCATGTCCCAAGACTGCCATACCTTATGGAATTTATCCATAGAATTATTGATAAGCGCAGATGTAAATATTCCATACGTCTAACCTCCATAACACTAGAGAACAGATCAGACCTAGTCGGTATGTCACGCCTCTTCCAGTATTTAGCTATAAGGCGTCTAGTAGCCGACAATATGTGAAGTACTAAGCAAAGCATGTATTTTTTTAGTATTACTGGGGGCATGTTCAGTAAGAACATATACGGATCTAGTGAGAATTTTATATTGGTAAGTTGTAATAGAAGTTGTTGGGTCTCCCTCCATAAAGGAAAGATAACATGGCAATCCCAAAAGATGTGTAATAAAGACCCTCGGCCTGAGTCACACCGCCAGCAGGCATCAGAGTTAGTAGGATTCAAGTGTTTGAGCATCTGAGGCGTATGATGCCAAAACATCAAAAGCTTATAAGCATTTTCTCTGTAGGTCACACAAGTAGATGACATTGCTGCTCTACGCCATATAAGCTGCCAGTCGCTCGGTGATATTTCCTTCTCTAGGTATCTCTCCCATTTAGACATATATGTATGTCGCATAACTTGTGGGGGTTCCGGGGTTGAAAGAAGAATATAAATATCTGATATAAGACCCCTAGTGGAAGTGGAAAGTTTACAAAGTCATTCAAACATTGTCGGAGTAGATACCTTTTTATCATTAAATAGGGTTCTAAACAAGTGTTGGATTTGTATATGTTGCCACCTAGAGGACTCCGGTAGGTTATACCTATTCTTGAGCTCTTCAAACGGTATAATTTCAAGGGTTCTATACTCTACTATATCAGCAAATCTGAATAATTTGTTGGAGAACCACGGCTTAAAGGATGTGAACTGCAGTCCTAACGGGAATATTGGATTAAATAAAAATGAGGTCATGGAGGACTTATCAGAAATTAATGGAAATTTCAGTCTGCAATGTTTCCAAACATTATATGTTAAGGACATAGGGCCCAACAATTGTACAGTATAAGTGGTCGGTAATGGCGACCATAAGAGGGCATTGGGGTGAACAGGGGCTAACCACAGCTTCTCGATTTCCATCCATCTAGAAAATGCCAGGAGGGAAGACCATGCAGGTATACGACGTAAATGCGTCGCCCAGTAATATTTGGTTAAGTCGGGGAGCCCCAAACCACCTTGTGATTTAAGGGCGGTAAGAGTATTACAAGAAATTCTGTCTTTTCCCATTCCAAACAAACCTAAGGATGGAAGATTGCAAAGCTCTCAGGTCCTTTTTAGGTATGGGAACTGGAATCGTTTCCATTAAATATAATAACTTATGCAGTATGGTCATCTTGACCGCTGCAATGCGTCCCATTAGGGAAATTGGCAGGGGCATCCACTTAGCCATAAGCGAATTGAGTTCCTGGAAGAGAGGGACAAAGTTATGAGCATAAAGGCTATGATATGTTTTTGTTAGCTGAACTCCCAAATTTTTGAGGGTGGTATTATTCCATTTAAAATGGAAATTGCTTTGTAGATTACTCAGTATCTCCGGCGGGACATTAATAGATAGAGCTTCTGTTTTTGAAGTATTTATCTTATACCCAGACAATCTGCCATATTCCCCTATAATCCGAAATAAATTCGGTAAGGAAGTATGTAAATTCGTCAGCGTAAGGAGGATATCATCAGCAAAGAGTGATACTTTAAAGGGCACCTTATTGACTTCTATTCCCTGAATATCAGGATGGATTCGTATTAGCGCCGCCAGAGGCTCTATGTAAAGTATAAAAAGTAAGGGGGATAACGGGCAACCCTGCCTAGTTTCGTTCCGAATAGTTATTTTGTTTGACTGGGCATGTGTCATTTTCACGTAAGCTGTTGGGTGAGTGTAAAGAGCACTAATGGCCCTCAAGAAGGGTCCCCCTATACCAAAACACCACAACGCAGAAAACATAAATGGCCAACTCAGGCGGTCAAAGGCCTTTTCTGCATCAAGGCCCAGGATTAACGCTTGCTGTTTCCGCCTATTAATAATGTCTATCAGATCTATAGCCCTCCTTGACGATTTAACACAAAGCCAACTTGATCCTTATGGATCAGATTCGGGAGCAGATTAGCAAGTCTGTTCGCTAGTAGTTTTGTAAATATCTTTAAATCTGAATTAAGGAGGGCTATAGGGCGATAGTTGGCACAATCCATATGGTCCTTCCCTTGTTTCGGTATAAGGGTGATATAGGAATGAAGCATTGAGTCCGGTATAGGGGAGCCTTCCAAGAAAGAGTTAAAAATCTTGACCATATACGGAAGGAGGATATCTACATACGTCTTGTAATATAGATATGGCAGACCATCCGGTCCAGGTGATTTGCGGTTAGGAAGGTTTTTAATTACTTCTGATATTTCTTCCGCCGTAATCTGAATGTTAAGAGTAGCTGCTAGGTCATTCGATAATTTAGGTAGCTTACACTGCCTTAGAGGGTCCTTAGGAACCTGCTGTGGGAGAGAGTAAAGACTTTCATAGTACTTCTGAAAGAGAGCGACAATTTCATTCGGGTCATAGGTAATGGTACCGTCCGCCCGTCTCAGAGCTGTCGGGGTATTTGTCATGTTGGAATCTCGCAATTGTTTCGCCAAAAGCGTATGTGATTTATTTCCCCATGCATAATAGCGCTGCCTGGAATACAAAAGTAGCTTGTCTGTTTTTGCTAATGCTAATTCTCTCAGCTTAGCTCTCAACATAATAATGCGCCTTAAAAGGTGGCGGGAATTGCGAGATCCCAATTGATCCTCCAAGCACTCTAGATCTTTCTTGAGCTCACAATACTGCATATTTCTATCTTTTTTCATTTTAGCTCCAATGGCTATGCAGTTACCCCTGAAGACAGCTTTATGCGTCTCCCATAAGGTAGACACGGAGGAGACTGATTGCTGGTTAATACGAAAATATTCTGACAGGCTCTCCTGTAGGGATTGTCTGGGTATAAGATTGGAAAGAAGACTCTCATTTAAACGTCAGTGGCAGACCCTAGTAATTGGATGTTTATTGTTTAACGTCAGAAAGATAGGTGCGTGGTCCAACCAAGTGATAGACCCTATATCAGCGTCCATCATTAAGCGCATTATTGGGATATTGCCTAGAAAGTAATCAATTCGAGAGTGTGTACTGTGAGGATGTGAATAGAACGTAAACATCCTAGATGTAGGGTAGTTCACTCGCCACAAGTCATATAACTCAAATTTTTGCACCACTCGCCTAAAGAGGCGTGAAAGCCTAGCCTGCTCTCTGGAAGGGGGCTTATCAGATAATGTCTTCCTGTCTAACGTTTCAGAAAAGGAGATATTAAAATCGCCTCCCACAATAAGTGCTGCTGGAAGTAAATGGGTGACCTTCGTGAGCACTCTAGTGAGGAAGGAGATCTGTTTAGAGTTTGGAGCATACAGATTGCATAAGACAATAGGGGCACCATGCAAGGTTGCTTGTAAGATAATATAGCGACCCTGAGGATCTGATATCTGTGAAGTTACTTGAAGCGGGTAATTGACAGCAGAATTGCCACTCCTGCCTTTTTCTTATCATTACACGCCGAGTACGCTTTGGGAAATAGCCCAGCTGCAAATTTAAATGATCCCGTATCATCAAAATGTGTCTCCTGGAGGAAAACCACCTCCGCTTTTTGAGTGTGACATTACGTCAAGGCCAGTCTCCTCTTAACATTGGAGTTCAGGCCTTTGACGTTTAAAGACATACACTTAATCATGGTGGAAAAAGCGAGCCGTCCATATACTTTCTATTTGGAGAGCCAAAGGTAATCCTCCAGGAGACCTCACTCCAGACACCCCAACTGATCATCTGTAAAAGAGCATAGTCAATACCCTGAAGTACAGCAAACATATAGTAGGACATAGAACACACGAGGATACAAGGGAACACATAGGACACTAGCATAGTAAAGAAATTGGTAGGAATAATCCAAACATTGGACAGTAACGTCCAGACGGGGGCATCAAAAAAAGGCCTGAAACTTCGGACACGGCCCTGTCTCTTTTCCTCAGTTCCCGGAGGAACGAAGGAAAGGAAGAGGGCAATTAAGATCAATCCCCTCTGTGGATTCTAGTAAAAGCAGGGCGGCACTACCTTCTTGAATTCGCGGTGCACGTGTCCGTGGAATGGCGTCCAGACAAATGTTTCAAAGAAGAAGACCGGCACTTCGCAGATGTAGATCACAATGTCGATTTATTCAGTCACATATTCAAGTGGCATAGTGACGCGTTTCAGCACAAGTGTGCTTTCATCAGACTGCAATGAAACATCTTACACTCCAGCTATTTATACATAAATGAAACACTAAGGAACTGACATCATCAGAGGAGCTCCGCCTCCCTCATTAAATAAAAATTTGCATCAAATAATCGCAATGAGAAATTCGCAATGGAAAATTCGCAATAGAAAATTTGCAAAATCCACTCTGTACTGGCAAAGATTTTAAGTCAAATAGTCCATTTTGGCAGTGATTAATCACGCTGAAGAAAGAAAAAAATATATTTATCGGATTGCATAAGGCCGAATGCCTTATAGGAAGCAGGACACAGGGGCCTCAATCGTGAGTACAATGTGTCCTGCTTCCTATAAGGCATTTCGCCTTATGCAATCCGATAAATATATTTCTTTCTTTCTTCAGCGTCATTAATCACTGCCAAAATGGACTATTTGACTGAAAATCTTTGCCAGTACAGAGTGGATTTAGCGAATTTTCTATTGCGAATTTTCCATTGCGAATTTCTCATTGCGATTATTTGATATGCAAATTTTTATTTAATGAGGGAGGCGGAGCTCCTCTGATGTCAGTTCCTTAGTGTTTCATTTATGTATAAATAGCTGGAGTGTAAGATGTTTCATTGCAGTCTGATGAAAGCACACTTGTGCTGAAACGCGTCACTATGCCACTTGAATATGTGACTGAATAAATCGACATTGTGATCTACATCTGCGAAGTGCCGGTCTTCTTCTTTGAAACAATCCCCTCTGTGGTGACATGGTTGAACGTAACCGACACAGTGAATAACACATTGATTGAATGGTTTGCATAGAAAATTGAGCTCTAGGAGAGCTCCGCAAAGCGTAATAATCAAACAGTAAAGTATGAATAAACACATGTAGAACATCCGCCGCCATACAATAATGACGACAACTTTTAGGAGACGAGCATCATGGTACTACTCAGGTCACAGCAAATCAGGTCAGTTCATCTCTCATTGCGGATCTCCTGTTTTCCCCTCCCGCCGGGGATCTGCGATTCTTGCTCCGTACTTGCTCCCAGACAGGTGTAGGCGCCATCTTCGGATCAGAGATTTCCCAGTCGTCAATGGGGGGTATAGGAACCCCCAATCTTTCACAAAAGGCAGATAAGTCCGCATGGGTCCTCAAAGGTACAGCTTTCCTGTTCCTATTAGCAATAAGCGCGAATGGATATCCCCACCTGTATGGAATTTTTTTCTGCCTCATGGAAGCTAGGAGAGGTTGAAGTACTCTCCTTTTTTGCAGGGTCAGCCATGACAAGTCCTGGTAGAGCTGCACTTGGACACCCTGGAAATCAATAACTCGAAGCGTGCGAGCTTTAGACATTATAGCTTCCTTGAGCTGAAAATCAGTGATGCAGCATATGACATCTCTGGGCTGTGCTGAAGCATTTTTGGGGCGCAAGGCCCTATGGGCTCGATCCATCTTGATAATGGTGGAGTGTGGGGACCCTAATATAGCATTAAACAAGTCATTTAGGACTTCTTGAACATTTTCTTCAGATTCTTGCTCAGGGAGACCCCTCACTCTATTATTGTGCCTACGACCCCTGTTGTCAAGGTCATCCAAATGCCTGGTATTCTCTTGAATAACCTGGGAGTAGCTCGATATAGTAGATTGGAAATGAGTAATATACTTGCGGGTGACATCATGCTCAGTTTCTAGGGAGTCCACCCTGGCCGCAACTTGTTGAAAGTCCTGACGCAAGGACGAGATTTCTGTTTTACATGCAGCTCTCACTTCTTTTATAAGATTTCTAAAATCCTCTTTGGTAGGAAGGTGCTGCAGGGACTGTGGCAAGGAAGCTGATGGCTGTGATGACTGTATGACCCCATCATCAGTGTCCTCATTTAAATAAGATTGTGAGTCCCAAGGGGTGTCCTCTCCCTCCAATCTCCCCTTGGTCCGAAGGTGATCTAAGGGGTCTTCAAGGGGCTCAGCCCAATCCCTTCTACGCTGGGATGGTGTGGCTGGATTATTGTTGCGCTTGGGCGCCATTTTGGGCGGCATGCTTGCAGCCACTTCAGGCTCTGATAAGTGTCCCACTATGCCCAAGGTCTCCTCCTGCGTTGGCGGCTGGTATATAAATTCCTCAGCTAGCGGGGACAAGAGGGAGTTGGTTACCTGCTGCAAGTCGCTGCGATCCGACCGCTGTGGCAGAGGATTCTCCCCTCCGTCTCCACCTGTAATGTCGTCTGTAGCGGTTTCGCGCCTCAGGCCCCAAGGAGCAGTCGGTGCTGGAGCGCGGCGGTCGAGGTAAGCTGCAATGCTGTAACTTCGCAAATTAGGTGCTGGGCTGCCTCTAGATCGTTTGGAGGGCAGCGATTTCCCCTTGGGATTCGGGCACCGTGCTAATAAGGCTCCTGCAGTAGTTCAGGACTGCGGAGCTCTTACACTAAGCTGCCATCTCGCCGGACGGTCAAGCCACGCCTCCCGAAACTTAATAAATTTGATACATATATTGGTATTCAAAAATGTATAAAAAACATCTGTCTAAAGAAATATTTCTTAAAAAACCCAGCAAGTCCACATACACAAATAATTGATGAATTTCCACATACAAACCTTAGAAACAAATCAAAGAGATTCCCCAGAAATGAAATAGGACCAGAGTTGTCTAGTTTTCAGAAATGTGTGGAGACAGATCTAAGAAAATTGAAAGAAAAAAGATCTCACAGGAATAACAACCAAAAATCGGTTAGAAATACTAACTGTAAGAGAACTACAAGATAAAGAGAATGTAACGATTCGCCCCCGCAGATAAGGGGGGAGCAATAGTAATTTTAGATACTATAAAATATAATAAGGAATGTCTAAGACAATTATCTGATGCTACTACATATAAAAAACTAAAAGGAGATCCGACTGTCTCCTTTAAAGAGAAATTGCTTAATTATAGCAACAAGGGGTTACAGTTGGGAATCCTATCAAAACTGGAATTCAACTATATCATGGGAACAACTGGCAGACTTCCGGTTCTATATTGTCTACCCAAGGTGCATAAAGACCCGGTGAACCCTCCAGGACGCCCCATAGTGTCCGGTATCGGATCTTTGACTGCAAACCTTTCAAAATATATTGATTTGTGGCTACAACCCCTAGTTAGAAAAACAGAGTCATATTTGAAAGATACTACACAAATCATAAAGATTCTAGAATAATTACTCATAGACCAGGATTGGATCCTAGCAACATTGGATATACAATCTTTGTATATGGTAATAAATCATGACCAAGGCATTAAGGCTCTTAGAACACAATTGGAAAAAAAAGAAGATCTTAAACAAGAACAAATGGAGTTCATAACGGAAGGGGTCAGACACATATTAGAACATAATTACTTTTATTTTGAGAAGGACGATTACCTCCAGATAACGGGGACGGCCATGGGCACCAGGTTTGTCCCCAGTTATGCAAATTTATTTTTGGCACATTGGAAAAATTCTTACATTGACCCCAAAAGGGGAGGGGGGGCAACCTATTGCTCTGGCGTAGATACATCGATGACGTCATCATTATCTGGAAAGGTAATGAAGATACACTACAGTCATTCATCTCTGAACTGAATAACAACTCATATAATTTGACTTTTACAGCTAGTATTAACAAAAAAGAGACAGAATTCCTGGACTTAAGTATCACCAAAAAAGAAAATAGATACATTTGAAGAACCTGCCAAAAACCGACGGCCAGAAATGGATACATACTCTATTCCAGTTGCCATCTACCAAACTGATTAATGAATGTACAATTCGGACAGTTTCGTTGTATAAAACGAAACTGCACTGAAGACCCACAATTTCAAGAAGAAGCCCGACTATTAAAGGAAAGATTCATAGAGAAAAAATACCCTACACAAATTCTAGAACAAGCATTATCTAAAGTAAAGGAATTACCTAGAGAATCTTTCTTCTCACAGAAACCCGAATATTGTAAAAATAAAAAAGGAGAAGACAGATTGAACAAATAATAAAAAATCATTGGCATTTCATAACACAGGATAAAACTATTGGCTCATTGATACCAACAAAACCTCAAATCACTTATACAAGAGCACCAAATCTAGGATTACAAGTAGTACCCTCTATCAAACAAAAACGAAAAGACCCCTCCTCTATCCACAATTGGATGAGTTTAAAGGGGTTTTACAGATGCAGAAAATGTCAGGGGTGCAAAACAACCAAATTTTCCAGAAAGACCATCGAAGTAACCTCAACTCAGAACACTTTCTCTATGAATATCAAAAGTTTCTTGAATTGGAATACTTCTAGCGTAATTTATCTAATCCAATGTCCCTGCCGAAAACAGTATATTGGCAGGACAAAAAGACCACTAAAAGTAAGAATAACTGAACATCTGAGAAATATTTAAAATGGATACATGAAACATTCGCTATCAAAGCATTTCAAAGAAACCCACAACCAAGATCCAAAGGGCTTGATCTTCATGGTGTTACAAAAAATAGAAAAACACTGGCGAGGGGGATAACATATAAAAAAGATGTCTAGGGCTGAATCAAGACTCCTCTTTGATTTTGGAAGTCTCATTCCTATGGGTTTAAATGCCGAATTGGAAATTTTTGGCTTCCTGTGAGTCATTATATAGGTTGCATGCCTGTCGTCCGATGGAGAGTCATATGTCTGGCTGTCTATCAGCACTATGACTCTCCCTTGGTGGCAGACATGCAGCCCCATACATCGTTAAAATACTGACCTTCTATTTGAACTACAACTGTGAAAGACAGATATACAGTACAGACCAAAAGTTTGGACACACCTTCTCATTCAAAGAGTTTTCTTTATTTTCATGACTATGAAGGCATCAAAACTATGAATTAACACATGTGGAATTATATACATAACAAACAAGTGTGAAACAACTGAAAATATGTCATATTCTAGGTTCTTCAAAGTAGCCACCTTTTGCTTTGATTACTGCTTTGCACACTCTTGGCATTCTCTTGATGAGCTTCAAGAGGTAGTCCCCTGAAATGGTCTTCCAACAGTCTTGAAGGAGTTCCCAGAGATGCTTAGCACTTGTTGGCCCTTTTGCCTTCACTCTGCGGTCCAGCTCACCCCAAACCATCTCGATTGGGTTCAGGTCCGGTGACTGTAGAGGCCGGGTCATCTGGCGCAGCACCCCATCATTCTCCTTTATGGTCAAATAGCCCTTACTTTCAAAGTTTTCCCAATTTTTCAGCTGACTGACTGACCTTCATTTCTTAAAGTAATGATGGCCACTTATTTTTCTTTACTTAGCTGCTTTTTTCTTGCCATAATACAAATTCTAACAGTCTATTCAGTAGGACTATCAGCTGTGTATCCACCTGACTTCTCCTCAACGCAACTGATGGTCCCAACCCCATTTATAAGGCAAGAAATCCCACTTATTAAACCTGACAGGGCACACCTGTGAAGTTAAAACCATTTCAGGGGACTACCTCTTGAAGCTCATCAAGAGAATGCCAAGAGTGTGCAAAGCAGTAATCAAAGCAAAAGGTTGCTACTTTGAAGAATCTAGAATGACATATTTTCAGTTGTTTCACACTTGTTTGTTATGTATATAATTCCACGTGTTAATTCATAGTTTTGATGCCTTCAGTGTGAATCTACAATTTTCATAGTCATGAAAATAAAGAAAACTCTTTGAATGAGAAGGTGTGTCCAAACTTTTGGTCTGTACTGTATATCTCTCCTTCCTGGCATCCCCCCACCAAACTATGAACACGGGCCTGTTCATCGTGGCCTCAGGGACACAAATATGTATCTGGTTTATGCCTGTGATGGACGGGCGATTCATAATTCCTTATGAATCGCCGGCTCCAATATGTCTGATAATTTGATTGAAGTGGTGAATGGCTTAGATTCCCTGCAGAGAGGTTTTTCCTGTTTCATTAGCTGGCTTCCTGGCTGGCTGTATGGAGGTGTAAAATGTAAACAAAGGTGGCCTGCTAGAAGTTCTCTGCCATTTGGCTGGGCTTTGAAGCAGGGCCCCCTTGTGGAGTTCACTACCTCTGCTATCTGACAAGAGATGGCTGGTGTGGAAACATGGCTGACATTAAATAATAATCCATATTCCTCACAAGCATATAATGTAATATCATGAATACCAGAACTAGTATGTGTGGAAAGCACAGTGGCCTAGTGGTTAGTACTGGTCTCTTGCATCACTGGTGGTCGTAGGTTCAAATCCAACGAAGGACAATATCTGTATGGAGTTTATATGTTGTCCAGGCATTTGGATGGTTTTTCTCTGGGTACTCCAGTTTGCCCCTTCGTTCCAAAAAGACATACAGATAAGTAATTTAGATTGTGAGCTCCACTGGGGACAGGTTAAATACATAAATATAGAATTAGAACCATCCTCAGTGCTTCTTTAGAGGGCCTCAGCATGTTGCCTCATTATAGTGCCCCACATAGTGTCCTTTTTATATAGTCTCTTAATATTGCTGGCCACAGCAAATAAAATACTCACCATTTCCTATACCTTCACTCCCATCAAGAGCTGTAGGTTTGGCTTGGCCTCTTCTAGCCTGTTCTGGCTCCAGCGGAATGATGCAGGTGGTAAAATGATGTCATGCCTGCATGTCAGGCTCTTCTTGATCTTCCCACATGCTTGGTCTGCTAGCATGTATACACAGTTGTATCTGTATCCTAAGATTGCGGATGCAATTAAACCTAAGAGTGAACCATTCGTTATTTTAACTTCTGGTTTGGGAGAACCAACCAGATCCCAGCCCTGGGACAAGGGGAAGCTTGCTGAGCAAAGCCCCACTAGAAAGTAATTAACAAATACTAGTTGGCACTTTCACTCACCAGCAATTCTCCGACAGCAAGCTATATACCTGTAGTCTTTATTCACAAGGACGTAATCAAATATACAGTGCCCTGAAAAAGTATTCATACCCCTTGAACTTTTCCTGTTTTTTTCACATGACACCCACAAATTTTAATATATTTTTTGGGGATTTTATGTCACAGACCAAACACAAAGTAGCAAGTATGTGTGAAGTGAAAAGAAAATCATACATGGTTTTCAAAAGTTTTAATAAATAAAAATGTTGAAATTCTGGTGTGCTTTTGTATTCAGCCACCCCTTCCTTCCCCCTGAGTCAATACTTTGTAAGACCACCTTTTGCTGCAAATTTTTTTGGGTATGTCTCTGCCAGCTTTGCACAGCTAGCGGCTGAAATTTTTGCCCATTCCTTTTTGCAAAATAGGTCAAGCTCAGATTGGATGGAGAGCTTCTGTGAACACCAATTTTCAATTCTTGCCTCAGATTCTCAATGAGATTTAGGTCTAGTTCATTCTAACACATGAATATGCTTTGATCTAAACCATTCCTTTGTATTTCTGGTTTCATATTTAGGGTCGTTATTGTGCTGGTGAACCTTCGCCCCATTCTCAAGTCTTTTGCAGCCTCTACCAGGTTTTCCACCAGGATTGCCCTGTATTTACCTCTATCCATCTTCCCATCAACTCTGATAAGCTTCCCTGTCCCTGCTGAAGAAAAGCACCCCAACAGCATGATGCTGCCACCACCATGTGTCACGGACGTACCGAGACATATGGACGTTCCCGCGACACGTGGCAGGAAATCTGTGAGATTGGCAACACATGGTTTGATCTGACATGTTTTCCTTTTGGTTCAAATGACGTCTGTGTTGTTTTTGGTACTTGCCACGCCTTTTTCCCCCAAGGTGTGGCATGGTGGTCATTTAACCTTCTCTATTTATTGTTGTTTCTCCCACTATGCTATGCGGTTTATAGCTTCTGTTGGACTTGTGGTTAGCTTGTGTTCTCTTCTCGGCTGAGTTCCTGGAGCTACCATAATGTGACAGCGGCTGCTGTGCGCCGCTGTTCCCCCTGCTCACCGCCACAGTTCTGGGCACCGTGTTCAGCGGTAATCTGCTGCCAGTGTTAGTATGCTTGCTGCTTGTTTCCTGCAGCATTTCCTTAAGGGCCGGCATGTGTCACTTCCTGTGCTTTATGAGTTAGATAATGTGACCTCGCTGACCAATCCTAGCCCTCCTGCACATATATAAGTTGCTCAGGCCCCTTCCCAGATGCCTCAGTGTCAAGGTCCTTGTGTCCTGTTAAGGTTCCTGATATTTGCTTATGTTCCTGACTCGTACTTGTATTCCTAGACTCTGCTACCTGTTTGATCCCCGCCTGCTTGCCTTGACTCTCCTGTTGCCGAACCGGATTGCCTGACCTGTACCTGTGCTGCCTGCCCTGACCTGTTGCCGGTTTGACTTCGCCTCTGTCTCATCCTTCGGTCCTGCACTGTTGCTCCTAGTTACTACTCAGCCTGCTGACAACGCCTGTACCTCTGGTACCTTGCTCATATACCTCCTGGTCCTCCTGGACCAGCTGCCTCATGTGCCTTGTGTACCTCAAGAGGTAGCGACGTGGTGTTCCCCTCAGGAAAGTCTATTCCCACCATCAGGGGAACTGTGGAGATCGAATTGTTAACTTAGTCCAGTGGTCCCCAACCTTTTTTGCACCAGTTTCATGCAAGACAGTTTTCCCAGGGACTGGGGGGTGGGGGGGTGGCTTCTGTGGTGTGGGTTATGGGGTGGGGGAGGCTGGGATCTGATTCACGCGCATAACAAAACACAAGGTGCATATTAAAATATATAACAATGGAGTTAAAGGCATCAGGTACATGCTGGAGTTACTTGCTGTTAATATGAGGCACATTGTTTTATCAATTTGGACCTGCATGTGCCTTACATTAATAGTAAGTAACCTCATCATGTGTGCCTCACATTAATGGTTAACCCAATGTTGGCCATTATTTCATGAGGTGCTTGGGGCCACTTACTTTTAATGTGGGGAACATGGGGGTACTAATGTAATAGCACCATGTACCTCAGATTAATAATAGGTGACTCTATCGTCTAAAACTATGGCTTCTGGCAACATTGCGGTTAATGAGTCACATTAACCCCAAATCTTGCTGGCTGCCCGATACATGTTTTTTGCCTGCCTTTATTTTGAGGCAGGCTAATAATCTTGTAGTGTGTGGGATTGGGTGTGGGCCGGGTACCTGCGCCGGCTGCTTTTCAGAGCACTAATGGCTGGGGACTGGAGAACACAAGACTCAGGAGGAGGAGGAGGCTGCCACTGTTGCCGTTCGCTGAGCACACTAGCTGAGAAGGCGCAGCGGTAAACCCTCCCCCGTCCCTCCTCCTACTTTGATATTGGCCACACATTCATTGTTGGCAGTGGTGCGGGCAGCGTCAGAGCTCATTTTATTGTGCTCTGCGGCGGCCACGTCATGGGAGGGATTCCCTCCCTCCCTCCTCCACTGATTCTGGCCACTCTGATGTGCACGTCGGGCGCGCATGCGCTTGGTGTCTCCGCTACTCTCTACTTTGTGGCCCGGCAAACGATCTTCTAGGGCCCGGTCCTGGGCCCACTGACTTAGACAACACCCTTAGAGGAGGTAGGACACGAGGCACAGTGGGTTCACACCCACTGGTTCGTCACACAGAGCTTCATTTCCCTTTTGTATTTGGTTTATGTGTGTGTTGCCTTTCCCTGTTGTTTGTCATTAGGCCTGAGGGAGACTCCTGTTCATCCTTCACCCTTGGAAGAATAGGTTGACTCAGTCCTGACATTAGTTCCAGGGTCCTATTGGGTGAGATAGGATTCTAAGTATCCAGTGTATGAACTTGCCTACCTTTGGGGCCTGTTCATACTGGTAGTCTGTCAGGACTGGAGTTAGGGTTTTCTCTAGGAGGTGTCCACCTTCCTTCCCTAGTTTCCAGACCCTTATTCTGGTATTCCCTTTCCCTCCTATGCTCGGTGTGGTGTTTTCCTCCCACACACAAGCGTGACACTATGTTTCATAGTGGGGATGGTGTGTTCAGTGTGATGTTCAGTGTTAGTTTTCTGCCAAGCATGGCATTTTGCATTTAGGCCAAAATGTTCAACTTTGGTCTCATCTGACGAGAGCACCTTCTTCCACATGTTTGCTACATGTATGTCCTCTACATGGCTTTTCAAAAATGGCTTTCTTCTTGCCACTCTTCCATAAAGGACCAGATTTATGGCATACACGACTAAGGTTACTTTCACACTAGCGTTTTGGCTTTCTATTTGTGAGATTTGATATGGGCTCTCACAAGCGGTCCAAAACGGATCAGTTTTGCCCTAATGCATTCTGAATGGAAAAGGATCCGCTCAGAATACATCAGTTTGCCTCCCGTCAGTCACCATTCCGCTCTGGAGGCGGACATGAAAATGCTGACTGCAGCGTTTTTCTTTCCCCCCCGGGAGCGGAGCGAGACGGATCTGACACACAATGTAAGTCAATGGGGACGGATCCGTTTTTTTCTACATAAGACATGATACAACCGGATCCGTTCATGACGGATGCATGTGGTTGTATTATTGTAACTGAAGCGTTTTTGCAGATCCATAACGGATCTGCAAAAAACGCTAGTGTGAAAGTAGCCAAATTAGTTATCCTGTGGACAGATTCTTTCCCACCTGAGCTGTGGATCTCTGCAGTTCCTCCATAGTGATCATGGGCCTCTTGGCTGCTTCTCTAATTAGTGCTCTCCATGCCTGGGCTGTCAGTTTAGGTGGATGCCATGTTTTGGTAGGTTTGCAGTAGTTCCATACTTCTTCTGTTTTCAGATGATGGATTGAACTAATTCAGCGGTGCCCAACCATTTTTCATCTGATGGTCGCACTTGACATATAAATTTCGTAGGCCAGGACCAGGTAGCTTTGCCAATAAGAAATGCAAATACTGTGAGGGGGCACGTGTGAGCATTACTACTGTGAAGGGGCAAATATATGGGCATTTTTTCTGTAAAGGGGGTTCATCTGGGCATTTTTACCGTGAAGGGGGAACATGTAAGCATTACTACTGTGAAGAGGCACATGTGAGCATTACCCCTGTGAAGGGGGCACATCTGGGCATTACCCCTGTGAAGGGGGCACATCTGGGCATTACCCCTGTGAAGGGGGCACATCTGGGCATTACCCCTGTGAAGGGGGCACATCTGGGCATTACCCCTGTGAAGGGAGCACATCTCTGGGCTTAGCTAGACTAAGGAGTTGAATGCAGGAAACTCTCTAGAAATGCCTTGTGGTGCAATATTAGGAGTCCTCTCACATGGGCAACAGACATAGTAATCACATATTAATAAATAAGCTCAGGTCCAATCACTTCCACCACTACCACACCTCACCAGTCACATCCTGTGACTATACATTGCAGTACACTATACATTGTACTGCAGTGTATTATAGAGGCATCAGACCCACTGGATCTTCAAGAACCAAGTGGGTCTGAGTCAAAAAAGTGTAAAAAATAAAATAAAAATTATAATTAAAAAATAATAATAATAAAAAAAAAAAAACTTCTTCCTATATCCGCACATATAATTGGTTAAAAATGTAAAAAATAGAAAACAGTAAACATGTTTGGGATCGCCACATCCATAACGACCTGATCTATAAAAGGATTATGTACTTTTACCACACGGTGAACGCCATAAAAAAGAAAAAGAAAAACTATGATGGAAATGCAATTTTGCCCACCGCACTTCCCAAAAAATGATATAAAAAGTGATCAAAAGAGTCATATGTACCACAAAATAGTACCATTCAAACCGTCATCTCATCCCGCAAAAAATGAAACCCTACCTAAAACAATCGCCAAAAAAATAAAAAAGATATTGCTTTCAGAAAATGGAGACACTTAATGATTTTTTTTGTTGCAAAAATGCTCTTATTGTGTAAAACCAAAATATATTAAAAAAAAACAGACATATTAGGTATTCCCGCATCCGTAACAACCTGCTTTATAAAAATATCATGTGATCCAACCCATCTGGTGAACGCCATAAAAAAATTAAATAAAAACCGTGCCAAAAAAGCCAATTTTTTTATCAACTTACAACACAAGTGTAATATCAAGCAATGAAAAAGTCATATGTGCCTCAAAATGGTACCAATAAAACCGTTATCTCATCCCACATAAAATGAGACCCTACCTAAGACAATTGCCCCCCAAAATATGGCTTTCAGAAAATGGACAGAAAAAAATGCGTAGTAGGACAGCACCACTTACTTGTTATAAGCTCAAAAATACTTAGCGGCGGTGCTCTTGGCGTCAGGTCTCGGCCTCAGAGACCCCCAGAGTTTACCAGTAAAAATGAAGATAGTCACGGCACTCCAAAAGCTTCCTTAGTCAGTGTTCTTTATTCCACCAAAAGTACAGCAGCAACGTTTCGACAATAGTCTTTATCAAGCTACATCTATGTAGCTTGATAAAGACTATTGTCGAAACGTTGCTGCTGTACTTTCAGAAAATGGAGGCACAAAAACATGCTTTTTTTTTTCAAATTAAAAAATATAAAATTTTACGTATTGGGTATCGCTGCGTCGGTAACAACATGCTCTATAAAAATATTACATGATCTACCCTGTTAGGAGAACATGGTCAAAGACAAAAAATAAAAACTGTGCCAAAACAGCCATTATTTGTTTACCTTGCCTCACAAAAAGCGTAATACACAGGGCTCCAGATGGCGAACAAAATGGTCGCCAGTGCGACTTAGAATTTACAAATGGCGACAAGACTTTTTAGTCTTGTCACCATTTGCGACTAGACCCGGCGCCACAGCTCTGCAGTTGAATACAGAGGCGGGGTACAGGAGATGATAGTTCTCTGCCCCGCCGCCGATGTTCTTCTCAGCAGCGCAATGGAGAAGGAGTCTCTCCCCCCTGTGCTGCTGCCGCCACCGCCAATAAGAAGAGAGACGGGAGTAGGAGGGGAGGGGCTGTGGCCTCTGCGCCACCAATGAAGATACCTGACCTGTTAATACAAATAAAGGAGGCGGTTACCGGAATCAAATAGCCGCACCTGAGGTACCGCACCTGAGAGGTTAACTGCAGCGGATCGCAGCTCCCTGTCATAGAGGTCGGGTGCCGGCTATTTGATTACGGCACCCGCCTCCTGTATTTGTATTAACAGGTCAGTTATCTTCATGGGTGGTGCAGTGTGCCCCCCCCCAACACCCCAGTATAATAAACATTGGTAGCGCAGTGCTCCCCCCCCAACACCCCAGTATTATGAACATTGGTGGCGCAGCGCGCACCCCCAACACCCCAGTATAATAAACATTGGAGGCGCAGTGCTAATGAGGGTTAAAAAAATAAATAAAAATTAACTCCCCTCCTCCAATTGATTGCGTAGCTGCCGGTCTCCTGTTCTTTCTTCAGGACCTGTCAAAGGACCTGTGGTGACGTCACTGAGCTCATCACATGGTCAGGCAAGCAGTTCCGTCGTCAGAATTGCCTGCCGGATCAGCCGATCTGGATGTGACTGAAAGCATTTGTGAGACGCATCCGGATGCGGATCCGTCTCGCAAATGCATTGCAAGAACGAGGATCTGTCTCTCCGCTTGTCATGCGGACAGACGGATCCGTCTTGTATCTTTTTACACTTTTTTACCGGTCCGGGATTCCGATATTTTGAATGCTGGATCCGGCACTAATACATTCCTATGGGGAAAAAAGCCGGATCCGGCATTCAGGCAAGTCTTCAGTTTTTTTCGCCGGAGATAAAACCCTAACATGCTGCAGTTTTATCTTTTGCCTAATCAGTCAAAATGACTGAACTGAAGACATCCTGATGCATCCTGAACGGATTACTCTCCATTCAGAATGCATTAGGATAAAACTGATCAGTTCTTTTCCGGTATAAAGCCCCTGTGACGGAACTCTATGCAGTGTGTGCTAGTGTGAAAGTACCCTAAAATATTAAGTTTAAATCCCCCCTTTCCCAATTTTACATATAAAATATATAAACAATAAATAAATAAACATATTACATAGCGCTGCGTCCGAAAAGTCCAAACTATTAAATTATTAAAAAATATCTCTTATGCGGTGAACGCCGTAACAGAAATAAATAAATAAAAACCATGCGATTCGCCATTTTTTAGTCACCTTGTCACCCCCAAAAATAGGATACGACTGTTCTATTATGGGCCGAACGTTTCATAAAATGCGAAATGCACGCTGCTTTTTTTGGTGTTTTTTTTTTTTCGAGTGGTATCGAGTATCGCAATACTTTTGTATGGTGACGAAAGCGAATCAAAATTTTGGTATCGAAACAACCCTACGCCGATCTGATCGGCGTAGCATTGTCATGATACCAAAATTTTGATTCGGTTTCGATTTGGCGACTAAAAATTTAATTTGGCTCCTAAATTTTTCAGTTCAGGAGCCAATGGTCTTTTTTTTTTTTGTCTGGAGCACTGATACACAATTTCAGCTCATAGGTTGAAAACAAAGCTCTGTTAATGAGCTGAAAACATTGCGATCACAGGGGTGAATAAAATGTTTGAGAGTGTGGACATAGTTTTATTCCGGCCGCCTCTAGGCATGTTTGACGTGCTGCGGCCGGACCTCTGGCCCGTCCCCATTATAGACAATGGGGCCGGAGCGGACTTCTGCCAGCACGCATGCACTAGCGGCAGCACAAATCCGGCAGGTTGTTCACCCGCTGGAACAGCCTGCCGGACAAGGCTGCCGCTAATGTGAAAGTAGCCTAAGCCAGTTTTCCTTTACACTAGTTTAGATAAATCTCCCACACTGTGTACTTATATGTGTACATACAGGGAGTGCAGAATTATTAGGCAAATGAGTATAATGACCACATCATCCTCTTTATGCATGTTGTCTTACTCCAAGCTGTATAGGCTCGAAAGCCTACTACCAATTAAGCATATTAGGTGATGTGCATCTCTGTAATGAGAAGGGGTGTGGTCTAATGACATCAACACCCTATATTAGGTGTGCATAATTATTAGGCAACTTCCTTTCCTTTGGCAAAATGGGTCAAAAGAAGGACTTGACAGGCTCAGAAAAGTCAAAAATAGTGAGATATCTTGCAGAGGGATGCAGCACTCTTAAAATTGCAAAGCTTCTGAAGCGTGATCATCGAATAATCAAGCGTTTCATTCAAAATAGTCAACAGGGTCGCAAGAAGCGCGTGGAAAAACCAAGGTGCAAAATAACTGCCCATGAACTGAGAAAAGTCAAGCGTGCAGCTGCCAAGATGCCACTTGCCACCAGTTTGGCCATATTTCAGAGCTGCAACATCACTGGAGTGCCCAAAAGCACAAGGTGTGCAATACTCAGAGACATGGCCAAGGTAAGAAAGGCTGAAAGACGACCACCACTGAACAAGACACACAAGCTGAAACGTCAAGACTGGGCCAAGAAATATCTCAAGACTGATTTTTCTAAGGTTTTATGGACTGATGAAATGAGAGTGAGTCTTGATGGGCCAGATGGATGGGCCCGTGGCTGGATTGGTAAAGGGCAGAGAGCTCCAGTCCGACTCAGACGCCAGCAAGGTGGAGGTGGAGTACTGGTTTGGGCTGGTATCATCAAAGATGAGCTTGTGGGGCCTTTTCGGGTTGAGGATGGAGTCAAGCTCAACTCCCAGTCCTACTGCCAGTTTCTGGAAGACACCTTCTTCAAGCAGTGGTACAGGAAGAAGTCTGCATCCTTCAAGAAAAACATGATTTTCATGCAGGACAATGCTCCATCACACGCGTCCAAGTACTCCACAGCGTGGCTGGCAAGAAAGGGTATAAAAGAAGAAAATCTAATGACATGGCCTCCTTGTTCACCTGATCTGAACCCCATTGAGAACCTGTGGTCCATCATCAAATGTGAGATTTACAAGGAGGGAAAACAGTACACCTCTCTGAACAGTGTCTGGGAGGCTGTGGTTGCTGCTGCACGCAATGTTGATGGTGAAGAGATCAAAACACTGACAGAATCCATGGATGGCAGTCTTTTGAGTGTCCTTGCAAAGAAAGGTGGCTATATTGGTCACTGATTTGTTTTTGTTTTGTTTTTGAATGTCAGAAATGTATATTTGTGAATGTTGAGATGTTATATTGGTTTCACTGGTAAAAATAAATAATTGAAATGGGTATATATTTGTTTTTTGTTAAGTTGCCTAATAATTATGCACAGTAATAGTCACCTGCACACACAGATATTCCCCTAAAATAGCTAAAACTAAAAACTACTTCCAAAAATATTCAGCTTTGATATTAATGAGTTTTTTGGGTTCATTGAGAACATGGTTGTTGTTCAATAATAAAATTAATCCTCAAAAATACAACTTGCCTAATAATTCTGCACTCCCTGTAGTATCGTGTGTCGTCACACTATACTAATCTGTGTGAGAAAAGTGACAGTTCACTGTGCGCGCTGCACACAATACTGTGTTCAGAAGAGAGTGCATGTAGTGAGAGCTGTCAGTAATGAGATCTATATCAGGCTTATAACACGATGGTTCTGACTGTATATCGCTGCACTAACGTTATCAGCAGAAATATCTATTGCTGTCTACAAATAATGGACTTTTTACAGAATGGAAAGTGATAAATAGATCTGCTGATTACAAGCTGTAGCATGCAAGGAGTCTTTATGGAAGTGGCTGCTAGCTGTGCAGCTATGAGCTACAGTATGTTACAGGATATGGGGGCGGGTCTGTGGAGCAGAGTTTGTGCTGGTGCATGTGAAATCAACAGGAACGCCCACAGAGCCTCACAAGAGATGACAACAGTGAACTAAAAATCATATCAGAGCATTTCTGAGGGCATGTGAAGCAAAGCTGATACCATTAAACAAACAAGTGTAATTTTATTATGTGCTGCATTACGGTAAGATATGGGGTTATTGACTTTTAGGTCACAAAGGTGTCCATAACCTTTAAGGGGAGGGCCTACCTACCTGCATTGGTAAAACATTAAGTAGCTAACTTAGAGGTTCCATAGGAAGGTCTATACCAAATATAAGTCTCAGCACCCTCTCCAAAATGTATGAATGAAAGTACAAAGCCAAAAAAATATGTGGTATACATCTGGAATATCTGGGTTCAAACCATGTAAAATATGAGGCTCATGATACCAAAACATTAGTATTTTATATTGGTTTTCCCGATATGTGATACATACTGATGTCTTGGCTGCTCAATGCCATACTAGTTTATGCCAACAGAGATGACCACCCTGGGACCCGGCAAAGTTGAGCAGCCGAAAAGTAGTATTTAACTACATGTGGAACTGCTAGGCTACGATCAGACTTTGAGGATAATAAAACAGAACGTGATATTCTATATATTTTCCTGCCCATATCGAAAAATATGTGTTTGACAAAGTTTTAGAACTCTTTGTGGGATTGGGATAGGGAGGGTCTCAAATAGATAAAATAACTTGAGCAATGTAGTCATTTTGATGGCAGATATATAGGGAACATAGAAATGAAGTCTACCTATCCAACATTCTCTTTTGTTAGGAAAGGTGGGACATTGTGAGTATAAAGAAATGCATATGCAGTCGTAAAATTTACCCCCGGGTAGCGAAGAGAGGTATGGCACCAGTGATCAGAGAAATTACTCTGTAAAAAGTAATTAGGGATGTTAAGAGGAAGAACTTCCATCTTAGAGGTATTAATTTTACACCCAGATAGATGGCCATAAGTATCCAATAAAGAATGTAGATTAGATAAGGAAATATGTAAATGAGTAAGGGTCCATAATACATTGTCCACAAAAAGGGATACCTTTAAATTCCTAGTCTCGGACCCAGATTCTTTTAATGTAAGGATGTATACGGATCGCTGCAGCCAAGGGTTAAATACAGAGTACAAATAATAAGCATGAAAAGAGGCACCCCAATGAGTACCATTAAAAATTCTAAAAGGCTGTTACACTTCACGGGGAAGTTTTATGGCTGCAGAGGGCGGTCAGGAAAAGGCCACAAAAGCAAATGCCTCCAAGGTGGAAAACATGAAAGGCCAACTGAGCCTATCAAATGCCTTCTCTGCATCTAAACTAAGTAAAAGTCCTCTTTATTCAGTTCTTTTGGCCACATCTATAAGATCAATTGCTCTCCTAGTATTGTCCCTTCCTTGCCTATTGAGCAAAAAAAAACATCATCCTGGTCTTTATGTAAAAGGTTGGAAAGCCAGATCGATAGGCAGTCTGTCATCAGTTTCGTTATATTCTTATATTTGGAGTTAAGTATAGCAATTGGTCTATAGTTAGCACAATTAGGATGGTCTTTACCTGGCTTGGGAATCAGAGTAATATATGAATGAGACATTGTACTGAGGAACCTGTCATAAAACTATCAAAAACCTGTAGAATTAGATAGTTCAGATGCTAATGTAGAGAGGTTAAGAAGTCCTTCAAAAGTCTATTCCTATAAGGTAATTCTTTAGGTAGGTTATCAGAGTGGATTATATTTCTCACACAACCAGAATAGTTAATGGTCATACACTGGTTTGTGATAGGTACCCAATATAATCAATTCATTAGGTGGGTGACCTTGTTAAAACTTAACTTTTAATAAATAATTACACTAAGATAAGCCCATTCAATATATCTCAATTACTAAAAATACATGCATGCAAAAATTAATCACGCATGTGCAGAAGAAGACAAAAAATGCATAAGGGTAGTTAGGTATACTGAGAGGAGGGTATAATGTAATAGGGTATTTGAAAGAGAAGGTAAGAGGGACACAGGTACTGGGTCTATTCCACTATAAATCCCTGTAACTTGCTCCATACCCCACCTCTCTGCAGATGTCCCTAGTCGTCCCTATATAACAGCGATGACTGCCCAGCTTCGACAGGGAGACCAAAGCCCAAGAATACACTCATACCAATACATTGATTTATCAGAGAGAATTGGTTAACATACTACGTGAGGCCAAATGTGAGGGTCTCATATCAGAAGAGGAATTTGACTTTATGTACAAGAAACACCCCACGGTGGCAACGTTCTATAATTTACCAAAAGTTCACAAAGGGACGACCCCTTTAAAAGGGCTCCCCATTGTGTCTGGAGTGAATAGCCTTAGTCAAAATGTGGGGATATACATTGACCGAATTTTAGCACCTTTTGTTAAAACGCTGCCCTCCTACATCAGGGATACAGGCAACCTATTGGGTCACCTGGAGGATGACACATCACTGGCATCGATTGATGGGGAGGCGCTATATTCCTCCATTCCATATCACCTTGGAATGAAGGCGGTAGAAACGTTTCTTGCCACTATGGGATTTCAGTTTCAAGCACATAATCGTTTGGTATTAAAACTTTTGGAATTTACATTAACATCTAATTATTTTTTATTCAGTTGCACCTTTTACCACCAGTTCATGGGCACTGTGATGGGGAGTCCTTGTGCCCCATCATATGCTAACCTGTTCCTGGGCTGGTGGGAAAGGACCATTGTATTTGGACACTCACCTGATATACATTTAATGAATGTGGTCACATGGACCAGATTCATTGATAACATTTTTTTTTTATTATTATTATTTTTTTTTTATTGAAAATTGTAGGACATACAAGTGAAGTACATGTTATAAAAATAACAGATTGGATGACAGGAGATATACATTTAGGTTTCATTGCATTGCATTGTGTGGATACAAATATACAATGAGCCTCATATTGAAGATTTAGACCGCATTTGTTTTAAATACACATTCAAGTATGGGTGGACTTGTCTTATCATCTTAAATGCACATGGTTTTGTTGGTAAAGCTAATATACCCAAGTGTTTAGGCAAAATTCCTATATTTGGTCCAAGCACTCCAAGTATACCTGAAGGAGTTAAATTCCCAAGCCGAGATCTCCTCAAACCTGTATATCTGATCCAATCTCTCAGTCCATTGAGAAATGGAAGGGACATCTGATGATAGCCAAAATTTCGGGATAAGGAGGCGAGCTGCGCTAAGCATACAGTGGAAAAGCATACAGTGGAATCTTAACTCCAAGATAAGTAATATAGGGGGTATCCCAGTTAAAGGGGGAACTAGCTTTCAATAAATTCCTAACTGTGGGAGGGAGGTCTATGCTTATGTGGGACTTGCACATATTGATCTTAAAATTAGAATGGAGACTAAACTGTTCTAATATTCTGTATATCAAGGGGAGGGCTTTAATTGGATTAGTGTTCAGTATAAGAAGGTCGTCTGCGAACGCAGCTACTTTAAGTTCATGTTGGCCTATTTTAATGCCTTCAATCCCTTCTTCCTTCCTTAGCGACTGTAATAGTGTTTCCATAACTAACACAAAAATTAGTGGGGAAAGGGGGCATCCCTGTCTGGTGCCATTACGGATAATGAATGACAGGGACAAAGTGTCATTAATGATAATGGAAGCTGAAGTGTGGGTGTATAATGATAGAATGGCTTTGATATACGGGTCTGGAAACTTGAAGGCTCGAAGAACCTCTCCCATATATTCCCAGCTGACTCTGTCGAACTCTTTTTCTGCGTCCGTGCTAAGGAGGACCAGAGGACGACCATACTTCTTAGTGTAATATATAGCGTTCAGGACTTTGGCAGTGTTGTCTCTGCCCTCCCTACCACGGGCAAAACCCACTTGGTCCCCCTTGATTAGTTGGATAGACATGATGCTAACATTTTGGCTAGTATTTTTAGATCCAGATTTAACAGGGATATAGGGCGATAGTTAGCACATCGGGAACTATCCTTCCCTTCTTTTGGGATAAGCGTGATATTTGCCCTAGTCATGTCCGTAGTAAGTGGGACACCAGACAGGGAGCAATTGTACACTTTAAGTAGATACGGGCCTAATGTGTTTTGAAAGGTACGATAATATAAAGCAGGATAGCCGTCTGGACCAGGGCTTTTTCCATTTGGTAGTTGTTTAATTGCTGTCATGACCTCTTCTAGTGAAAAGGGAGCTTGGAGAATTTGAGATTGACTGTCAGACAGTGTTGGCAAAGAAAGTGAGTTAAGGAAGGCCGTAACTGATTTTTCTGGGGGTGGAGGGGGGGGATTATTATTCTTTCCTTCTGCATCCCTTATGTTGTATAGGGAGTAGTAGAATTTTTGAAATTGTATGGCTATCTCAGGAGTAGTAAATACTTCTCGCTTATCTGGGATTTTAATCTTATGTATATAGTTGTGGGATTTCCTTTGTTTCATGCGTTGCATCATAAATTTTGATGCTTTATCCCCGTGCGCATAATATTTGAACTGCGTATGGAGATAATATTTTGCCGAGGTCGTATTGAGGATGTTTTTCAACTTAGCTCTCCTTTCCGTAAGTTCGTCAAGGTGTATCTGTGATAAGGATCTTTTATGCAAGATTTCTACGCGTTGAATGTGGGACAAAAGGGCTTCAACCTGTTTTTTCCTCTCTTTTTTAATTCTTGCCCCCATGTTAATAAATTGGCCCCTCATGTATGCCTTATGAGCGTCCCACAAGATATGTGGGGAAGTTTGTGGGAGGGAGTTAAGAGAGAAAAACTCTTCTAGAAGTGGCTGGACACTTTTTAAATTGTCTTCAGTTGTTATAAGCTGTTCATTTAGTCGCCACCTAAATGCTCGGGGAGTTAACGATGGAGCCAGGATGTTTAAAAATATAGGCGCATGGTCTGAGAGGATCATGTTGCCTATGTATGCCTGAAAACATAGGCCAAGATGCTTTCTGGATATTAATAAGTAGTCCAGACGGTGATAAGAATGGTGGGGCGAGGAAAAAGAGGTGTAGTCCCGTTTGGAGGGATTAAAAAAACATCAGACATCTAGCAAGGCACTTTGCTGCATTTTTTTCTTAAGGTGTTTGAGGGCCTTAAAAGAAATTGCAGACTTCTTGGAAGTCGTATCTAATAATGGTTCTATTGCAATGTTTAGATCACCTCCAAACAGTACCACACCCTCCTTGTACGACTCTAACAGGGAGAGCACTTCCACCAGCCAAGATACCTGATTAACATTAGGACCATATATATTAGCAAAAGTATATTGTTGGTTAGCAATAGATCCTTTTAAAAAGAGGTATCTACCCTCTACATCTTGAATATGTGAGACATAAGTGAAAGGAAGGCCCCTCCGGAACCCGATGCTCACTCCTCTAGATGCTGCAGAGTTAGACCCGCAGTGATACCAGTGTGGAAATAAAGATCTTTAAAGGTTAGGGTATTTATTAAATTTAAAATGTATCTCCTGAAGCATCAGGACCGAACATTTTTCTTTTTTCATATGTGTAAATATTTGGCTGCGTTTAGCAGGGGCGTGGAACCCTTTAACATTAAACGAGGCTATACATAGATCAGCCATCTGTCAATGGGATGTCTAACTGATGTATGCTTTGGGAGATCGTGTGGGTGCAAAATGAGGGTACTTAGCCTCTCTTGGCGGTGCATCCGGGTTCCAAAGACGTCCTCCCCTTCTACGGGAATGTATCCTAGACAATTGAGAATTCCTGTCGTCATAACAAATAAAAACGAACAAAAGTGTTGCAACGTATGGTTTTAAACAATTTGAAATTTAGAGCATTTACGCTCGACTGAAAGGGTAAAGGGGGAATAGTACACAACATATTGTGACAAAGTGTGTCACCCTCGTATGGATCTATAGATTGGATCCCTGTTGGGTACAAGAATAGGTGGAGAGAAAAAGCATTATATTAGTAGAACATAGGTCATATATGTTACTAGAGACAGAATGTCCCAACTTGAAATACTTAATGGGACCACGAACTGGAGGTCCATTATATATGATGTAGTAGAACTAGGGGTGCACCGAAATGAAAATTCTGGTCCGAAACCGAAAATTCAGGATGCCCTTGACCGAAAACCGAAACCGAAACTGCCTTTTTGCCCAAATACTTTTAAAATACTTTTTTTTTAATGATTTTATTAATAATTCTTTTTCATGAATGAAATTCATCTGTGAGTGGCGCTGTTATGGAGAGGGGGATCTGTGGGTGGCGCTGTTATGGAGAGGGGGATCTGTGGGTGGCGCTGTTATGGAGAGGGGGATCTGTGGGTGGCGCTATGGAGAGGGGGATCTGTGGGTGGCGCTGTTATGGAGAGGGGGATCTGTGGGTGGCGCTGTTATGGAGAGGGGGATCTGTGGGTGGCGCTGTTATGGAGAGGGGGATCTGTGGGTGGCGCTGTTATGGAGAGGGGGATCTGTGCACTGTTATGGAAAGGGGATATGTGCACTGTTATGGGCATAACAGTGCACAGATCCCTTTCCCCATAACAGTGCACAGATCCCTTTCCCCATAACAGTGCACAGATCCCCCCTCCCCATAGCAGTGCCATAGACCGATCCCCCTACCCATAACAGCCCCGGCCCTGCTGCTCACAGCATCACTCACTGCATCTTTATTTTACCTTACAATCGTGACGCTCCAGTAACAACTCTGCAGGCAGAGCGGAGGGCGGCGTAACGTCACTTACTCACGTGACGCACCTGCTCCGCCCACTTTATGAATGAAGGAGGCGGAGCAGGCGCGTCACGTGAGTAAGTGACGTTACGCCGGCCTCCGCTCTGCCTGCAGAGTTGTTAGTTACTGGAGCCTCACGATTGTAAGGTAAAATAAAGATGCAGTGACAAAGTAAACTGCCCGCCCGCAGATGGTGGGTGACAAATCCCACACCCCATATTTTCGGCCGATATGTAACAATATCGGCCGAAGTGGATTAGGTGCATTTTCGGCCGATATTTTCGGCTGCCGGAATTTCGGTGCACCCCTAAGTAGAACTCTGGCGTAGATCAAGGCGATCTTTAATCTTCAGTGAGAGGAAGGCGTCTTGGCGTGGATGAGTTGCGACCTCTTCTTGACCTTTGAGACTTGGCCTGGCGAGGCGTCTCCCATGGGGCAATTGCTGGGAGATTGGTTGATGATATATTTCTTTGGATAACGTCCCAATTTTCAATGTGGAGATGATCAATTTGAAGGACATCGAAAGCTTTAGTCAGGTCTTGAAATGAGGATATGGAAAATCTCTGACCGTTAAAAAGAAAGGATAATCCAAAAGGAAAAAGCCATTTATACATAACTTTGTTGTTGTGTAGCCATTCAGTTAGTGGCTTTAGGGCCCTCCTTTTCTTTAAGGTGGATTGTGCCAAGTCCTGATATATAGAAATAGGACAATCTTCCACGTTCACTTGTGGGGCATTCCTAGCTCTGTTCAGAATAGCGTCCTTGACAGGATAGTGGAGGAATTTACAAATCACATCCCTTGGTGGCTCTGTAGGTTGAGGCTTGGGACGCAATGCCCTGTGTGCCCTCTCAATAATGATCTCATGAGAGGAGTCTGGGCTCAGCAGCTGCATGCAGATATTCAGCACTGCTTCATGTATATCATCCGTGCCCACAGATTCTGGTATGCCTCTAAATCGCAAGTTATTGCGTCTTCCCCTGTTCTCCTGGTCCTCCAGGAGTGTGTACAGGGAATTCAGATGTTTCTGGTGCAGGGACATAGCGGAGGAAGTTTCGTTTTGATGCGATATAATCGCTGATTGTGTGTCCTCTAACACCTCCACCCTCCTCCCAATATGGTGCATGTCTTCATTAATGGAAACAAGATCTGTTCTGAGGGTATTCAGCGCTTCACTCAGGGCTTCCTTCAGGAACGATCTAGATATAGGCAGGGTATCGGTCCCAGGGGAGACCTCCCTTACCTTCTCAGAGGCAGCTGCAGCTTTCACACTGTTCCCCGCCGCTCTCGGTGTTCCGGGCGCCATCTTGGAATCTTTAGCCACATGTACATATGCGGCTTTCTTTAGAAATTTGTCCATGGATTCGTTAGGAATCGTTTCTTTAACGTGTCCCTGTGTGTCCACGGGGCCACCTATTTTGACCATTTTGGGTCCAAATTGCTGGATGAGTAAGGCTGTGAGGGCTTCTTATACAGCAGAGCTGCACTTCAGGCTGCCATCTAGCTCCGGTGCAGGCTCCGCCCCCCTGATAACATTTTTTTTATATGGAAGGGTGAGAAGGAGGAATTTGTTGAATTTGTGAATGCTTTGAATATTTACAACACTGGCTTGAAATTTACATTTGAGATAAAATAAAGATACACTTCCGTTTTTGGATATAGAGATTGCAAGGAGTCGTCAAGGTGAGATATAAAAACGTTCAGGAAATCAACTGCCATCAATTCATTATTGAGTTGGAATAGTCATCATCCCTTGCCCTTGAGGGCATTTCAGTTGGGCAGTACCTGAGGATGAAGAGGAATTGTTCCACCTTAAGTGATTATAAACAACAAGCTGGAGACCTTCGAAAAAGGTTCCGTGAAAAAGTTTACCCTGACTCCACCCTTAAGAGAGCATATCAGAGAGCCCGTGCGAGTAATCGAACACAGCTATTATATCCAAAACAAGAACAGACTGCGACCAACTCCATAGGTTTGATATCTACATTTGATGGAGCAGCGAAGGAGGTGAGAGAGGTGATAACTAAATACTGGGGAATTTTGCAACTTGATCCAGATATTAGAAATGTGATCTCGGAGACCCCTCAGATCACCTATCGGGGAGGTCGCAGCTTGCGTGATCGTTTGGTCCACAGCCATTTCAGTGATGCACCAGACAGAACGGGAATGTTGCTTCAACCCGTCTGTAGTGGTTGTATAGCATGTGTGTTTGTTACTCAGGGCCGTAAATTCACGAGTAACGTCACTAGGAAGAGCTACACTATTAGGCCTCATGCACACGACCGTTGTTTTGGTCCGCATCCGAGCCGCAGTATTTGCGGCTTGGATGCGGTCCCATTCACTTCAATGGGACTGCAAAAGATGCGGACAGCACTCCGTGTGCTTTCCGCATCCGTTGCTCCGTTCCGTGGTCCGCAAAAAAAAAAAAAGTTCCTATTCTTGTCCGTTTTGTGGACAAGAATAGGCAGTTACATTAATGGCTGCCGGCGCCATTCCGCAAATTGCGGAACGCGCACGGACGCCCTCCGTATTTTGCGGATCCGCAATTTACGGACAGCAAAACACACAACGGTCGTGTGCATGAGGCCTTAGGCGTTTCATCAATTGACGTTCAAAAGGAGTCATCTATAAAGCAACTTGCCTTTGTGGTTTGGAATATGTGGGAAAAACGACTCGGGAAATCTGGAGACGGATCGGTGAACACCTGGGTGACATGCGGCATGGTAGGAACACTCCCCTGGCCAAACATATTGAATTGAGTCATGATTGTGACTACTCAGGAATGAGGTTTATGGGTATAGAGGTAGTTCCTCCATCAATAAGAGGAGGGGACTGGGATAAGAAGATATTTTAAAGTGAGACATGGTGGATATTTGAATTAAAAACGGTTCAACCAACAGGTTTAAATGAGCAGTTATTCTTTGGCTGTTAAAATTAAAATGATACCCCATCTCTGCTTGAAATTCATATAGAAATAATGCTAATACCCTCAGCCATAGTATGCCCCAAACCCACCCTCGTCCCAGTGGCCACGTGTTGTAGACACATATCTGAATATTTGATTCCTTTTGATTGATGCGATGTACACATAGGCTAACTGTACAATTGAACTATGGTTCCTTTTTTGTTTGGCTAATTAAGAGATGTGCGTATATATATATTTTCCTTGTGAGTATATATATTTTCCTCATGTGAGCCTAACTGAATATACCTTACCAGTATATTGACTGTGAACTGGCCCTTTGAATATCCTAGTTGCGCCACCCTCTAAACTTGCCTTTTAATTAGTGCAACACAATGTGTTTACTTGTGGAGGGTGGAGTCGGGGGGCGTGTTTGGCCTATTCTTTCCTCCCCACTAACGCCTATTTACGACGTTACCCTGTGAGACGTGCCTGGGCCACTTTTTTTAGGGGGCGTATGCGGGCGCGCCTCCCCTGGATGTAGTGCCGGTCATGTGACTAGTTTGTTCATGTGGTTCGTCACACGATCAATCATATGATTTCTCACATGGTAGGGGGGGTGGTCCTTTAATGAGTCCGCACGGGTTTAAAACCAGCCAGTACGGACACCTACAGTCGTAGCCAAAAGTTTTGAGAATGACACAAATATTAGTTTTCACATAGTTTGCTGCTAAACTGCTTTTAGATCTTTGTTTCAGTTGTTTCTGTGATGTAATGAAATATAATTACACGCACTTCATACGTTTCAAAGGCTATTATCGACAATTACATGACATTTATGCAAAGAGTCAGTATTTGCAGTGTTGGCCCTTCTTTTTCAGGACCTCTGCAATTCGACTGGGCATGCTCTCAATCAACTTCTGGGCCAATTCCTGACTGATAGCAACCCATTCTTTCATAATCACTTCTTGGAGTTTGTCAGAATTAGTGGGTTTTTGTTTGTCCACCCGCCTCTTGAGGATTGACCACAAGTTCTCAATGGGATTAAGATCTGGGGAGTTTCCAGGCCATGGACCCAAAATGTCAACGTTTTGGTCCCCGAGCCACTTAGTTATCACTTTTGCCTTATGGCACGGTGCTCCATCGTGCTGTAAAATGCATTGTTCTTCACCAAACTGTTGTTGGATTGTTGGAAGGAGTTGCTGTTGGAGGGTGTTTTGGTACCATTCTTTATTCATGGCTGTGTTTTTGGGCAAAATTGTGAGTGAGCCCACTCCCTTGGATGAGAAGCAACCCCACACATGAATGGTCTCAGGATGCTTTACTGTTGGCATGACACAGGACTGATGGTAGCGCTCACCTTTTCTTCTCTGGACAAGCCTTTTTCCAGATCCCCCAAACAATCGGAAAGAGGCTTCATCGGAGAATATGACTTTGCCCCAGTCCTCAGCAGTCCATTCACCAAACTTTCTGCAGAAGATCAATCTGTCCCTGATGTTTTTTTTTGGAGAGAAGTGGCTTCTTTGCTGCCCTTCTCGACACCAGGCCATCTTCCAAAAGTCTTCGCCTCACTGTGCGTGCAGATGCGCTCACACCTGCCTGCTGCCATTCCTGAGCAAGCTCTGCACTGGTGGCACTTTAGGAGACGATCCTGGCGCTTGCTGGACTTTCCTGGACGCCCTGAAGCCTTCTTAACAAGAATTTAACCTCTTTCCTTGAAGTTCTTGATGATCCTATAAATTGTTGATTGAGGTGCAATCTTAGTAGCCACAATATCCTTGGCTGTGAAGCCATTTTTATGCAACGCAATGATGGCTGCACGCGTTTCTTTGCAGGTCACCATGGTTAACAATGGAAGAACAATGATTTCAAGCATCACCCTCCTTTTAACATGTCAAGTCTGCCATTTTAACCCAATCAGCCTGACATAATGATCTCCAGCCTTGTGCTTGTCAACATTCTCACCTGAGTTAACAAGACGATTACTGAAATGATCTCAGCAGGTCCTTTAATGACAGCAATGAAATGCAGTGGAAAGTTTTTTTGGGGATTAAGTTCATTTTCATGGCAAAGAAGGACTATGCAATTCATCTGATCACTCTTCATAACATTCTGGAGTATATGAAAATTGCTATTATAAAAACTTAAGCAGCAACTTTTCCAATTTCCAATATTTATGTAATTCTGAAAACTTTTGGCCACGACTGTACACTGTCACTTCCGCATGCAGGATGTGAAGCAAGCTTGAGCCATGGACATCAGCGCATGGAGAGCTAAGTATTGATTGGTGCAGCAATTGAACACCTCTGACTTTTTATTCCCAATTGCTATTTTATTAGCCAAGGGTTTACTAGGGCTTTATTGAGTATTTGGTTACAATTGCTGATTTACTAGCCCAGTATGTACTAGGGTTGTATTGAGTATTTGGTTACTCTTGGTTATTACCTTTAATATACCTGTCCCCTGATGATTTGACTGCTGGCCATAGAAACGCGTCAGGTCGTATTGTGGAATTGGTATGAGTGTATTCTTGGTCTTTGCTCTCCCTGACGAAGCTGGGCATTCATCGCCGTTATATAGTGACGACTAGGGACATCTGGAGAGAGGTAAGGTGTGGAGCAAGTTACAGGTATTTATAGGAGAAGAGACGCAGTACCTGTGTCCCTCTTACCTTCTCTTTCAAATACCCTATTACATCATACCCTCCTCTCAGTATACCTAAATACTCTTATGCATATTTTGTCTTCTTCTGCGTATGCGTGATTAATTTATATAGAATAGGTGGTTGGCTCTCACCTAGTGGCTATGGCGGGTGCTGCTAGCTTACGACTTGGGTGCCCGACCCAAAATGGTATAAATATTGGAGAAAAAGGGGTGAGTGAGCACTCACAACACTTGGACCATAGGATGCAAGATGTGTTTATTTGAGTAGGACCTGCTGCGTCCAATAAATAAAATTGATCACACACAATATATGCTAAAATACAATAAAATTCCAGTATCAAATTGGTACCAATAAAATACCCTGATGATGGGGTGAAAACCTTGTTAGCACATCCTGGACATAGATATTGCTTGAAAGCACATTTGAACCGCATATACTAGAGGCACTATTGGTATTTATTGAACCCCACCATTTATCGCTGGTAGAACTCCGGCCCTTTCTCACATGCGTATATATTTATTTATTTATATGTATGTGTGGTTTTATATTTTTGCAATTATACAAATAATGTCCCCCAGTAAGGATAAGGGTCTCTCAGCTTATGGAGTAGAAGGGACTTGAATGTATATTTGGTTGAATGCATATTTATTTATTTATATTTTTACAATGTATCTTTTATGTTTTCATCTGTGCATTATTTATATTTATTAAAATGTGATTTTTAACCTAAATATTTATCTTTCCCAGGATACTTTACACTCCCACAATGCTTTGCACCACCCACAATACAAAAAGTCTTTGAAACAAGAAAAACAAGGTGCAATACAATTTAACACCGCTAGATGGTGCTATTACCACATTAATCACTACAGGAGCACCATACCCTGACTGACCTGAAATAGAATCATTCTCTAAGGCTAGTTTCACACTATGTGCCCTCCACAATGTCAGAGGAGAATATACAGAGCCCTGATTGTCTATAAAATAGTTTCCCAAGTGAGCCTGGAGTCCCCTCCTGGTAGTAAGTATATTGTCAAAAAAATAATCTATTCTGGTATGGGTACCATGGAGTGCCGAATAAAAAGAGAAAGCCATAGCCGTTGGGTTATTGATTCTCCATAGGTTATAAAGCCCAAAATGTCGGATGAGTTTGTGAAATGCAGTAGAGAAACTGTCACGGCGCAGTGTGGTAAATACACTCCACACTGAACACAGAAGGGAAGGGAAAAGGTATTAGGCCTGGAAGCTAGGGTAAGGGAAATGGTCACACCTAGCGAGTCCCTACGCTGAGCCCTGACTGCTATCTAAGGATCGTCCGATTATCGGATTTACCAATATTATCTGCCGATATTCATGATTTTTAGTTATCGGTATCAGCATCTAACCTTGCCAATAATCAGAGAACATGAGTGCGCTGCTGTCAGCGCGCTCATCTTCCCTCAGCAGCACAGTGGTGAAGGAGTCACTCTCTCCCTCCCTCCCCCCTGTGCTGCTGCCACCAATGCCACCAACCAAAGAGGGGCAGGCGCACTGCGCCACCAATGATAATTAACGTCTAATACAAATATAGGAGGCGGTGCCCAGCCTATATGACAGAAAACTGCGATCAGCAGCAGTTAACTCCTCAGGTGCCAAACCTGAGGGGTTCACTGCTGCCGCTGATCGCAGCTCCCTGTCAGTGGCAGGGTGCCGGCTATGTGATTCTGTGCGGACACACCCGCCTCCTGTATTAAACGTTAATTATAATTGGTTGCGCAGTGCGCCCTCCCCATTATTAAAAACATTGGGGGTGCACTGCACCCTCCCCCCACACCTCAGTATTAAAAACATTGGTGGTGTAGTGCGCCCCCCACCCCCCAATATTAAAATCATTGGTGGCGCAGTGTGCCCCCCCTACCCCCCCAGTATTAAAATCATTGGTAGCGCAGGGAGCCCCCCAGTATTAAAATAATTTGTGGCAGTGGCCACAGGGTCCCCTCCCCACCTCTTCATTGGTGGCAGTGGCAGCTTCTAATCGGAGCCCCAGCAGTTTAATCCTGGGGCTCCGATCGGATACCATGGCAGGCAGGACGCTACTGAAGTACTGAAGCCCTGGCTGCCATGGTAAGCTCCCTGTTGCTGTGTGTACTATGCAGAGGGCAGCAGGGAGAGTGTGAAGTCCTAATCATCCTCATAGATATCTATTACGTTAAATAGGACAAGGGATTAAAAGATCCCACGTTCTAGCCCCTAAGGGGGAAAATAGTTATTAAATAAAAAGTAAAAAAAAAACTCCAAAATATTAAGTATAAATCAAACCCTTTCCCAATTTTACATATAAAATATATAAACAATAAACATCACATATTGCCACGTCTGAAAAGTCCAAACTATTAAAATAAAAAGTAAAAATCTCTTATGTGGTGAACGCCATAATATAAATATTTTTTTTTTCATAAATGAAAATGCACAGAATATCGGTATAAGTTATTGGCTATTGGCCTGAAAGTTCACAGGTTATCGGTATCGGCTCTAAAAAATCTATATTGGTCGATCCCTACTGCTATCAGTATGAACAGACCTTGATAGTAGGAATGTTCATACGCAGGAACCTTAGCACAATCTCACCCTAACAGTGCCCTGCAGATAGTGTCAAGACATGGATTATCTGTTCCTTCCCAGATGAAGGAATAGAAGACCCCTCTCAGGCCAATTATCAGCAGGCAGGGGGGAGGGAAAACAACAAAGAAGACAAACTTAACTTCCAGAAGTATGCAGACGAGCAGGAACTCAGATAGAACCAACACCAGGACTTCAACAAACAAGGAGCGATCAACTGCATAGCATGATGGGTGAGACCAGACTAAATAAAGGAGAAGAGATGACCACTTAAGCTACACCTGAGACAAGAGGTGTAGTCATCCCCAGCAACAACACAAGAAGAAACCAAAGAGACTGTCAATCGCGTCTCCTCGATCTTATAGTCCCTGTCAAAGGCGGGACCATGACAGTACCACCCCCTTCTATGGGTGGCCTCCGGACACCCAGGACCATCTTTATCTGGATGAGCCCTGTGAAAAGCTTTCATAAGACGATTAGCATTAACGTCGGCTGCTGGAACCCACATCCTCTCCTCTGGTCCGTAACCCTTCCAGTGGACAAGATACTGGAGGGATCGACGGAGAATTCAGGAGTCCACTATCCTGGCTATTTGAAATTCTAGATTACCGTCCACCATGACAGGCGCGGGAGGCAAGGAGGTCGGTTCAACAGGTTCGACATATCTCTTGAGCAACGACTCATGGAACACATTATGAACCTACAAAGCCTGAGGGAGTTCAAGACGAAAGGCAACCGGGTTAACAATGGCAATGATTTTGTATGGACCAATAAACCTTGGACCCAACTTCCAAGAGGGTACTTAATATTTCTTGTGCACAGCCACACAGAATCACCCACTCTCAGGTCCGGACCATTCATACGTCTCTTGTCAGCAATACGTTTATACTTATTGGCCATTATTTTTTTGTTCCTCTTCTGGTATACCAGAAGTTTCCGTACCAGAAAATGTGCCAAATTGTGGGTGGAACCCATATACCCAAAAAAAGGCGACTTATCAGTGGACTCCTGTCTACGGTTATTTATGTCAAATTCGGCTAAAGACAAAAATGAAGACCACTCCTCCTGGTTCTCCAAGACAAAACATCTCAAATAAGTCCCCAGATTCTGGTTAGTGCATTCAGTCTGTCCGTTCGACTGAGGATGAAAGGCCGAAGAGAAGGACAATTGTACCCCCAGATGAGTACAGAATGCCTACCAGAATTTGGAAACAAACTGAGTCCCCATATCAGACACCACATCAGAAGGAATACCATGTAATTTCACAATGTTATCGACAAACACTTGTGCAAGAGTTTTAGCATTAGGTAGACCTAGCAATGCTATAAAGTGTGCCATCTTACTAAAGTGATCAACAACCACCGCAATCACAGTTTTTCCTGAAGAATTATTAAAATCTCTGATAAAATCTATGGACAAATGAGTCCAAGGTCTGGACGGGATGGGCAACGGAAGTAAAAATCCAGAAGGCTGAGTATGTGTCACGTTAGCACGTGCACAAGTACTACAAGCAGACACATAGTCCTCAACACTCTTACGCAACCCTGGCCACTAGAATGTACGAGAGTTGAGATAGACAGTGGATCTGCTCCTCGAACACCTTGTGACGTAATTTAGAAGGAACAAACAACTTCCCCGGAGGACAAGAATCCGGTGCATATATAGGGCGGATATGACTACCTATTCAGACAACATCGGACCAGGGTCTTCAGAATCCATCCACCTCCCCGGGAAGCTTCATGACAAAGCATCAGCCTTGACATTCTTAACCCCAGGGCGATAGGTGACGATGAAATTAATTCTTGTGAAAAACAATGACCATCTGGCCTGCCTAGGGTTCAGTCGTTTAGCCGACTCCAGATAAGCCTGAATTTTGTGGTCAGTAAGCACAGTAATAGGATGAATAGCTCCTTTGAAGCAATAACGCCATTCCTCAAAAGCCAACTTAATGGACAGCAACTCTCTATTACCCACGTCATAATTCCTTTCTGCGGCCGAGAGTTTCTTAGAGAAGAAAGCACATGGACGCCAGTTACTAGGTGAAGGACCCTGTGACAAAACTGTTCCTACCCCCACCTTGGATGCGTCAACTTCCACAATGAATGGCTGTGACACATCCGGTTGCACCAGTATAGGAGCAGAAGCAAAACACTCCTTCACCGCAGAAAAGGCTTGTAATGCCTCATCAGACCAGACTGAGGCATCAAACCTTTCTTAGTCGTGTCCGTCAAAGGTTTGACCACAGTCGAGTGGTTCAAAATAAATTTACGGTAGTAGTTGGTGAATCCCAAAAACCGCATAAGCGCCTTCAGATTTTCAGGTCGATCCCAGTCCAACACAACACGGACCTTCTCGGGATCCATACGAAAACCTGAAGATAAGAGTAGGTAACCCAGGAATTGCACTTCCTGAACTGCAAATACACACTTCTCCATCTTGGCATACAATTTATTCTCTCTTAGGATCTGTAACACCTGTCTCACGTGATCCTGATGAGTCTCCACATCTGGATAATAAATTAATATGTCATCCAGATACACAATAACAAACCTCCCCACCAGATGATGAAAGATATCACTAACAAAATGCTGAAAAAATGTGGGAGCATTAGTTAACCCAAATGGCATGACCAGACTCTCAAAATGACCCTCTGGGGTATTAAACGTAGTCTTCCATTCATCCCCTTCCTTGATCCTGACCAAATTATATGCTCCCATAAGGTCTAACTTGTAGAACACTTTGGTACCAACAATCTGATTAAACAAGTCAGAAATCAAAGGAAGGGGGTACGGGTCGGATCACAGACCGTAATACAATTGAGCTCACGGAAGTCCAGGCATGGCCTAAGGGTTCAGAGAGGTTATATAACCTACATTTGGGCAACTTCGCTCCAGGAATAAGATTGATAGGAAAATCATATTCCCAATGTGGGGGTAACCCCTGGCAACCACTCTCAGAAAATACATCACAAAAATCTAATATAAAAGCGGGAACAGTGTTAGTGATCAAGACAGAAAGAGAGATATTAAGACAGTTATCCATGCAATAATCACTTCAATCGAGAATCTGTTTCGCTTGCCAGTCAGTGGTAGGCTGGTGTTTCGCTTGCCAGGCAGTGCTCAACCATGGTAAACCCAGAACCACCAGAGCAGGCAGACCCTCCAGCACAAAACCCGAAATGGATTCCTGATGAAAATCACCCACTCTTAAACGGATGTCCTGCACCATCTGTGACAAACATTGCTGGTGCGGAGTCTATTGCGAACACCGAAATATTTTTCTCTAATGCACTCGTTGTCAACCCATGCATATGGACAAACTGACCGTCAACTAGGTTAACCCCTGCCCCACTGACAATAAACACCAAAATTCTCACAGTTTTGGACTCTAGCGCCACCTCGGCAGACTGGAGAAATCGCGTACTACCAGTAAATGACAAAAGTAAGTTCTCTGACTCCCCACACCAAGAGTGAGATGGGAAAACGTTTTCTTCTTGTTTTTACCTTGACGCACAAACATTTACAAAATGTCCCCTTTTTCCACAGAAAAAACATACTCCCCTTTTATGACTAGAACTCTTGCAAGCAGGCCCAGGGGTAGCTCCCCCTAGCTGCATGTGTTAGTCACCAGGCATAAACTCAGGAGTCTCTCCTCCCAATGTGTCAGAGGAAGCTGCGACATTATATGATAGTTCGTCCTGAGAGTGAGGGACCTTTTGATCGCTCTCTGAGGCGTCTATCCATACGTACGGCAAGGGACATGGCCGCTTCCAGTGATTCAGGATTTTCATGAAAAGCCAAGGCGTCCTTTAGCCTCCCAGACAGTCCCTGACAGAATTGACTAAGGAGAGCTGGATCATTCCACCCCGTATCCATATATCCTAAATTCAGAGCAATAGATCTCCGCAGAACGCTCTCCCTGTCGTAAACCACGTACTTGGTCTCGGCCAGGGAGATCCGATCCGGGTCATCGTAGATAAGACCTTGAGCTCTGAAAAATTTGGTCGGCAGAGAAAAAGCCCATGACTGAGCGTCCCCTTTAAGCAACGAAATAATAATACCAACTCTTTGACTCTCATTCCCAGATGAGAGCGGGCATAACTTAACCTCTTAAGGACATTGTGCCCTGGTACTTAAGGACACAGGGCGTACATGTACGCCCTGTGTATTTTCGATCACTGCCGTGCGGCTGGCAGTGATCGGAACCCGGTGCCTGCTCAAATCATTGAGCAGGCACCTAGGCTAAATGCGCGGGGGGGTCCCGTGACCCCCCCATGTCGGCTATCGCGGCAAACCGCAGGTCAATTCAGACCTGCGGTTTGCTGCGATTTCTGCATTTTCTGATCGCCGCGGTCCCTGACCGCGGGGATCAGAAACTGTATATGCCTAAAATAAAGTTTTATTCACCCCCCCCCTGCACCCCCGAATGATTTTATGGTGGCGGGAGGTGCAGCGGGAGGGTTGCGGGCGGTGGGGGCGCTGCGGGAGGCGGGCGGTGCGGCAGGCGGGATCGCGATCCCCCGCCCGCCTCCCCTGGTATAATCGTTGGCTTCTAGTGGGTATACCAGGGTGCCAGCACATTGCTGGCACCCTGGTATAAACGGCTGACATCTGCGATGCGATGTCAGCCGTTTAACCCTTTCCATACAGCGGTCCGTACGGACCGCTGTTTGGAAAAGGTTAACAGCGCAGGGAGCTCCCTCCCTCTCCCATCGGGGGGCTGCAGTGCCTTTGCAGCCCCCCGATGGGGAGGGAGAGAGCCCCCCTCAGCCCTGTGCTTACCTTTCCCCGTCTGCGCAGTTCTGACCAGTACTGAGCAGACGGGGAAGGTTCCCATGGCAACAGGACGCCTCTCAGGCGTCCTGCTGTCCATGGTGCTGAACAGATCTATGCTAAAAGCATAGATCTGTTCAGTGTAAGTAAAATACAGTACAGTGCAATATATATTGTTCTGTACTGTATTATACAGACATCAGACCCACTGGATCTTCAAGAACCAAGTGGGTCTGGGTCAAAAAAAAGTTAAAAGAAGTTAAAAAAGTAAAGTTTCAAAAAAACACATTTATCACTGAATAAAAAAAAAAAAAAATACACTACACATATTAGGTATCGCCGCGTCCGTAACGACCTGATCTATAAAACGGTCATGTTACTTTCCCCGCACGGTGAACGCCATAAAAATAAAAAATAAAAAACTATGATGAAATTGAAATTTTGCCCACCTTACTTCCCAAAAAAGGTAATAAAAGTGATCAAAAAAGTCGCATGTACGCCAAAATTGTAACAATCAAACCGTCATCTCATCCCGCAAAAATCATACCCTACCCAAGATAATCGCCCAAAAACTGAAAAAACTATGGCTCTTAGACTATGGAAACACTAAAACATGATTTTTTTTGTTTCAAAAATGAAATCATTGTGTAAAACTTACATAAATAAAAAAAAAGTATACATATTAGGTATCGCCGCGTCCGTATCGACCGGCTCTATAAAAATATCACATGACCTAACCCCTCAGGTGACCACCGTAAAAAAATAAAAATAAAAACGGTGTAAAAAAAAGCCATTTTTTGTCATCAAAAAGTGTAATAGCAAGCAATCAAAAAGTCATATGCACCCCAAAATTGATGCCAATCAAACCGTCATCTCATCCCGCAAAAAATGAGACACTACTTAAGATAATCGCCCAAAAACTGAAAAAAACTATGGCTCTTAGACTATGGAGACACTAAAACATTTTTTTGTTTTAAAAATGAAATCATTGTGTAAAACTTACATAAATAAAAAAAATTGTAAAATTGTATACATATTAGGTATCGCCTTGTCCGTGACAACCTGCTCTATAAAATTACCACATGATCTAACCTGTCAGATGAATGTTGTAAATAACAAAAAAAAAAAACGGTGCCAAAAAAGCTATTTCTTGTTACTTTGCCGCAAAAAAAGTGTAATATAGAGCAACCAAAAATCATATGTACCCTAAACTAGTACCAACAAAACTGCCAACCCATCCCATAGTTTCTAAACTGGGGTCACTTTTTTAGAGTTTCTACTCTAGGGGTGCATCAGGGGGGCTTCAAATGGGACATGGTGTAAAAAAAACAGTCCAGCAAAACCTGCCTTCCAAAAACCGTATGGCATTCCTTTCCTTCTGCGCCCTGCCGTGTGCCCGTACAGTAGTTTACAACCACATATGGGGTGTTTCTGTAAACTACAGAATCAGGGCCATAAATAATGAGTTTTGTTTGGCTGTTAACCCTTGCTTTGTAACTGGAAAAAAAATATTAAAATGGAAAATCTGCCAAAAAAGTGAAATTTTGAAATTGTATCTCTATTTTCCATTAAATCTTGTGCAACACCTAAAGGGTTAACAAAGTTTGTAAAATCAGTTTTGAATACCTTGAGGGGTGTAGTTTCTTAGATGGGGTCACTTTTATGGAGTTTCTACTCTAGGGGTGCATCAGGGGGGCTTCAAATGAGACATGGTGTCAAAAAAACCGTCCAGCTAAATCAGCCCTCCAAAAACCAAACGGCGCACCTTTCACTCTACGCCCCGCTGTGTGGCCGTACAGTAGTTTACAGCCACATATGGGGTGTTTCTGTAAACAGCAGAGTCAGGGCAATAAAGATACAGTCTTGTTTGGCTGTTAACCCTTGCTTTGTTAGTGGAAAAAATGGGTTAAAATGGAAAATTAGGCAAAAAAATGAGATTCTCAAATTTCATCGCCATTTGCCAATAACTCTTGTGCAACACCTAAAGGGTTAACGACGTATGTAAAATCAGTTTTGAATACCTTGAGGGGTGTAGTTTCTTAGATGGGATCACTTTTAGGGAGTTTCTCCTCTAGGGGTGCATCAGGGGGCTTCAGATGGGACCTGGTGTAAAAAAAACAGTCCATAAAAATCAGCCTTCCAAAAACCAAACGGCGCACCTTTCACTCTACGCCCCGCTGTGTGGCCGTACAGTAGTTTATGGCCACATATTGGGTGTTTCTGTAAACGGCAGAGTCAGGGCAATAAAGATACAGTCTTGTTTGGCTGTTAACCCTTGCTTTGTTAGTGGAAAAAATGGGTTAAAATGAAAAATTAGACAAAAAAATGAAATTCTCAAATTTCCTCCCCATTTGCCAATAACTCTTGTGCAACACCTAAAGGGTTAACAACGTATGCAAAATCAGTTTTGAATACCTTGAGGGGTGTAGTTTCTTAGATGGGGTCATTTTTGGGTGGTTTCTATTATGTAAGCCTCGCAAAGTGACTTCAGACCTGAACTGGTCCCTAAAAATTGAGTTTTTGTAAATTTCTGAAAAATTTCAAGATTTGCTTCTAAACTTCTAAGCCTTATAACATCCCCAAAAAAAAAAATATCATTCCCAAAACAATTCAAACATGAAGTAGACATATGGGGAATGTAAAGTCATCACAATTTTTGGGGGTATTACTATGTATTACAGAAGTAGAGAAACTGAAACTTTGAAATTTGCAAATATTTCCAAATTTTTGTTAAATTAGGTATTTTTTGGTGCAAAAAAAATTATTTTTTTGACTTCATTTTACCAGTGTCATGAAGTACAATATGTGACGAAAAAACAATCTCAGAACGGCCTGGATAAGTCAAAGCGTTTTAAAGTTATCAGCACTTAAAGGGACTCTGGTCAGATTTGCAAAAAATGGCATGGTCCTAAGGTGTAAAAAGGCTGTGTCCTTAAGGGGTTAAAGTACAAATTATACGAAACTCTGAACCGAATGAAGTTGTCACTCCCCTGCCGGAAACCTGTCTGGAAGTGCAACCTTAAGTTCCGGACAGTCCTGGTAAGTACTACTGACACCAGCAGCCTGTGATCCCTGGATCTGCACGCGGAGGTTGGCTACCTCCAAAGACAGACCTTGAAAAAGTCCAGCCAGTGTAACGATAGCATCCATAGCCTCACTGACAAATGACTTTGACTGGTTTGTGACGGTTGATAATGTCACGGCGCAGTGTGGTAAATACACTCCACACTGAACACAGAAGGGAAGGGGAAAGGGAAATGGTCACACCTAGTGAGTCCCTACGCCGAGCCCTGACTGCTATCAGTATGAACAGACCTTGATGGTAGGGATGTTCATACACCGGAACCTAAGCCCAATCTGACCCTAACAGGGCCCTGCAGATAGTGTCAGGACACAGATTGCCTATTTCTTTCCAGATGAACGATTAGGAGACCCCCCTCAGGCCTAATATCAGCAGGTAGGAGAAAACAAAAAACAACAAAGAAGTCGAACTTAACTTCCAGAAGTATGCGGACGAGCAGAAACTGAGAGCGAACCAACACCAGGATTTCCACAAACAAGGAGCTATCAACCGCAAAGCATGATGGGTGAAGCCAGTCTCCTTGATCTTCTAGGCAGGACCGTGACAGAAACATTTTTGAAAAGGCTTCAAACAAGTCGTATTTGTTTTCAGTCGGCTCAACCTCAGAAAATGCCATATTGAAGTCTCTGACTAATATAATGGCTTCAGAAGGTCCCTTCTGAAAAAGGCTATCTGATCTTATTTGGAGCTTAAATATTGCATAACACAAGTGGGGAACCCTGATATTGACATTTTTATATAACATAACTACCTTCCGGATCTACAATAGATGTAAAAACCTGTATAGGACAAAGTCTAGCAAGTAGGATTACCACTTTTTTTCATCTAAAGTAGTAAAATAGGCTTGGGGAAATGTTTGAGGGCAAAATTGAAAGTGCCTGTATGATCCAGGTGGTCTCCTGGATAAAGGCCACATCTGCTTCTAAACAGGGCTGTGGAGTCGGTAGATAAATGTTCCGACTCCGACTCCTCAGTTTTATGTACTTCCGACTCCCCGACTCCGACTCCTCTGTATTAATATGCGAATGTATTTTATACATTCCTTGAGGGAAATAAACGCAACCTACCACAGGACTACTGGCTGGGAAGCCAACAGTCTACTGTATTGCACAGTTTAAGCAAAAGACAAACACAAGTTCTTCTAAGCTCTTCTAGCAGAGAGGTAGTTGGGCTGCTGCTTTCTCCTTTGTGTGCTTATCTGCTGCTGAAGATAGGGCAGTGGGAGGATCCAGGAAGGGGCATTTATTCTAAAACATGATTTTCCTAGGAGAATCCCATAATCATGTTTAAAATTTAAGCTAACAATCGGAGTTTACAAGTTTTTATAGCCTTAGCTGAATGACAGCAGTTTTTCCAATGGTTTACAGCTTCAGTCTTGAACTATTGGCCCTCCATTCCCTTCACTTATACAAGTGTCTCACTCTCTAGTCCTGCAAAAAACATATTTATTTAATCCCTTATCAGTGAGAGGCTAGGTTACACATGGACGCTGCGTTCCCTGTAAAAGCAGAACACAACACTATGGAAAGTATAAGTATTGTAGCTCCTAATTGTGCGTTGTGTGCCATATACTGAAGCACATGAAAAGCATGCTTCTTCACGGTCACTTAACGTGTTCGTTTTGCGGTTACGTGAGGCACTGCATGCATTGGTCTTTATTCTTACAGTAGAGAAGTCATTAATTATAACTTTTTGTGAATTGGGACATTTAAACTTGCTTTTTTTTTTTTATTCCAATCTAAATTTAGTAGGAGTCGGAGTCGGTGCATTGTTTGCCGACTCCAGGTACCCAAAATTTACTCCGACTCCTCGACTCCGACTCCACAGCCCTGCTTCTAAAGACCTCAGTTCTTTTAGTATCAGCCTTCTTTTGACTTTAGAGTTGAGGCCTTGAACATTCAGAGAGATACACTTGATCATGGTGGCTTATAGGAAAACCCAAATTAGAATTTCAAAATGTAAATGTCGCTTACAGAAGGTCTATCCTAGGTTCATCCTCCAAATAAAGTTGGCAATATACTCTGAAATCCTGTGCAGGATGTATGGCTTGAGAGGAAAAAACAATAGAGCTAAGTAACAAGAAGAAATGGAAAGGACACAAGGGGATCGGGGAAAAAGAGACATAAGACAAAAAAGAGATATAGTGCAACTAACGTGTGAATTGTCAAGCCAAACGCCTATAAGCCTGATATAGGTCAGCTACTAGAAGAACCCCTTACTCCACGCTTACGGAGGAAAGGCAAATTACTACCCTTATAATGGGGAAAAGTGACTAAAACGTGAGTACTAAAAAAAATAGTTGCATATATTTTATATTAAAGGTCCTTGTGAATTAAGTGCTTGCATTTGATAGATTTTCCTTGTGTGTTGTTGGCTTGATTCTAGAAAGTTCTCCACCTACAGCAGATAGGGTCTAAGTCTAAACTCATATTTACTGTTTTCCTTCTTTACTGTTCATCACCATTTAAACATGCGCTCCATAGACAAAGCTACTAAGTGTGTGTCCTGTGCAATGTATGCATGCCTTGAAGAGCATTTGCACTAGATGGAAGCATGTTGCATATTTGGAAGCCCAGATGTTGGATCTAAATAGGCAGCTTGAAATACTTAGGGGCATCGCAAACCTGGAGAGAGGCTTAGACCTCACTGTGCAGGCATTGACTGTGGTCAATGAAATGGAGGTGGGAGGAGGGTAAGATCAGGACTATCAGGTCAGCAGTTGGGTTAATGTAGGAAGAAGGGGTAGAGGGAAAAGTGGCAGGGAGGCTAGTCCTGATCTGGAACGCCCTAGTAAATATGCCTGTTAGGCTGATATTAGGGATGAAAACCCAGGGCCAGCAAGACTGCAGAAGGGCGTTTCTCCTGGCAACCAGGAGGATGACCGCTGCAGGAAGGATGGAAAAAGTAATGCAGCAAAGGTCAGACAGATGCTGGTGGTAGGGGACTCTATTATTTGGAGGACAGACAGGGTCATCTGTCGCCGAGACCATGAATGCCGAAGAGTGCGTTGTCTTCAGGGTAGATAGTGTAGAGAGAGAGTGTAATAAAGGAGAGGACAGTGGGGATATAGTGGGGGCTGGGTTTAGTGAGGAAAGTAGGTAGAAGACTGGACAGAACTGTACACTGATGAAAAATAGAGTTGCTGGTAACTTGTTACATACAAACATCAACCAAGGTTAACAAAAAATCCCGGGTATTTACTTCACAGGTAATAGTAATTTAAAATGTATTTTCACAAATGCCAGAAGTCTAGCTAGCAAAATGGGGGAACTGGAGGCTATGGTACTAAAAGAACACATAGATGTAGTTGGTGTGGCTGAGTCATGGTTGGACTCTTCGCATGACTGGGCTGTTAATATTGAGGCTTTTACACTATTTAGGAAAGACAGGGTCAATAGAAAAGGCGGTGGTGTGTGCCTGTATGTGAGGAGTGATCTGAAGACAAGTGTGAAAGAGGCAATTGTGGGTGCGGATAATGAGGATGTTGAAACCTTATGGGTGGAATTTCAAAGGGATATAAACACTGAAAAAATAATATTGTAAAATATGGTGTAATCTATAGACCCCATAACATAACAGAGGAGATAGAAGCTCAACTGTATAACCAAATAGAGCGGGCTGCACAGGCTGGTACACTGGTCATATTGGGAGATTTGAACTTCCCAGACATTGACTGGGGTCATGTTTCTGCCTCCACCACAAAGCAAGAGATAAAGAGAAAAAAAGAAGCGTCAAACAAAGGGTAGAGGGGGGGAAGGTTTTTAGGAAAGGGGATGGGGGAAATTGGAGAAATGGAAGGGTGGGTGAGGGATTTTTTAGGCTGGAAGGGGGGGGGGGGGGGGGGCACGCCAGAGGATGTCAAAGCAAAAACTGAAAGAATGAAATGGTGAGGCTGCTCACACCAAGCAACGGTCTGACTAGCAGGCCTAGTGGACAAGACTTGAAAAGAAAAAAAAAAGAGAGAATAGTGGAGCACCAAAACAAGATAAAGAATGGCAGGAAATGAAAAGCTAGAGCAATCAAAAGTCTAGCCGTAGGGTGTCAAGGTAGGGACCATAGAATCCCCTCCTCTAAGTAGTGTAACTGACACCCGGCTCAGTCGCCGGGACAGCGCTTGTACTGGCGGCGCATGCGCCGTCGGTCTCAGTAGCAGCGCGATCCCGTCTATCGTGCGGACTGAAGCGCGATCCTGTAAATAATTCGCGCATGCGCCGTCCGTCCCCGATGCCTCCCTGTCTTCTTTTCTTCAGGCGCGCGCGTGAAGAACAGAAGACAGGGAGGCATCGGGGACGGACGGCGCATGCGCAATTCATTTACAGGATCGCGCTTCAGTCCGCACGATAGACGGGATCGCGCTGCTACTTTGACCGACGGCGCATGCGCCGCCAGTACAAGCGCGGTCCCGGCGACTGAGCCGGGTGTCAGTTACACTACTTAGAGGAGGGGTTAGGGCAGGGGAGTTGCAACCCGGAGTGAGGGAAGGGCTACCCCCTTGACTTCTAGCGTGACTGCGGGAGCTGGAGACAAGGACTTTATAAGTCGTTTTTTCAATCAATATACATCCCAGGAAAGCGGGACAAGAATGCATTTAAACAGAATGAGGGTAATCTATAAGGTACTGGTAATAGTTTATTAGGTGAAATCCTGGTGAAAGGTTCGCTTTAAGTGTTTCGGGCAATATTATCTGCTCATATTCAGCCAAATGCTTCAGAACTCATTGGACGGCGCTTCACAGTGCAGCTGGACAATAACCCAAAGCATACTGCAAATGCAACCAGAGTTTTTTAAGGGAAAGAAGTGGAATGTTATGCAATGGCCAAGTCAATCACCTGACCTGAATCCGATTGAGCATGCATTTCACTTGCTGAAGACAAAACTGAAGGGAAAATGCCCTAAGAACAAGCAGGAACTGAAGACCGTTGCAGTAGAGCCCTGGCAGAGCATCACCAGGGATGAAACCCAGCGTCTGGTGATGTCTATGCGTTCCAGACTTGCAACCCCCCTGTCATTGATCACCCCCCTGTAAGGCTCCATTCAGATGTCCGTATGTGTTTTGCGGATCCGATCCATGTATCCGTGGATCCGTAAAAATCATACGGACGTCTGAATGGAGCCTTACAGGGGGGTGATCAATGACAGGGGGGTGATCACCCCATATAGACTCCCTGATCACCCCCCTGTCATTGATCACCCCCCTGTAAGGCTCCATTCATATGTCCGTATGTGTTTTGCTGATCCGATCCATGTATCCGTGGATTCGTAAAAAACATACGGACGTCTGAATGGAGCCTTACAGGAGGGGTGATCAATGACAGGGGGGTGATCACCCCATATAGACTCCCTGATCACTCCCCTGTCATTGATCACCCCCCTGTAAGGCTCCAGTCAGACATTTTTGTGGCCCAAGTTAGCAGGAAATTTTTATTTTATTTTTTTCTTACAAAGTCTCCACTAACTTGTGACAAAAAATAAAAAATTCTAGGAACTCGCCATGCCCCTCACGGAATACCTTGGGGTGTCTTCTTTCCAAAATGGGGTCACTTGTGGGGTAGTTATACTGCCCTGGCATTCTAGGGGCCCTAATGTGTGGTAAGTAGTTTGAAATCAAAATGTGTAAAAAATGACCTGTGAAATCCTAAAGGTGCTCTTTGGAATGTGGGCCCCTTTGCCCACCTAGGCTGCAAAAAAGTGTCACATGTGGTATTGCCGTACTCAGGATAAGTTGGGCAATGTGTTTTGGGGTGTCATTTTACATATACCCATGCTGGGTGAGATAAATATCTTGGTCAAATGCCAACTTTGTTTAAAAAAATGGGAAAAGTTGTCTTTTGCCAAGATATTTCTCTCACCCAGCATGGGTATATGTAAAATGACACCCCAAAAAACATTGCCCAACTTCTCCTGAGTACGGCAATACCACATGTGTGACACTTTTTTGCAGCCTAGATGGGCAAAGGGGCCCACATTCCAAAGAGCACCTTTCGGATTTCACCGGCCATTTTTTACACATTTTGATTTCAAACTACTTCGCACGCATTTGGGCCCCTAAAATGCCAGGGCAGTATAACTAGCCCACAAGTGACCCCATTTTGGAAAGAAGACACCCCAAGGTATTTCGTGATGGGCATAGTGAGTTCATGGAAGTTTTTATTTTTTGTCACAAGTTAGTGGAATATGAGACTTTGTAAGAAAAAAAAGAAAAAAAGAAATCCACATTTTCCGCTAATTTGTGACAAAAAATAAAACGTTCTATGAACTCACTATGCCCATCAGCGAATACCTTAGGGTGTCTACTTTCCGAAATGGGGTCATTTGTGGGGTGTTTGTACTGTCTGGCCATTGTAGAACCTCAGGAAACATGACAGGTGCTCAGAAAATCAGAGCTGCTTCAAAAAGTGGAAATTCACATTTTTGTACCATAGTTTGTAAACACATGTCTTTTTTTACCCAAACATTTTTTTTTTTATCAAAGACATGTAGAACAATAAATTTAGAGAAAAGTTTTTATATGGATGTCGTTTTTTTTTTTTGCAAAAGTTTACAACTGAAAGTGAAAAATGTCATTTTTTTGCAAAAAAAATCGGTAAATTTCGATTAATAACAAAAAAAAAAAAAATGTCAGCAGCAATGAAATACCACCAAATGAAAGCTCTATTAGTGAGAAGAAATGGAGGTAAAATTCATTTGGGTGCTATTGCATGTTGCATGACCGAGCAATAAACCGCTAAAGTTGTGGAGTGCCGATTAGTAAAAATGGGCCTGGTCACTAGGGGGGTATAAACCTGTGGTCCTTAACCACCTCAGCTCCCCTAGCTTAAACACCCTTAATGACCAGGCCACTTTTTACACTTCTGACCTACACTACTTTCATCATTTATTGCTCGGTCATGCAACTTACCACCCAAATGAATTTTACCTCCTTTTCTTCTCACTAATAGAGCTTTCATTTGGTGGTATTTCATTGCTGCTGACATTTTTACTTTTTTTGTTATTAATCAAAATTTAACGATTTTTTTGCAAAAAAATGACATTTTTCACTTTCAGTTGTAAAATTTTGCAAAAAAAACGACATCCATATATAAATTTTTCTCAAAATGTATTGTTCTACATGTCTTTGATTTAAAAAAAATCTTTGGGTAAAAGTTATAGCGTTTACAAACTATGGTACAAAAATGTGAATTTCCGCTTTTTGAAGCAGCTCTGACTTTCTGAGCACCTGTCATGTTTCCTGAGGTTCTACAATGGCCAGACAGTACAAACACCCCACAAATGACCCCATTTCGGAAAGTAGACACCCTAAGGTATTCGCTGATGGGCATAGTGAGTTCATAGAACTTTTTATTTTTTGTCACAAGTTAGCGTAAAATGATGATTTTTTTTCTTTTTCTTTTTTCTTACAAAGTCTCATATTCCACTAACTTGTGACAAAAAAAAGAAACTTTGATGAACTCACTATGCCTATCAGCAAATACCTTGGGGTGTCTTCTTTCCAAAATGGGGTCACTTGTGGGGTAGTTATACTGCCCTGGCATTCTAGGGGCCCTAATGTGCGGTAAGTAGTTTGAAATCAAAATGTGTAAAAAATGGCCGGTGAAATCCGAAAGGTGCTCTTTAGAATGTGGGCCCCTTTGCCCATCTAGGCTGCAAAAAAGTGTCACACATGTGGTATCTCCGTACTCAGGAGAAGTTGGGCAATGTGTTTTATACAAAGTTGGCATTTGACCAAGATATTTATCTCACCCAGCATGGGTATATGTAAAATGACACCCCAAAACACATTGCCCAACTTCTCCTGAGTACGGAGATACCACATGTGTGACACTTTTATGCAGCCTAGGTGGGCAAAGGGGCCCACATTCCAAAGAGCACCTTTCGGATTTCACCGGCCATTTTTTACACATTTTGATTTCAAACTACTTACCACACATTAGGGCCCCTAGAATGCCAGGGCAGTATAACTACCCCACAAGTGACCCCATTTTGGAAAGAAGACACCCCAAGGTATTCGCTGATGGGCATAGTGAGTTCATGGAAGTTTTTATTTTTTGTCACAAGTTAGTGGAATATGAGACTTTGTAAGAAAAAAATAAAAATAAAATCATTTTCCGCTAACTTGTGACAACAAATAAAAAATTCTAGGAACTCGCCATGCCCCTCACGGAATACCTTGGGGTGTCTTCTTTCCAAAATGGGGTCACTTGTGGGGTAGTTATACTGCCCTGGCATTCTAGGGGCCCTAATGTGTGGTAAGTAGTTTGAAATCAAAATCTGTAAAAAATGGCCGGTGAAATCCGAAAGGTGCTCTTTGGAATGTAGGCCCCTTTGCCCACCTAGGCTACAAAAAAGTGTCACACATGTGGTATCTCCGTACTCAGGAGAAGTTGGGCAATGTGTTTTGGGGTGTCATTTTACATATACCCATGCTGGGTGAGAGAAATTTCTTGGCAAAAGACAACTTTTCCCATTTTTTTATACAAAGTTGGCATTTGACCAAGATATGTATCTCACCCAGCATGGGTATATGTAACATGACACCCCAAAACACATTGCCCAACTTCTCCTGAGTACGGAGATACCACATGTGTGACACTTTTTTGCAGCCTAGATGCGCAAAGGGGCCCACATTCCTTTTAGGAGGGCATTTTTAGACATTTGGATTCCAGACTTCTTCTCACGCTTTGGGGCCCCTAAAATGCCAGGGCAGTATAAATACCCCACATGTGACCCCATTTTGGAAAGAAGACACCCCAAGGTATTCAATGAGGGGCATGGCGAGTTCATTGAATTTTTTTTTTTTTTGCCACAAGTTAGCGGAAATTGATTTTTTATTTTTTTTTTCTCACAAAGTCTCCCTTTCCGCTAACTTGGGACAAAAATTTCAATCTTTCATGGACTCAATATGCCCCTCAGCGAATACCTTGGGGTGTCTTCTTTCCAAAATGGGGTCATTTCTGGGGTGTTTGTACTGCCCTGGCATTTGAGGGTCTCCGCAATCATTACATGTATGGCCAGCATTAGGAGTTTCTGCTATTCTCCTTATATTGAGCATACGGGTAATGAGATTTTTTTTTTCCTTTCAGCCTCAGGGCTGAAAAAAAAAATGAACGGCACAGATTTCTTCATTCGCATCGATCGATGTGGATGAAAAAATCTCTGCCCAAAAAAAAAAAAGGAGGGGAAAGGCGTCTGCCAGGACATAGGAGCTCCGCCCAACATCCTTACCCACTTAGCCCGTATGCCCTGGCAAACCAGATTTCTCCATTCACATCAATCGATGTGAATGAATAAATCATTGCCGGGATTTATTTTTATTTTTTTATATACAAAGTGTTTGCCAAAGTATATGAACACCGCGCCCCTCAGCTCATATGCCTCGGCAAACGTATCTTTTACTGCAGAGGAGAAATCTCGTCTTGCAGCGCCGCATACACCGACTTGTGTGTAATCTGACAGCAGCGCAATGCTTCTGTCAGAATGCACATCAGTGCTGCAGCTAGTCGATCGGTTGGTCCACCTGGAAGGTAAAAAGAAAAAAACAGGCCGCCACGCAATAAATTTATTAATTGGCAATACAGAGTGAGCGTGGATTCCTAGAAAGAATAAGGAAGCTCTACATCCAAAAATACAAATACACGAGATCCTTTTTCGGCATAGAACCGGAGTACAAGTCGCACACCAGTGACGTCAGTCCAGCGCCTAGCCGGTACCCTAGACAACCAGGTCACGTGGCACGCCACGCTTCGGCCGAGTACACCACGTGGGACGCTGCGAGTGTACGGCCACCTGGGAAGCCAGCGCTGCAGTTAGACAGCCAGGAGGGGTAAGACCGGAATACCACAAGCTGCGAGAGACTGTAAGTAACCGGAGTTCAGTCTCAGAGTTTATAACTTGTACATATCTCTGTACACTCATATTACCGGACACTGGTACACAAGTATCATTACTGCTCCATCAGGATTTGGCCATAGTGCCATCGCTATTATATTATCATCACTGCTTCAACAAAATTGGCCATAGTGCCACCTCTATACCAGTACCACATAAGATTGGGACATTTGGCCATAGTGCCATTATTACAACAGTTGATTTGGGACAATGCTCTGCACTATTATTATTAATATTGCTGCTATATCAACCCACAATTAGAGATTGTTGTATAGGATTATTGCAAGTGACGTGTTACACACGTGTGATGTATGCTTTTTATGTATGTTTTATATATATTTTAAGGGTGTGTTTTTAAAGTATTAAAATACCATCTTATCATCCATCTAGTGGTTCCCTTCTGAGTGTGCCCCCTCATTCTTGCACAATAAATTTATTAACTTTATAATAACTTTTGAACATAACATATAAACTTTATTGAACTGAACGTTAACTTTTTTTGCTTACCGGTGTTTTTTTTTTCCTTTATAGGACAAACCTCTCCTTCCCCATGGGACAATGTGCAAAGCGCAAATCGCTCCCCAGGGATGTGGCGAAGTACATTATGCACTTTATCCCAGGTGAAATGAGAGGTTTGCAGCAGCTGTGAGAGAAAGGGCCCTAATTAATAGCCCTGTGTGCCTGTCCTGTGAGATGCAATCCCTATATTAAGTGTACCTGTGTGAGGTACTTCCGGAAACACTCCCCTAAGCATAGGGCAGGGTGGTCAGGGCAGTCAGGACAGAAATAGCGGGTGTCACGCCTTATTCCACTCCTGCTACAGACACAACATTTTTTTCGGGGTGACGGTTGGGTTGAGGTACCAGCAACGACATTGGGGAAATGTCGCTCGTGTAGACGGCTCACTACACTGGTGGTTGGGGCCACGGAACCTCCTGGATACAGGAGGTTCTCGATGATCTCTTCCTGAAATTTGAGGAAGGATCCTGTTCTCCCAGCCTTACTGTAGAGAACAAAACTATTATAGGCAGCCAATTGAATTAAATATATAGACACCTTCTTATACCAGCGTCTGGTGCGTCGGGAAACTAAATAAGGAGCCAACATCTGGTCATTGAAGTCCACCCCTCCCATGAGCACATTATAGTCGTGGACTGAGAGGGGCTTTTCAATGCACGGGTTGCCCTTTCAATTTGTATTGTCGTGTCTGCGTGAATGGAGGAGAGCATGTAAACGTCACGCTTGTCTCTCCATTTCACCGCGAGCAGTTCTTCGTTACACAAGGCAGCCCTCTCCCCCCTTGCAAGACGGGTGGTAACGAGCCGTTGGGGGAAGCCCCGGCGACTAGGTCGCACGGTGCCACAGCAGCCAATCTGTTCTAGGAACAAATGCCTGAAGAGGGGCACACTTGTGTAAAAATTGTCCACATAAAGATGGTACCCCTTGCCAAATAAGGGTGACGCCAAGTCCCAGACTGTCTTCCCACTGCTCCCCAGGTAGTCAGGGCAACCGACCGGCTCCAGGGTCTGATCTTTTCCCTCATAGATCCGAAATTTGTGGGTATAGCCTGTGGCCCTTTCACAGAGCTTATACAATTTGACCCCATACCGGGCGCGCTTGCTTGGGATGTATTGTTTGAAGCCAAGGCGCCCGGTAAAATGTATTAGGGACTCGTCTATGCAGATGTTTTGCTCAGGGGTATACAAATATGCAAATTTCTGGTTGAAGTGGTCTATGAGGGGCCGAATTTTGTGGAGCCGGTCAAAAGCTAGGTGGCCTCTGGGACGAGAGGTACTGTTGTCGGTAAAGTGCAGGAAACACAGGATGGTCTCAAATCGTGCCCTGGACATAGCAGCAGAGAACATGGGCATGTGATGAATTGGGTTCGTGGACCAATATGACCGCAATTCATGCTTTTTGGTTAGACCCATGTTCAGGAGAAGGCCCAGAAAAATTTTAATTTCAGAAACTTGGACTGGTTTCCACCGGAAAGGCTGGGCATAAAAGCTTCCCTGTTGGCGGATATAAATTGAGTGGCATACCGATTTGTTTCTGCCACGACTAAGTCCAAGAGCTCCACAGTCAAGAACAGCTCAAAAAATCCCAGGGCCGAACCGATCTGATCTGTCTCAACCCGAACTCCAGACTGGGCGGTGAAAGGGGGAACTAATGGTGCGGCTGAAGTTGGTGACTGCCAATCAGGGTTTGCCAGCACCTCAGGGACTCTAGGGGCTCTACGGGCCTGTCTTTGTGGTGGCTGCGATGGGGTAACTATTGCATGTGCCACCGTACCAGCTTCAACTGCCCTTCTGGTGCTCGCCACTTCACCATGTTGTACGGCAGTGCTGGTACTAGGTCCAGGATGGGCTGTGCTGCTGGTGTATGCCTCACCACGTAATCCGACAGCGCCAGCCCCACTCTACTGCCCTTGAAACGGATCCTGCACAACCTGTGGTCTAGCGACACGGGGCCGGGTACGCCTGGTGCTATCAGGGACCTCAACCTCCTCTTCCGAACTTTGGGTCAGACTGCCATATTCTGACCCGCTAGATTCGTCAGATGAGGGTTCCCATTCCTCATCCGACTGGGTCAGAATCCTGTAGGCCTCTTCAGAAGAATACCCCCTGTTTGACATTTGGACTACTAAATTTAGGGGTATTCCCTGAGACTACCCAAGATAAAAAGCAAGCCTGTCTTACAAATGGGAGGCTAGCGAAGTACCGGAGGCCACTGCGATTGATAAAAAATATCAAAACTGATTTTTTTTTATCGCCGCAGTGCTTGTAAAGTGATTGTGCAGTGATCAAAAAAAAAGTTATTTTTTTTGTCACTGCGGTGGGGCGGGCGTGGGTGAACGCACGTGTGGGCGACCGATCAGGCCTGATCGGGCAAACACTGCGTTTTGGGTGGAGGGCGAGCTAAGGTGACACTAAAACAATTATAGATCTGACTGTGATCAGTTTTGATCACTTACAGATACTATAAAAGTACAAATGCTGATTAGCGATACGCTAATCAGCGAATAAGTGACTGCGGTGCGGTGGGCTGGGCGCTAACCGACGCTAACTACCTAACCAAGGGACCTAAACTATCCTAAACCTATCAGTCAATACCAGTGGAAAAAAAAAAGTGACAGTTTACACTGATCACTTTTTTCCCTTTCACTAGGTGATTGACAGGGGGCGATCAAGGGGTTAATTGGGGTGATGGAGGGTGATCTGGGGCTAAGTGTGGTGGGTACTCACAGTGATGTGTGCTCCTCTGCTGGAACCAACCGATGAAAAGGACCAGCAGAGGAGCACAGAAGCCATTTAACACCTTATATTTATAAATATAAGGTGTTAGATGGCTTCTGATTCGATATTTTAAAAATCAGCAACCTGCCAGCAACGATCATTGGCTGGCAGGTTGCTGACGAAATACTTCTCGAACTTTTGCCGGCCCGCGATACGCATGTGCGGGCCGGCTCTGACCGAAATCTCGCGTCTCGCGAGAGGACGCGTATATGCGTCCAGGAGGAATCAATCGACCACCTCCAGGACGCGTCGCTGCGTTCGGCGGTCCGGAGGTGGTTAAGTGGTTAAGGACCAGTTCAGGTCTGAAGTCACTTTGTGAAGCTTATATAATAGAAACCACCCAAAAATGACCCCATTCTAGAAGCTACACCCCTCAAGGTATTCAAAACTGATTTTACAAATGTCGTTAACCCTTTAGCTGCTCCACAAGAATGAATGGAAAATAGAGATACAATTTCAAAATTTCACTTTTTTGGCAGATTTTACATTTTAGTTTCAATAGTTTTTTATTTTATCAGCACTATGAAACAAAAGATAAAGAAGCAACTAAGTGTGGACGCAGCCACATGATATAGATGAATATATATGAACAAATTAGCAATTCAGTGGACGCAGCCACAATTTTAGTAATAGCTTGAGCTAATGGTACAAAAAACATATTGGACACAGTAATGGTACATGCTATTTATAAAGCAGGTGTAGCACTAAGGCATCTACATAGATGCTGCTTACCCAGCGCAATCGTGAAGTGGTTTCGAACAATAAAACAACAGAGCAGTCACTAATTTGGTGACCACCAAACGAGTCGAATCATAACTATGAGCTGTGGAAGGCCACAGAACAAAATAGGTACAGTGACACCTAAGAAGAGAGGAGTGAGAGCAGATGAAAAGAAGAGGAAGGGGAAAGACAAGAGGAAAAATACTTGGGGAGCTTCTAGTTGCATTTTCGTCGTCTCAACGGACAGCCAGGGTAACATATATCAGGAGGAGTAGAAAGTGCTATGGGTCCACCCACTCCAGGCCGCTTGTCTGAATTTGATAGGAATAATTGATGAGGGTAAGGAGTGTTCGTATCTGCAAGTCTGGTTGATCTCTTGTATGACTTCGGAAACAGAAGGAGGGGCCGGGTTTTTCCAATGTCTGTTAATGACCAGTTTAGCGCTGAGCAGAATATAGCCTGTGATGTGTCTATGGGGAGGAGGGATCTCATTAATACCTAGAAACAGCAAGGCTAACTCTGGGCAAGGGTCCACCCTGTGGTCTATTAGGGTGGAAACAAGTTGGAAGATGTTTTTCCAATACTCATTAAGGATGGGGCAGGACCAAAGAATATGGAGCAAGGATCCACCTCCGCCACAATCCCTCCAACTATAAGGGGAAGTGGAGGGGTAAATTATATGAAGTCTCTGGGGGGTAAAGTACCAGTGGAGAATGGGTTTTAGACCTGCTTCATAATGAGTTACGCATTTAAAGTTTGACACGATAAATCCTATGGCAGCAGTCCAGGATTCATCAGGGAAGGTCTTATTTAGTTCCTTTTCCCATCTATGGATGGGAGGGGATTTAATGAAGGTAGCTTTATCTCCCAGTAAATCATATAGGTGTCTCGTGGAATGCCGCTTAAATAGGGAGGGAAATTGAAATAGTCGCAGGATGGATGAGTTGACCTGTGGGGGGGATTATAAAATCTTTGAAAGGAAGTGTCGGAGTCTCAGATATGTATAGAGTTCAGAATGAGGTAGAGCGAAAGCGCTTTGAAGAGTGGCAAAGGGAAGAAGGGAATGGTCTTCTATCATTTGGGAAATAGTGTCAATCCCTTTATCTCGCCATGACGCTAGGCTGATGTCGCGTACAGACAGTTCAATCGCGCGAGTGGAAGCGATTTTAAACAATTGAGTCAACGTATCTTTCGATGTGTTATGAATGTTGGTCCAAAGGGTACCAGCATGTGATATTGTAAGGAAAGGATGCGCAGGGGAGGCAGGGCCCCATAACAGATGAATCAGGTAATCTCTAACAGGAACTTGTTTTAGTTCCTGAAATTCAATCTGCTGCTACGCTTTTCCGTTGTTAGACGCCCACCATTCCCTAGTAAAGGAAAGGCCTATGGCTACAAAATAATCTTTAATGTCAGGGAGACCCGCCCCACCGGCACGTTTTCTTCTGGTCAGGAGTTCTCGAGCCACTCTAGGTTTAGAATTTCCCCATATATATTTGCCCAGCAAAGCTTGAGCTCTTTGAAAGAATGCAGCAGGGATCAGGATTGGGAGGGCCCGAAAGATATAAATAATTTTCGGTAGGGTCATCATTTGGAAAGATGCTATCCTACCCACCCAGGAGACCATCTGCATGGAGAAGCTTGCGAAGTCCGTGGACATGGTGGTTAGAATAGGAATGTAATTCCGCGTGTAAAGTAGAGAACCGGGCGAGGTGATCTTAACTCCTAAATAAGAAATCTCCGAAGACTGCCAGTCGAGGTCAAAAGAGGCTTTTAAAGTTGTTTGATCAGAGGGGAAAATGTTTATAGGAAGGGCCTGCGATTTTGAACCGTTAATCTTATAATATGAAAGGGATCCATAATGGGAGATTACATTGAGTGCGGCTGATAAGGATTGTAAGGGATTTGTCAGAGTAAGTATAATGTCATCTGCGTATAGGGTAATAGTATGGGATCTGTTACCAACCACAACTCCAGAAATGGTGGGTAAGGCTCTAATATGTTGTGCCAATGGCTCTAGCGCAAGGATAAATAGGAGCGGGGATAGGAGACATCCCTGCCTTGATCCATTCGTTATTATGAAGGGGTCTGAAAGGATTCCATTGATCCACACTTTCGCCGATGGATGGGAATATAAACTGTTAATAGCACTAATTATCTGTCCCGAAAAACCCATCCATTTGAGAGTAGAAAAAGCGTATTCCCAGTGTAAGCGATCAAACGCTTTTTCAGCATCCAGGGTCACTACAAGCATAGGAAGGGTATGCACTTCTGCAAAATTGACCAAGTCTACTATGCGCCTGGTGTTGTCAGAAGCTTGTCTACCTGCCACAAAGCCGGTCTGGTCTGAGTGGATCAGGGAAGGGAGCAAAGGAGAGAGTCTGCTTGCAATGAGCTTGGCAAAAAGTTTGATATCAGAATTTAACAATGAGATTGGCCTAAAATTTTGGGGTATATCCGGTGTCTTACCAGGCTTGGGTATAGTGACTACTAGTGCCTCAAGCATATCTGCAGGGAAGGGGTCGCCTTCCATGACGCAGTTGAAAAGTTCTAATAGGTGAGGAAGGAGATCAGGTAGGAAGTGACGAAAGTATTCATTTGACAAGCCGTCAGGGCCTGGAGACTTTCCCAGCTGCAGAGACAAGACTACTTTAGTCAGTTCCTGAGAGGAGATAGGGGCATTAAGGGACTGGAGCTGTGAATCAGTAAGGACGGGCAGGGAAGCTTTGGAAAGAAATTTGTCTACTAGAGCCGAATAGTTTTGTGGAAGTGGGGTATGATCTTTTAAGTTATATAGGGATTGGTAATATAGTTTAAATTGATTAGCAATGTCTCTTGGGTCCAGTAATTTTGCTTTAGTAACCGCGTGGAGCAAATACAGGATTTTTGATTTGGACTGTTGCATTTTAAGCTGCTGGGCTAAGAGACGACCCGCTTTATTTCCTTGGGGATAGAATTTGGATTTCATTCTAAGGAGAGATTTGTTGTAATTTTGAAGGAGTAAAGCACTCAGTTTATTTTGCGCAGTTCGGAGGGAATTGGAGCCCTGTAATGTAGGGGAGGTTTTGTTAATACTCTCTAGATTAGCAATCTCTCTCAAGGTTAACGTTATTTCCCTCTCTCTTTGCTTCTTTAAGTTAATGTTTAACTTAATCAGGGAACCCCTCATAAAAGCCTTATGGGCTTGCCATAATATAAAATTATTCGAGACGGAGCCAACATTAAATTGAAAGAACTCGCGAAGGTGTGCAGATAGTTCTGCAGTGTGTTTAGGGTTGTTATTTCTCCACACTGGAGCTCTATGAGATTGGAATTGTTCATCCAAAGTGATCGTGATGGGTGCATGATCAGACCACTTTATTAGGCCTATATCCGTGGAGAGTGTGTGGAGTACAGAGGTGTGGTCAACTAGGAATAAGTCTATCCGGGAATATGAGAGATGTGGGGCGGAGAAAAAAGTATAATCTCTCTCCATGCTATGTTGGGCTCTCCATATGTCAGTCAATCCCTCCGACTGTAAAAAAGAGGCTATTCCTGTGTCCGCCCTACGGGAAGAGGAGGTAGAATCAAGGGCAGTTTGGAGGACAGAATTAAAGTCCCCACAAATAATCAATTTACCTTGCTTAAGTGAGTTAACTTGTCGCATTACTTTATGTTAAAATGCTAATTGATGTGAATTAGGGGCGTATACATTGACTAGAGTGTACACTACATTGTTTATGGAGCAAACTAATATGACATAACGGCCAGAAGGGGTCGATTTGGAGGTAATTGGGGTAAACGCTACTGTGTTTTTAACTGCAATGAAAGTACCTAGTTTTTCCCTGGAGAAGTGTGAATGGAATATGTTCGAAAAGAGGCGGTGGTGGATTCGAAAAGCGTCAGCCTGGAGTAGGTGGGATTCCTGCACACACAGCACATCAGCATGGGAAGTTAAAGCTTCAGACCAGAGATACGCTCGCTTCTGGGGGCAATTGAGGCCTTTGACATTAAGGCTCATAATCTTGAGACCCATCACTGTATGAAAGAGATAACCTACAAGTCAGGAGAACAGTGGAGATGCAACGTTAGATCAATATATCACTAATATACAATATCAGGCAGTTTGTACCCTGAAACTACTGGACAGGTATCACATACACAGGGGAAAATAGGAGAGGTAAGGTTAAAGCAGTGAGAAGAAAAAGGGACAGCTAGGACAGAGAGGGAAAGCCAAGATGTTTAAGGCAACAAGTCACGTCACCCAGATGGATTAGGGGCGAAAGTCCAACGCCAGTGCCAACGAGGAAGAAGGACAAGTAGAAGCAGGCAGGAGGTTGCATCGGTCTCATGAGGGCTGCAGAAAAGTGGCCCAGTAGTGAGAATCATATCCTGTAGCAGTTCTGCCATCAGGTGGAGCACAATGATCTCAGATAGTTCGTCCCGTATAGGAATGATGTAGACAGGGGGAGATTTTACATTCAGGTTGCTGAAGAGGATGGATGAGACGTGTGTAAAGAAGGGGGATCACTCCCAGAGGATTTTGAGGAAAGAGGGATACCCCAAAGTTGGAGGAGTTGCTTTCCTTCATCGAGGTTTTTGATCGCATGAATTTGTCCGTTTCTACGGATGAGCAATTTCAGGGGGTAGCCCCACTTATAAGGGACGTCATTATCTTGGAGAGCTGTAGTAATAGGCATTAGCTCTCTGTGCCGTCGAAGCGTGAATCTTGATAGATCAGTGAAGAGCTTGATCTTCTGGTAAGGAGCAGGAAGCGGTTGCTTCTTTCGCGCGGCTGACATCATAGCTTCCTTGGTGTGAAAGAAATGGATCCGCGCAAGGGTGTCGCGCGGGATGTGTGGCCCTAAGTGAGGGGGTTTTGGTATTCTGTGGGCCCGATCAATAATCATGTCAGGTACTGGGATCTGCGGTAGGAGCATTTTCATGAGGCCTTTCAAGTATGGTTGCAGTTCCTCAGGGGCCACTTCTTCAGGAATGCCTCTAAACTTTGTTATTTCGCCTAGAGCGATCCTCCATATCTGCCAACTTTAAATTGATGGCCTCAAGCTGGTCAGCCATGTCATTGTGTGCGTCTATGATCTCATTTTGGGATGACGCAAATTCACTCATTTTTGTTTCAATATGGTTAATTTTGCCTTCGGCTGACTGCATCCTTGTGAGAATAGGGTTAAGCAGTTTCTCCATATCTGTATTAAGGGAGAATTTCAGGGCCAGCAGCATTGCTTTTAGAGAGTCTTCAGTGACTATTTTATCAGAGGTAGGGAGCTTGTAGAAAGGGTCATCAGGCTGACTAACCGTGAAGGATTTGCTGGGCAAGTCACTGACCTGTTTTCCAGTGGAACCGGAGGGACCCAGGGTTAATTGGTGGGAGTCACTGAGTTGCGACCATGTGAGGAGACCAGCGCTGTCTGTGGGAGATTGGGCGCCATCTTGATCCGCATGTGCGAGATCTGTTATTTCGGCAGGGGTTGGAGGAAGGGACGGCTGAGATCCATGGAGGAGGTAAGTGAGTCCCAGATGGTCCGGTGGGGACGGAGAGCGGGCCAAAGGTGCAGGCGATGGAGCGCTGAGAGGAGAAGCCGGCGGGGATTCAGTGATGAGGCCGGCGCCATCTTTCCCTCTGCCTCTGGTGAAGGAGGAGTCCACAGGCCCGTATTGTAGCTTGAGTAGGGATCTCTTAGATTTCCCCATAGTAGTTGGGGACAGTAAGGAAGGCAAGAGACAAATAAATCTTCCACCCAGTAGTTTTGGAGCAGGGCCTGCTGTGTAAATGTCGCTGCGGTGCAGGAGCTCCTCTTTCATGTAGCCATCTTGGTCAGCAGCCAGGCCACGCCCCCCCAGATTTTCCATTTTAATATTTTTTTTCCAGTTACAAAGCAAGGGTTAACAGTCAAAGAAAACTCAATATTTATGACCCTGATTCTGTAGTTTACAGAAACACCCCATATGTGGTCGTAAACTGCTGTACGGGAACACGGCAGGGCGAAGAAGGAAAGGAATGCCATACGGTTTTTGGAAGGCAGATTTTGCTGGACTGGACAAGCCCCCCTGATACACCCCTAGAGTAGAAACTCCAAAAAAGTGACCCCATTTTAGAAACTACAGGATAGGGTAGAAGTTTTGTTGGTACTAGTTTAGGGTAAATATGATTTTTGGTTGCTCTATATTACACTTTTTGTGAGGCAAGGTAACAAGAAATAGCTTTTTTGGCACCGCTTTTTTTTTGTTATTTACAACATTTATCTGACAGGTTAGATCATGTGGTATTTTTATAGAGCAGGTCGTCTCGGACGCGGCGATACCTAATATGTATACAATTTTTTTATTCATGTAAGTTTTACACAGTGATTTCATTTTTGAAACAAAAAAAATCATGTTTTAGTGTTCAATATTCTGAGAGCCATAGTTTTTTCAGTTTTTGGTCGATTATCTTTGGTAGGGTCTCATTTTTTGCGGGATGAGATGACAGTTTGGCACTATTTTGGGGTGCATATGACTTTTTGATCGCTTGCTATTACACTTTTTGTGATGTAAGGTGCCAAAAAATTGTTTATTTAGCACAGTTTTTATTTTTTACCGTTGTTGAAGTTGAACAACATCCTCTTGACCAAGACATGGGGGAAGATATTTGGGTGGTCCCAGGGTGGACTCTATGGTGGGGGGCTGGGACACAGCAACATATAGGTGAAAGTTGGGAGTTTCTCTTGAATGAGAAGGTGTGTCCAAGTTTACTCTTTAAATGAGAAGGTGTGTCCAAACTTTTGGTCTGTACTGTATATAAGTATAATATCCTAGTAGACTTTATATACAGTACAGACAAAGTTTGGACACACCTTCTCATTCAAAGAGTTTTCTTTATTTTCATGACTATGAAAATTGTAGATTCACACTGAATGCATCAAAACTATGAAGTAACACATGTGGAATTATATACATAACAAACAAGTGTGAAAAAACTGAAAATATGTCATATTCTAGGTTCTTCAAAGTAGCCACCTTTTGCTTTGATTACTGCTTTGCACACTCTTGGCATTCTCTTGATGAGCTTCAAGAGGTAGTCCCCTGAAATGGTTTTCACTTCACAGGTGTGCCCTGTCAGGTTTAATAAGTGGGATTTCTTGCCTTATAAATGGGGTTGGGACCATCAGTTGCGTTGAGGAGAAGTCAGGTGGATACACAGCTGATAGTCCTACTGAATAGACTGTTAGCTGCTTTTTTCTTGCCATAATACAAATTCTAACAGTCTATTCAGTAGGACTATCAGCTGTGTATCCACCTGACTTCTCCTCATGGCAACTATTGAGTCCCCGCCACTGCAGCGCAGGGACCGATGGATGAGGTGAGGGAGTGCAAACGTCCCATATGCCGCGGTCAGCACTGACCGCGGCATATGAGGAATTAATCCACCGACAACGGCATCATCACCGATGCTGATGGATGCAGCAGGGATCCGGCTGTCAGTAACAGCCGAATATCTGCCGCTGATCGCGGCACCGCACCCCGGGGGAGGAAGTACCGCAGGACGTGAATGCTCGTCCTCTAGCGCTAAGTGCCGGCTCTTTTAGGACGAGCATTCTCGTCCTGGGTCGTTAAGGGGTTAACAAGTAGAAGGCACATATGCAAACTGTTGTAATTCCTTCACCGTTCAACTGATTTGGATGTAAATACCCTCAAATTAAAGCTGACAGTCTGCAGTTAAAGCACATCTTGTTCGTTTAATTTCCATTGTGGTGGTTCATAGAGCCAAAAATGGTAGAATTTTGTCGCTGTCCCAATATTTGTGGACCTGACTGTACGTGTTGAAGTGCCCATATGGCCTTTAATATATCGGCCGTACCATCCAGACAGTTAGAGAACGAGTGAATTAACACTGCTCCAACATTCAACTATGGTATTTAAAACTTGGGGTATCGAAACATTTTTCGGAAATTCATGATGGCAGCTTTGCGGGTTTGAAATTGACCCCCATTGATGCTGTGTCTGTCCTATTCCCAACTTTGCAAAAGGGAGATGTATTGGATTTATAGTTTTAATACCCTCTCTTCTTTTGGTTTAAATGAGACTTTAGAACATAGCCATTATTAAAAATAACAATATAGTAAAAATAAAAAAAATTGTGTGGTTACTGGCTTATGAAAATGGGAACATATGTTTCCTGCCTAGTTCTACTAACATCCGCTGCAAATACATTCACTTCTATAGTTTAGGTGGACTTTGTATTTTATGAATTATTTTTATACATTGTTTTTATGTATTGCTTTATCTTACGGATTTTTTTTTATAATCTATAAATTAATTTTAGTGTATATTAGGATCAGGCCAAAAACAAATGTGCTTATTCATCTATTACAGGCTATTTATTTATGTATTTATTTATTCATCAGTTTTTTATATGCGACCTGTACGATTTCTAGGGATATTAATTTCCTCTAATCTATTCTATTATAGGTCTGTATAGTCTTTAGGCATGTATGTGAGCTTACCCTATGTTTCAATTCCCTCCCCCCTTTTGTTCTCACCCTTGGCTGCAGTCCGGCTTGGATGCGCTCCATGATTGGAACGCATATGGAACTTCCGTTATCACGTGACCGGGAGCTCTTGTGATACTATATTGACGTGTAAACATAATTTATATCTGCAGGTACAGACTACCCTTCGAATCAGAGGGTATCTTCATATATTTCCTCACTTGTCTCTTCAATAATCAAATTAGGATTAACTCGGCCACTTATGCGTTCCACAGGTGGAACGCACATTCGAACTTCCGGTCACATGACCGGAAGACATTGCTGACTACGCCACCCTCATTTTAATGAGCACCGGCGCAACTTTGCCACCTATGCGCCCCACAGCTGGAGCGCATATCCGAACTTCCGGTCATGTGACCGGAAGACATTGCCGACTACGCCACTATAATTCTGATATTGATGTTTTTGGTTTGGAATAATACTCTCTTTTTATTATTGTTTACTGCTAATCCCCACTTCTTCGCTTTTTTACATGTATTTGTTAGATTTCATCCATATATAGTCTTGATTTTATATGTGGAAATGCACTTCCGATTCCGGAGTCATGTGACCGGAAGTGCAGACCCCACCATGTGGTACCATTGTTCTCTGTAATGGGTGCAGTGTGTATATATACCCCTGTAAGTCTAACTGTTACTTTTATGTCTTGCTCCTGATGAAGGGGTGACTAATACCCAGAAATGCGTTGAGCTCATCTTAATAAAGAACTACCTTGCTTCATATTGAGAGTCCACAGGGTCATCTATTTGGAGGACATCAAGGAGTTTACCATTCTACATGTGATTTCGGCGATGGAGGGTTTGGCATTAAGTGTTTTGAGTTTATCTTGCGCCACCCTCCCTGGTGAAGTGAGTAACACACAGTGTGTGTATATATTCTAATGTGCCCTTATCTTACGGATACTTGTTTAATTTTATTGGTAGTGTTTTCATTTTCATTTGCCTTCGTTTTAACTTCTTAAAATATATCCTTTTAAGTATTCGCCTACTGGATCCACCCGGGTATCGGGTGTTCATCACCTTATAAGGATTTTTAACATCTCACCTTGGGATTTTATGGTACCTACCTTGACACCCTACGGCTAGACTTTTGATTGCTCTAGCGTTTCATTATCTTGTCTTTCTGTATCTTGTTTTGGCGCTCCACTATTCTCTCATTTTTTTTCCTTTCAAGTCTCAACCACAAAGGGGAGAAGATTCCTCAACTTGCTGCAGGGCCACTTTTTGGTAATTTGACACAAAGAAATTATCTATGCAAATTTTGTACATCAAGGATTTGTTTGTGTCATATGACCACGGAGCGTGAGTGGTCCAGGGGCGTACATAGAAATCATTGGGCCCCATAGCAAGAATCTGAATTAACTCCGCCCACTATCCACCCTGGCACCTCCTCTGCCACACCCCTGTTGTATTGCTGCAAAGTGAACACCGTAGGAACAAAACCCGAAAAATGGTCGAGGAATTATTTTTTTTTTTTCTTAATTCCACCCCATTTGGAATTTTTTGCCTGCTTCAGACAACATTGTATGCAATATTAAAGTACAACTTGTACCTCAAAAAATAAGTCCTCATTTGGATATGTAAACGGAAAAATAAAAAACGTATGGCTCAAGATAGATGGGGAAGAAAAATGAAAATCCAAAAATGAAAAACCTTCGGTATTTTAACCCCTATTATGCCCCCCCAAAATGCAACAGTTCTTCACTCTTATGGCCCCATAATACGCCACATGCCCCCTCCCCTCACAATGAGTTCCCTTCACTCACGGCATCTGAGAGTGTTAAAAACCGGAAATGTGGGATTCCTCTTCAGGCGTGCTTTCCACCAGCGGAGATCGGGGAAAGCACCCTGTTCTATAAATAAGCCACAGCCTATGCTAGGCTTCCAGGCTCATTGTTAGTATATCCCAGTTTAGGCCACTAGCTGGTAGCACTCAACTGTGATATTGTGATTTCTATACAGACTAATGGAGAAATTTACATCTGATAATTGTTGATGAAGTTGTGGTCCACTTGGGGGACCTAACAAAAAGTTATAAAAAAATGTAAAAAAAAGTTTTGAAAATATAAAAAAAAATTTTTAAATCACCCCCATTCCCCAAAATAAAAAGAAACAAAAAAAATATTGCATTATGGGCATCGCCACATGCGAAAATGCCCATACTATTAAATATTTTAAAAAGTTGGCCCATATGGTGAATGGCGTAACAGATTATAATTTTTTTTTTAAAAAGCCCAATTCATGTTTTTTTCATCACTTTATCTCCCAAGAAAATACTGTGTATTTCAGTTTTATTTAGACTCTATTTTTGAAATGTTTTTGTGGGGATTTGAACTCGCAACCATCTACATTAAAGGCAAGAGCCTTAACCCCTTCACGACCGCAATCTGTATATATACGTGATAGCTGCACATACCCCGTGCAGCTACCACGTGTATAGACGTCATGGCCGCTCTTTAATCCAAGCGCTGCAAAGCGCTTGGATTAAAGCTTCTTGGATTAGGCGCACTGAGAGGAGGACGCTCGCTCGGCCGCTCCTTCCTCAATGCGCCTGCGCCGATGACGTCACATCTACACCCGGTGCAGGCGCACTGAGGAAGGAGCGGCCGAGCGAGCGTCCTCCTCTCAGTGCGCCTGCGCCGACTGAAGACCGGTACGGCGCAGGCGCGAGATTTAGAACGCAGACAGGTCCAGCCAGAGGACGAGAGCGCTCGCTGGCCCTGTCAATCAACAGGAGGAGGGGGCGTTTTTTTGAAAGCAGGATGCGGCTGTTACCAGCAAGTAACCGCCCTACTTGCTGGTAGAGAGGTAATTTACATATTAAAAAAGTGCGGTTTTTTAAGACACTAGAGAACGAAAAAGGGTAAGAGCACTATATATTGAAAAATCGCAGTATAAGGATTTTAAGTAGCCCAAAAATGAAAAATGACTTTTGGGGGGTGACAGAAGCCCTTTAATGCTGTCATTGGTGAAAAACCTCATAGAAGTTTCTCTTTTATTAAAAACCTCATAGAAGTTTCTCTTGTATGACTTCGCACTGAGCTCTATAGCCCAGTGGTTAGGATTCTTGTCTTTAATGTAGTTGGTTGTGAGTTTGAATCCTCACAGAAACATTTCAAAAATTTCATCTAAATTAGACTTGTATACATAGGGTGTCCCCCAAGCATAATGACCCTTTTCACGTTTGACTCCATATATGGACACATCCATATATGGAGTTAGAGCAGGGACTCCTAAGAAATTCCCCACTCCGGGGCCCTGACTGAGCATAGGGGAAGCAAGCAGGGCCCAGAACAGAATAAAAGTGGATGGGGCCTTCCTTGCGCTCTGGGCCCCCCTGTGCCACGAGCCCCATAGCAGCTGCGTGGTCTGCCTATATTGGCAGTACGCCACTGCCGTGGTTCACCCGCCGGCCTGTACCGTGCTGCACTTTCAGCCCTGACACATTGTGAGGACATAGTGCACGTAAGCTGATGGCACTGGGGGGGTAGCTGAATGCACTGGGGGAACGGAGCTGATGGCACTCGGGTATAGTGGAGCTAATGGCACTGGGGAAAAGTGATGCACTTGAGCTGATCGCACGGGGGAAACGAAGGGTGTTGGGAAATGATGGCATTCATTTTTTCTTTTTAGAGTACTCGATTAATCGTAAAAATAATCGGTAGAATCCTCGATTGCTAAAATAATCGTTTACTGCAGCCCTAATCCAATTGTTACTGTTCGAGAAACACTGAGTAATAGTGACCACAATATAATTATATTCCCCCTAAACTATAAGAAGAAAGCTCTGTCAGGCAGAGCAAAAACAATGAATTTTAAAAAGGCTAATTTCCCTGGGTTGAGGGCAGCATTTCAGGGCATAGACTGTGAGCAACTACTGCCACATCATAATACTGAGGATAAATGGGAGAGCTTTAAATCTACATTGAGTAATTGCACAAATTTTTTTATTTCTTTAGTTAACAAGTATAAACAGCTAAAATTAAACCCCCCATGGCTTACAGTTACTATAAAAAGGGCAATCAATGACAAAAAAAGAGCATTTAAAGAATACAAATCTGAAGGGTCAGCTGTAGCCTTTTGAAGTTTACATAATCCTCCCACCGGTTGCTATTGCACATGGAGGTAACTAGGAGCAACACACTATATGTGCGGGGTCTGCGCTCCTGAACATAAATGCATAACGGCATAGGCAGGTTTAGCGTAGGATCCACCTGAACTGAGACCACACTTGCGTTAGGAGCGGATCCGTCTGGTGTCTGTACAGACGGATCCGCTCCTATAATGCAAACGCTTGCATCCGTTCAGAACGGATCCGTCTGCATAACTGTTATTTTCAGATTAGATTTTTCACTTCGTGAAAACTCAGATCCGACAGTATATTCTAACACAGAGGCGTTCCCATGGTGATGGGGACGCTTCAAGTTTGAATATACTAAAAGAACTGTGTACATGACTGCCCCCTGAGAACGCCTCTGTGTTAGAATATACTGTCGGATCTGAGTTTCACGATCTAACTCAAATCCGATGGTATATTCTAACATAGAGGCGTTCCCATGGTGATGGGGACGCTTCAAGTTAAAATATACCATCGGATTGGAGAAAACTCCGATCTGATGGTATATTAATAGGGACTCCTGACTTTACATTGAAAGTCAATGGGGGACGGATCCGTTTGCAATTGCACCATATTGTGTCAACGTCAAACGGATTCGTCCCCATTGACTTGCATTGTAAGTAAGTCTGGATGGATCCGTTTGGCTCTGCACGGCCAGGTGGACACGAAAACGCTGCAAGCTGCGTTCGGGTGTCCGCCTGCTGAGCGGAACGGAGGCCAAACGGTGCCAAACAGAATGCATTGGGGCTGTACGGATCCGTTCGGGGCCGCTTGTCAGAGCCTTCAAACCGAACTCACAAGCGGAACCCCGAACGCAAGTGTGAAAGTAGCCCGAGATGTGTTTTGATCAAAACGTATTGACCAAGTGTCTCTGATTTTATCAAGAGAGTGAGGGCTTAGTCCATATGTTATGCTTGCATCTATTATTATAGTGAATTATTTTTTGTGGTTACCCAATTTTTCGCCCTATAAGACGCACCGGCCCATAAGACGCACCTAGGTTTTTGAGGAGGAAAATAAGAAAAAATATATTTTGAACCAATAGGTGTGCTTTTGGTGGGTTTTGAACTAATTATGGTCTGTGGATGGCACACTGTTATGGGGGATCTGTGGATGGCGAACTGTTATGGGGGATCTGTGGGTGACGCACTGTTATGGGGGATCTGTGGGTGACGCACTGTTATGGGGGGCCTGTGGGTGACGCACTGTTATGGGGGATCTGTGGGTGACACTTATGGGGGATCTGTGGGTGGCTCTTATTGGGGTCTCTGGATGGCACTGTTATGGGGATCTGTATATGACACTGTTATGGGGGGGATCTGTGGATGACACATATACTGCGTGCAGAATTATTAGGCAAATGAGTATTTTGACCACATCATCCTCTTTATGCATGTTGTCTTACTCCAAGCTGTATAGGCTCGAAAGCCTACTACCAATTAAGCATATTAGGTGATGTGCATCTCTGTAATGAGAAGGGGTGTGGTCTAATGACATCAACACCCTATATTAGGTGTGCATAATTATTAGGCAACTTCCTTTCCTTTGGCAAAATGGGTCAAAAGAAGGACTTGACAGGCTCAGAAAAGTCAAAAATAGTGAGATATCTTGCAGAGGGATGCAGCACTCTTAAAATTACAAAGCTTCTGAAGCGTGATCATCGAACAATCAAGCGTTTCATTCAAAATAGTCAACAGGGTCGCAAGAAGCGTGTGGAAAAACCAAGGCGCAAAATAACTGCCCATGAACTGAGAAAAGTCAAGCGTGCAGCTGCCAAGATGCCACTTGCCACCAGTTTGGCCATATTTCAGAGCTGCAACATCACTGGAGTGCCCAAAAGCACAAGGTGTGCAATACTCAGAGACATGGCCAAGGTAAGAAAGGCTGAAAGACGACCACCACTGAACAAGACACACAAGCTGAAACGTCAAGACTGGGCCAAGACATATCTCAAGACTGATTTTTCTAAGGTTTTATGGACTGATGAAATGAGAGTGAGTCTTGATGGGCCAGATGGATGGGCCCGTGGCTGGATTGGTAAAGAGCAGAGAGCTCCAGTCCGACTCAGACGCCAGCAAGGTGGAGGTGGAGTACTGGTTTGGGCTGGTATCATCAAAGATGAGCTTGTGGGGCCTTTTCGGGTTGAGGATGGAGTCAAGCTCAACTCCCAGTCCTACTGCCAGTTTCTGGAAGACACCTTCTTCAAGCAGTGGTACAGGAAGAAGTCTGCATCCTTCAAGAAAAACATGATTTTCATGCAGGACAATGCTCCATCACATGCGTCCAAGTACTCCACAGCGTGGCTAGCAAGAAAGGGTATAAAAGAAGAAAATCTAATGACATGGCCTCCTTGTTCACCTGATCTGAACCCCATTGAGAACCTGTGGTCCATCATCAAATGTGAGATTTACAAGGAGGGAAAACAGTACACCTCTCTGAACAGTGTCTGGGAGGCTGTGGTTGCTGCTGCACGCAATGTTGATGGTGAACAGATCAAAACACTGACAGAATCCATGGATGGCAGGCTTTTGAGTGTCCTTGCAAAGAAAGGTGGCTATATTGGTCACTGATTTGTTTTTGTTTTGTTTTTGAATGTCAGAAATGTATATTTGTGAATGTTGAGATGTTATATTGGTTTCACTGGTAAAAATAAATAATTGAAATGGGTATATATTTGTTTTTTGTTAAGTTGCCTAATAATTATGCACAGTAATAGTCACCTGCACACACAGATATCCCCCTAAAATAGCTAAAACTAAAAACAAACTAAAAACTACTTCCAAAAATATTCAGCTTTGATATTAATGAGTTTTTTGGGTTCATTGAGAACATGGTTGTTGTTCAATAATAAAATTAATCCTCAAAAATACAACTTGCCTAATAATTCTGCACTCCCTGTATATAGCATCTTAGGTGGGGGTCGCATCTGCTTTTATAATGACAGCGGGGCCCGTGCAGTGACTGTATTCTACTACACGGGCCCCGCTCACTGTATAATCGTATCTGTATTCCGTAATAGTTAATTGTGTATATAATGTAATCGCATAATCAGCGCTACTTACAACTACAAGCGCTCGGTAGGTAGCAGAGAGGAGGGAGGAGGCAGGCCGGGAGGACGGGCGCTGGCAGCGTGAGTCACTACGTCATGCGACCACGCCGCCTGCTTCATTCATAAAGTGGCCGCCACTCCCGGCCTGCCTCCTCCCTCCTCTCTGCTACCTACCGAGCGCTTGTAGTTGTAAGAAGTGCTGATTATGCGATTACATTATATACACAATTAACTATTACAGAATACAGATACGATTATACAGTGAGCGGGGCCCGTGCAGTAGAATACAGTCACTGCACGGGCCCCGCTGTCATTATAAATGCAGATGCAGTCCCCAGCCCCTCCTCCCTCACAGCTGATACACCCGCCGCCCGGCATCGCGGCGGGTGTATCATTGAAAATACGGTAAAATCGGCAGCATTCGCCCCATAAGACGCACTGCTATTTCCCCCCCACTTTTGGGGGGAAAAAAGTGCGTCTTATAGGGCGAAAAATACGGTATATATTTGTAGCCATGTACACCTACGGCATTCATTATCATATTGTGCAGGATGTTCTATAAAAAAAAAATTGTGATTTGTTTAACTTGTCTTGAAGGAGTGGCACCTTCATTTGTGAATACGCTCCTATTTTGGGAGTAGTATTCATGTGCACTTTTGCCCCACCTGTCTAATAGGCAACCTTAATTATAGTGGTACATATACAGTGCTGTACATAATTATTTATACCCCAGGCAAATTTTGACTTAGTTACTTTTATTCAACCAGCAAGTAATTCTTTTGACTTGAAATGACATAGGTGTCCCTCAAAAGATAATAAGACGATGTACAAGAGGCATTATTGTGGAAAAGGAAACATTTCTCAGCTTTTATTTACATTTGAGCGTGTCCAGTCCAAAATTATTCATACCCTTCTCAATAATCAATAGAAAAGACTTTATTGGCTATTACAGCAATCAAAAACTTCCTATAATTGCAGACCAGCTTTTTGCATGTCTCCACAGCTATTTTTGCCCATTCATCTTTAGCAATGAGCTCCAAATCTTTTAGGTTGGAGGGTCTTCTTGCCATCACCCTGATTTTTAGCTCCCTCCACAGATTCTCAATTGGATTCAAGTCTGGACTCTGGCTGGGCCACTCCAAAACGTTAATGTTGTCGTCTGCCCTCCTGAACATTAATGCATAACGGCATAGGCAGGTTTAGCGTAGGACCAGCCTGAACTGAGATCACCTTGTCGTTTGGTAGGTGGGCTTAGATGTGTTTTGATCAAAACATATTGACCAAGTGTCTCAGATTTTATCAAGGGAGTGAGGGCGTAGTCCATATGTTATGCTTGCATCTATTATTATAGTGCATTATTTTCTGTGATCATTTGAAGTTTACAAAGGGCTTAATAAAATCTGTAAAAAGGAGGTAACATTTTCAAAAATACAAAACGAACAGCAGGTGACAAAAGAGAGCAAAACAAATCACTTTTTTTTTTTTTTTAGATATAAATGCTAAAAACCAAGGTCTGAGCAGGTAGGTTCCCTAAATAATGATAATGGGGGGTTAGTCAATGAAGATAAGGAAAAGGCAGCGTTACTAAATGTTTTTTTTAGCTCTGTATATACAAAAGAAGAGAAAGGAGCTGATATCTGTGGTGCTGGGGCTGTTAGTACATCCAGTATTATACTCAATTGGCTAACTGTAGATATGATCCAAGCTAAGTTACATAAGGTACATGTGATCAAGGCTCCGGATCCAGATGGATTACACCCAAGAGTTCTTAAAGAGCTCATTTCTGTCATTGATGTGCCCCTGTTTAGAATTTTTTAAAATTCTCTAGGCACTGGTACAGTGCCAAGTGATTGGCGCAAGGTAAATGTGGTGCCCATATTTAAAAAAGGATCTAGGTCCTCCATAGGTAATTATAGACCAGTTAGTTTAACTTCTGTTGTGGGAAAAATGTTTGAAGGACTCCTAATGGACTATATACAGGAGTATATGACTGTAAATAATATCATAAGTGATGACCAACATGGGTTTACCAAGGACAGAAGTTGTCAGACTAAGGGTATTTTCACACTAGCGGAAGGCTGTTCCCGCCGTGAACAGCCTGTTGGATCCGTCCTGCCGCTAGTTCACATGCATGCAGTACTTTTAGTCCGACTGCCTCTCTGCGTGCACTGCCGCCGGATCTCCTCTCCCGCCCCAATTATAGTCAATGGGGATGGAGCGGCAGTCTGGGGGCACACGTGATCTAGCGGCAGGATGGATCCGACAGGCTGTTCACCCGCCGGAACAGGCTGCCAGAGTCCCCTGCCGCTAGTGTGAAACTAGCCTAACCTGATTTGTTTTTATAAGGAGGTGAGTAGAAGCCTGGGCAGAGAGTAGTGTTTCTGGATTTTGCAAAGGCTTTTGATACTGTCCCTCATAGACATTTATTAGGTAAAATGAAGCCTATAGGCTTGGAAAGTATATCTTGTAATTGGATTGAAAACTGGCTGAAGGACCGTGTCCAGAGAGTTGTGGTCAATGATTCCTATTCAGAATGGTCCCGGGTTATAAGTGGTGTATCCCAAGGTTTATTGCTGGGTCCACTATTATTTAATTTATTTATTAATGATATTGAGGATGGGATTAATAGCACCATTTCTATTTTTGAAGATGACACTAAGCTATGTAGTACTGTGCAGTCTATGGAAGATGTCCATAAAATACAAGCTGACTTGAACACTCTGAGTGATTGGACATCAACTTGGTAAATGAGGTTGAATGTGGATAAATGTGAAGTTATGCATCTTGGTAGTAATAATCTCTGTGCTTCATATGTCCTAGGAGATATAACACTGAAAGAGTCACTTATAGAGAAGGATTTGGGTGTCATTGTAGATCGTAGATTAAATAACAGCATACAATGTCAATCAGTTGCTACTAAGGCGACCAAGATATTGTCCTGCATTAAACGAGGCATGGACTCGCGGGGCAGGGATATAATACCACTTTACAAAGCAATGGCGTGGCCTCATCTGAAATATGCAGTTCAGTTCTGAGCATCAGTCCAAAGAAAGGATGCCCTGGAGCTGGAGAGAGTACAAAGGAGAGTGACTAAACTGATAAGGGGCATAGAGCCTTTTAGTTATGAAGAAAGATTAAAACAAATAAATTTAATTAGTCTTGAGAAGAGACGTCTAAGGGGGGACATGATTAACCTATACAAATATATAAATGGGCCATACAAAAAATACGGTGAAAAACACTTCCATGTAAAATGCCCTCAAAAGACAAGGGGGGGGTGTGGCCTGGCAGGGGAGCGTGATGTCTGCTTGAAAGCTTAGCGGCGGTTACATCTAGACAAAATGGCCCTGAGCACCCTGAAGCAGAGCTCCAAAGCCACCCCGGCCCAGAGAGTGTCGAAGAGGAACAAAAGAGAAGCACTCGCGGCTGGCAGTAATGGCGGACGGCTTGAAACCAGCGCTTCCAATATGGCGCAGAATCAGCAGGAAAGGCAGGACACTGAAGATAACTGCGCAAGAACATTGTCTAGTTCTCCAAACAGCTCACCAGACTCCCCAACTACCCTGCAGGACGCCAGCTCCACTGCACCGCTCGTCCTCTTTACCAGGCTCGGAAGTGGGCCATAGGCTTAAGGGAAACCAAGAGACCAAGGAAGGGCATACTCAGCCGATATACCACACGGAGGTTGACCCGTCAAGGGGCTCTAGCCCGGTCAGCTAGCCCGGTCAAATAAAAAATCAGGTGGGACACCTCACTTACATTTGAAGTCTCTACCGCTTCAGCAGATTCTGATCCTCACACAGCTCATGTAGACACATTAGTGGCTATACAACCAAGCGGTAAAGTGGCGTCTGAAATGTTCATGAAGGAGGCCATGTTGGCATTAAGACGCTCAATACAAAAAGACACTACACAAGCAATATTTTCCCTAACATCCAGTGTAGAGGAGTTGGGTGGTAGAATAGATCATGTGGAGCAAAAAATGGGAGAATTTTCATCTGCCTATAACGAGCTAGTAGATGCACATAATACCATCGCGGAAGAGCTAAGAGGCGGTTAAGGTAAAGATGGTGGATATGGAAGACAGAAAACTCCGCAACAATGTGAAGTTTCGGGGCATTCCTGAATCAGTACCTCCATCAGAGTTACCAGCATAACGAAAATAATCAAAAAGGTTCTCCCTCATATACCCGAAGCGGAATTGGTCATAGACAGAGCCCACAGGCTACAAAAGCCTAAAAATCTCCCTGATGCTGTGCCACGAGATTCTATAGCACGTATCCATTTTTTCCAGGTGAAAGAACAGCTGGATGGGCAGGATAGTTCTGTACAAAATGTTGATTCTACCACACATTCTCTATGTCTTCCGCACGTTACCTATCCCTTTACAATGCTTGATCTTCCTCTCACTCCGCTCTCAGGTGACCTCTTTTGTCTGGCAGAGGAGGAGACAAAGATCGGCGTACCACCTGATGATTAAGGTTAAATAAAATAGAGGCATGGGTCTACCAGACCTAGAGTGTTACTATAAAGCCTTCTTATTGGATCAGACCAAACATTGGGCAGAAGAACACAGTCAAAAGTTATGGCCTGATCTTGAGGCAAAGGTGACTGGGCTGACACGTCTAAGGCTACTTTCACACTAGCGTTAGTGTGATCCAGCAGGCAGTTCTGTCGTCGGAGCTGCCTGCCGGATCCGCCGATCAGTGTGACAACTGACAGCATTTGTAGACGGATCCGGGTGCGGATCCGTCTACAAATGCATTGCAAGAACTGATCCGTCTCTCTGCTTGTCATGCGGTTGGACAGATCCATCTTGCAGTCTTTATCACAGTTTTTCCGGTCTGCACATGCGCAGACCGGAAGGACGGATCTGTCCTTCAGTTGTTTTGCAATGCCGGATCCGGCACTAATGCAAGTCAATGGGAATTAATGCCAGATCCGGCATTCCGGCGACTGATCAGGCATTTTGGACGGACATAATACCGCAGCATGCTGCGGTATCATGTCTGGCCAAAACACCTGACAGTGACTGAACGGAAGGCATACTGATGCAAACTGAACGGATTTCTATCCATTCAGAATGCATTGGGATATGCCTGATCAGTTATTTTCCGGCATAGAGCCCTTTTGACGGAACTTTATGCCGGAAAAGAATAACGCTAGTGTGAAAGTACCCTAAATGCTATATTAGGTTTACCCAACTACATTTAATTATGCTCTAAATTGGTGCCCCACCAGTAATGGCATCCTTGAATGCATGGAGGACGGGGTGCTCCACTGTTGAAAGAACAAAACCTAGAATTAAAGTACGAGTAAGGCTGGATGCCTTAAAGGCATACATGTCGGATCTCTCTGTTGACAGATGGGCAGACAGTCACATAGTATTTTTATCAGATGTTTACAGAGACAAGAAGTTAATGTAATTTCAGCACATTCAGGAAGCATTTCAAATACCTGGTACTGAATAGCGCACATATAATACAGTGGCATCGTTCCTCGCATCTGGAATGCCACTGAAAGTTGATACCCCTACTGTCATGAATGATCTACTTAGAACTAGAGGGGGATTGAAAAGGAAGGGTGTTAAACAACTCTTTTCTTCACTGAGACATATCATATTTCACAAACACACAGCAATGGTAGTATGGGAGTAGGACTTCTCTATAAAACTATCAGCGGCAGACTGGCAGAAAGGCATCCATTGGGCACACTCATCTACAAAGTGTGCTACACATTGGGAACAATATTGCAAACTGTTATTATGGTGGTATTACACTCCAGAGCATTTGGCACGTATATATCCCAACATTTCACAACAATATTGGAGACATTGTGGTCACAAGGTCTCCTTGCTCCACATATTCTGGGATTGTCCAAAAATTTTACAATTTTGGCAGTCAATTACCAAGCTTCTCCAACAAATGAACTCTATTCTCGTTCATCTACCCCCAGAAACAGCCCTCTTGTTAATCAATATTGAGGCCTTTCCACACCCGACCAAAACCATCATGTGTCATGTATTGCATTCCTCAAAACTCGCTTTTGCCAGATATTGGAAGTCTTAAGCAATACCCGCTATAACAGAAGTTAAATCTACTGTACACAATAGCTACTTATGTGAAAAGGTCCTAGCTCGCCAAAGCGGTTCTCTAAACACCTTCCATCCTAAGTGGTCACAGTTGATAGTTACATCCAGACCTCAAGACATCTTAACCCACCTATCTCTTTTTAGAAGTCCTACTCAAGTGCATGGATACTATAGCTTGAAGGAACATAATCAGGTCAGCGTTGGTCATGGGATTAACACCTTCTCTATGTCTCTTTGAATTTTTGAGCATAATCTGGGAAACCTTGTTTTTTTCTATGTTCACGTTCATACCTTTGTTCAAGTTTATTGTAGCCTAAATGGATTCTTACCTTGTATACAGGTGCATATGTACAAAAATGTGATTCTTACTTTCAGTCTAACAGTATAATGCTAACACTGCTAAATTACATTATAACTGTTAGAAATACTTTCTGAGGCTAAACAAAGAACAGGCAGACAGTCTTTCAGGTTTAACTGACCTCTGCTCGGTAACTGCACAAGCACTTAACTGTTTTTATTGAAGGATAGAAAAACAGGAAGTTACACAAATGCAACACTGCCATCTAGTGACCATATAATATACTAGGCATATAGCAAGGACATACAGTGGTTGTTGCTTATACAATATAAACCCTGTATGCTAACACCCCCACTACAACTACTGCGGTGTTGCTATCAGTGTGTGAAGAGTGGGAGAAGTGGGTTGCATTGACAATCCAACACAATGGGCAGCACATTGAACACATTTTATAAGTGGTCAGAAACTTGTAAATAACTCATGAAAGAATAAAGTTATGTTAAAACCAAGCACACCATTGTTTCTCTTGTGAAATTCCCAATAAGTTTGATGTCACATGACCCTCTTCCTATTGAAAAAACAAAAGTTGGATTCAAAATGGCCGACTTCAAAATGGCCGCCATGGTCACCACCCATCTTGAAAAGTTTCCCCCCCTCACATATACTAATGTGCCACAAACAGGAAGTTAATATCACCAACCATTCCCATTTTATTAAGGTGTATCCATATAAATGGCCCACCCTGTAGATTAAATTTTTGCACTCTGGTTGAACAGGAAACTTCCATCTTTCTCACGCTGGATGTCAATTCCAAGATATGTCACTTCACCTAGGTCTTTAGTTTCAAAGTGCTTATTGAGTATTCCTGTTAACTTTGCAATTTCATCGCTGTTTTTGTGAGCAATGATCAGGTCATCCACATAAATTAGCAGGTACATCCTTCAGCGTCTACTTGTTTAGTGTATAGGCACGGATCAGCTTTGCTTCTTGTAAATCCTTCATTTAGTAAAACTTGATTAATCTTCAAGTTCCATGCTCGAGCTGATTGTTTAAGGGATTTTTTCAACTTGCAGACAAGGTGCTCTTGTCCCTTTTTAACATATCCTTCTGGCTGAGACATGTAAATTTCTTCTTCAATATCACCATTAAGAAAAGCTGTCTTAATATCGTGATGTTTCACAATCATTGTACGCATGGCAGCCACTGTTATAAGTGTTCTGAAAGTACTTTGTTTAGCAACTGGAGCAAAAGTAGCATCATAGTCCTCACCGAACTTCTGTGAGTAACCTTTAGCAACCAGCCTTGCACCGGCAGACTTTCCCTTCAGAGTTACATTTGGTTTTAAAAACCCATTTACATCCTATGGCATGTTTACCGTGAGGGAGCTCTAAAAGTGTCCATGTCTGGAGATCATTGAGTTATGTCATTTCTTCATCAGCGGCTTTATTCCACATTTGTTTCTCATGCATTGGCAGTTTCTGCATCTCTTTCCATGAACCTGGTTCAGTTTGAACCTCTCTGCGAGCTATGTAAGATAGACGTTCAGCTGGAACACCTTTATTGGTTCTGGTTGATCTTCTGACTGAAGGTATCTCTGGTTCAGTTTCAGCTTTTGATTTTTCTTCAGTAATTTCTATTTCTGTGTCACTTTCCTTATCCTCTTGAGTGACTGATGTTGATTCTTTTTCAGTTTGAATAATTTGTGTCAGTTGTTTAAACTTTAAACACACAGAACGTTCATCAATAATCACACTTCTGCTGTTACCTTGTTTGTGTCTTGATGTAAAATCCCGTATCCTTTTTGAGATTCACTGTAACCCACAAGTACTCCTTCTTTTGCACATGCATCCCATTTTGTACGTTTTTCTTTTGGAATGTGTACATAGGCTTTACTTCCAAAAATTCTGATGTGTCTTAAATCTGGTTTCTTTTTGTTCCACAGTTCATATGGAGTTTTTGATGTTGTTTTTCCTGGCAAATGATTTTGAAGATAACATGCAGTCATGATAGCTTCTCCCCAGTATGTAGTTGGCATATCAGCATCAAATAGCATGCTCCTCCCACTTTCACACAGTGTGCCGTTCATTCTCTCTGCAACTCCATTTTGCTCTGGGTTATATGGAACAGTTGTTTGGAACATTATTCCATGTTTCCTGAGGATGACTTGTGTTTTACCACTTGTATATTCTGAGCCATTATCTGTTCGTAGTACTCTGGGCATCCTGCCAAATTTATTGCTTACTTGGGCAAGATACTATTCTAATTTCTCTGGCACTTCATCCTTATTGTGAAGTAGAAATACTGTGGTATATCTGGAGTAAGCATCAATAAAGGTCAGGAAGTACTTTTTCTTTCCTGGAGTTATAGTTTTCATTGGACCACAAAGATCTGAATGTCCAGAGGTTTTTGAGTTTTGCTTCTGGTCTGCTTGGGAAAAGATGTCCTAGTCATTTTTCCTTTAACCACTTCAGCCCCCCTAGCTTAACCACCTCAGCCCCCAGTGCTTAAACACCCTGAAAGACCAGGCCACTTTTTACACTTCTGACCTACACTACTTTCACCGTTTATTGCTCGGTCATGCAACTTACCACCCAAATGAATTTTACCTCCTTTTCTTCTCACTAATAGAGCTTTCATTTGGTGGTATTTCATTGCTGCTGACATTTTTACTTTTTTTGTTATTAATCGAAATTTAACGATTTTTTTGCAAAAAAATGACATTTTTCACTTTCAGTAGTAAAATTTTGCAAAAAAAACGACATCCATATAGAAATTTTGCTCTAAATTTATAGTTCTACATGTCTTTGATAAAAAAAAAATGTTTGGGTAAAAAAAAAATGGTTTGGGTAAAAGTTATAGCGTTTACAAACTATGGTACAAAAATGTGAATTTCCGCTTTTTGAAGCAGCTCTGACTTTCTGAGCACCTGTCATGTTTCCTGAGGTTCTACAATGCCCAGACAGTACAAACACCCCACAAATGACCCCATTTCTGAAAGTACACACCCTAAGGTATTCGCTGATGGGCATAGTGAGTTCATAGAACTTTTTATTTTTTGTCACAAGTTAGCGGAAAATTATGATTTTTTTATTTTTTTTTCTTACAAAGTCTCATATTCCACTAACTTGTGACAAAAAATAAAAAGTTCTATGAACTCACTATGCCCATCAGCGAATACCTTGGGGTCTCTTCTTTCCAAAATGGGGTCACTTGTGGGGTAGTTATACTGCCCTGGCATTCTAGGGGCCCAAATGTGTGGTAAGGAGTTTGAAATCAAATTCTGTAAAAAATGACCTGTGAAATCCGAAAGGTGCTCTTTGGAATATGGGCCCCTTTGCCCACCTAGGCTGCAAAAAAGTGTCACACATCTGGTATCTCCGTACTCAGGAGAAGGTGGGGAATGTGTTTTGGGGTGTCATTTTATATATACCCATGCTGGGTGAGAGAAATATCTTGGCAAAAGACAACTTTTCCCATTTTTTTATACAAAGTTGTCATTTGACCAAGATATTTATCTCACCCAGCATGGGTATATGTAAAAAGACACCCCAAAACACATTCCTCAACTTCTCCTGAGTACGGAGATACCAGATGTGTGACACTTTTTTGCAGCCTAGGTGGGCAAAGGGGCCCATATTCCAAAGAGCACCTTTCGGATTTCACTCCTCATTTTTTCCTGAATTTGATTTCAAACTCCTTACCACACATTTGGGCCCCTAGAATACCAGGGCAGTATAACTACCCCACAAGTGACCCCATTTTGGAAAGAAGACACCCCAAGGTATTCCGTGAGGGGCATGGCGAGTTCCTAGAATTTTTTATTTTTTGTCACAAGTTAGTGGAAAATGATGATTTTTTTTTTTATTTTTTTTTTCATACAAAGTCTCATATTCCACAAACTTGTGACAAAAAATAAAAACTTCCATGAACTCACTATGCCCATCAGCGAATACCTTGGGGTCTCTTCTTTCCAAAATGGGGTCACTTGTGGGGTAGTTATACTGCCCTGGCATTCTAGGGGCCCAAATGTGTGGTAAGTAGGTAAATGACCTGTGAAATCCGAAAGGTGCTCTTTGGAATGTGGGCCCCTTTGCCCACCTAGGCTGCAAAAAAGTGTCACACATCTGGTATCTCTGTATTCAGGAGAAGTTGAGGAATGTGTTTTGGGGTGTCTTTTTACATATACCCATGCTGGGTGAGATAAATATCTTGGTCAAATGCCAACTTTGTATAAAAAAATGGGAAAAGTTGTCTTTTGCCAAGATATCTCTCTCACCCAGCATGGGTATATATAAAATGACACCCCAAAACACATTGCCCAACTTCTCCTGAGTACGGAGATACCAGATGTGTGACACTTTTTTGCAGCCTAGGTGGGCAAAGGGGCCCATATTCAAAAGAGCACCTTTCGGATTTCACAGGTCATTTTTTACAGAATTTGATTTCAAACTCCTTACCACACATTTGGGCCCCTAGAATGCCAGGGCAGTATAACTACCCCACAAGTGACCCCATTTTGGAAAGAAGAGACCCCAAGGTATTCGCTGATGGGCATAGTGAGTTCATGGAACTTTTTATTTTTTGTCACAAGTTAGTGGAATATGAGACTTTGTATGAAAAAAAAAATTAAAAAAAAAATAAGCATTTTCCACTAACTTGTGACAAAAAATAAAAAATTCTAGGAACTCGCCATGCCCCTCACGGAATACCTTGGGGTGTCTTCTTTCCAAAATGGGGTCACTTGTGGGGTAGTTATACTGCCCTGGCATTTTCCAGGGGCCCTAATGTGTGGTAAGTAGGTAAATGACCTGTGAAATCCTAAAGGTGCTCTTTGGAATATGGGCCCCTTTGCCCACCTAGGCTGCAAAAAAGTGTCACACATGTGGTATCGCCGTATTCAGGAGAAGTTGGGGAATGTGTTTTGGGGTGTCATTTTACATATACCCATGCTGGGTGAGAGAAATATCTTGGCAAAAGACAACTTTTCCCATTTTTTTATACAAAGTTGGCATTTGACCAAGATATTTCTCTCACCCAGCATGGGTATATGTAAAATGACACCCCAAAACACATTCCCCAACTTCTCCTGAGTACGGCGATACCAGATGTGTGACACTTTTTTGCAGCCTAGATGCGCAAAGGTGCCCAAATTCCTTTTAGGAGGGCATTTTTAGACATTTGGATACCAGACTTCTTCTCACGCTTTGGGGCCCCTAGAATGCCAGAGCAGTATAAATACCCCACATGTGACCCCATTTTGGAAAGAAGACACCCCAAGGTATTCAATGAGGGGCATGGCGAGTTCATAGAAATTTTTTTTTTTTGGCACAAGTTAGCGGAAATTGATATTTTTAATTTTTTTCTCACAAAGTCTCCCGTTCCGCTAACTTGGGACAAAAAATTCAATCTTTCATGGACTCAATATGCCCCTCACGGAATACCTGGGGGTGTCTTCTTTCCGAAATGGGGTCACATGTGGGGTATTTATACTGCCCTGGCATTCTAGGGGCCCTAAAGCGTGAGAAGAAGTCTGGAATATAAATGTCTAATAAATTTTACGCATTTGGATTCCGTGAGGGGTATGGTGAGTTCATGTGAGATTTTATTTTTTGACACAAGTTAGTGGAATATGAGACTTTGTAAGAAAAAAAAAAAAAAATTCTGCTAACTTGGGCCAAAAAAATATCTGAATGGAGCCTTACAGGGGGGGGGGGGGGATCAATGACAGGGGGGTGATCAATGACAGGGGGGGTGATCAATGACAGGGGGGGTGATCAATGACAGGGGGGTGATCAATGACAGGGGGGTGATCAATGACAGGGGGGGTGATCAGGGAGTCTATATGGGGTGATCACCACAGTCATTGATCACGCCCCTGTAAGGCTTCATTCAGACGTCCGGATGCGTTTTGCGGATCCGATCCATCTATCAGTGCATCCGTAAAAATCATGCGGACATCTGAATGGAGCTTTACAGGGGGGTGATCAATGACAGGGGGGTGATCAGGGAGTCTATATGGGGTGATCACCACAGTCATTGATTATGCCCCTGTAAGGCTTCATTCAGACGTCCGGATGCGTTTTGCGGATCGGATCCATCTATCAGTGCATCCGTAAAAATCATGCGGACATCTGAATGGAGCTTTACAGGGGGGTGATCAATGACAGGGGGGTGATCAGGGAGTCTATATGGGGTGATCACCACAGTCATTGATCATGCCCCTGTAAGGCTTCATTCAGACGTCCGGATGCGTTTTGCGGATCGGATCCATCTATCAGTGCATCCGTAAAAATCATGCGGACATCTGAATGGAGCTTTACAGGGAGGTGATCAATGACAGGGGGGTGATCACCACAGTCATTGATCATGCCCCTGTAAGGCTTCATTCAGACGTCCGGATGCGTTTTGCGGATCGGATCCATCTATCAGTGCATCCGTAAAAATCATGCGGACATCTGAATGGAGCTTTACAGGGGGGTGATCAGGGAGTCTATATGGGGTGATCACCACAGTCATTGATCATGCCCCTGTAAGGCTTCATTCAGACGTCCGGATGCGTTTTGCGGATCGGATCCATCTATCAGTGCATCCGTAAAAATCATGCGGACATCTGAATGGAGCTTTACAGGGGGGTGATCAGGGAGTCTATATGGGGTGATCACCACAGTCATTGATCATGCCCCTGTAAGGCTTCATTCAGACGTCCGGATGCGTTTTGAGGATCGGATCCATCTATCAGTGCATCCGTAAAAATCATGCGGACATCTGAATGGAGCTTTACAGGGGGGTGATCAGGGAGTCTATATGGGGTGATCACCACAGTCATTGATCATGCCCCTGTAAGGCTTCATTCAGACGTCCGGATGCGTTTTGCGGATCGGATCCATCTATCAGTGCATCCGTAAAAATCATGCGGACATCTGAATGGAGCTTTACAGGGGGGTGATCAGGGAGTCTATATGGGGTGATCACCACAGTCATTGATCATGCCCCTGTAAGGCTTCATTCAGACGTCCGGATGCGTTTTGAGGATCGGATCCATCTATCAGTGCATCCGTAAAAATCATGCGGACATCTGAATGGAGCTTTACAGGGGTGTGATCAGGGAGTCTATATGGGGTGATCACCACAGTCATTGATCATGCCCCTGTAAGGCTTCATTCAGACGTCCGGATGCGTTTTGCGGATCGGATCCATCTATCAGTGCATCCGTAAAAATCATGCGGACATCTGAATGGAGCTTTACAGGGGGGTGATCAGGGAGTCTATATGGGGTGATCACCACAGTCATTGATCATGCCCCTGTAAGGCTTCATTCAGACGTCCGGATGCGTTTTGAGGATCGGATCCATCTATCAGTGCATCCGTAAAAATCATGCGGACGTCTGAATGGAGCTTTACAGGGGGTTGATCAATGACAGGGGTGTAATCAATGACAGGGGGGGTGATCAGGGAGTCTATATGGGGTGATAACCACAGTCATTGATCACGCCCCTGTAAGGCTTCATTCAGACGTCCGGATGCGTTTTGCGGATCTGATCCATCTATCAGTGGATCCGTAAAAATCATGCGGACATCTGAATGGAGCTTTACAGGGGGGTAATCAATGACAGGGGGGTGATCAGGGAGTCTATATGGGGTGATCAGGGGTGATCAGGGGTTAATAAGTGACGGGGGGGGGGTGTAGTGTAGTGTAGTGGTGCTTGGTGGGACTTTACAGAGCCACCTGTGTCCTCTGGTGGTCGATCCAAACAAATGGGACCACCAGAGGACCAGGTAGCAGGTATATTAGACGCTGTTATCAAAACAGCATCTAATATACCTGTTAGGGGTTAAAAAAAACACATCTCCAGCCTGCCAGCGAACGATCGCCGCTGGCAGGCTGGAGATCAACTCTCTTACCTTCCGTTCCTGTGAGCGCGCGCGCCTGTGTGCGCGCGTTCACAGGAAATCTCGCCCATCGCGAGATGACGCATATATGCGTGACTCTGCGCAGGGCTGCCACCTCCGGAACGCGATCCTGCGTTAGGCGGTCCGGAGGTGGTTAAACACCCTTAATGACCAGGCCACTTTTTACACTTCTGACCTACTGTCATGGTCTTACCTTCTTGCTGTTCTCCTTCGTTTGACATGTGCTGGCGGCCATCTTGGTTTCTGGGTTTCTTGTAGCCTCCCACCCTGCGGCTCCTCCTTCCTACTGGGAGGAGCTGGATGCCTAGCTCATATATATAGGAGGTCTGTGGCTTCAGTTCCTTGCTTGGTCCTCCTGTGTTCACATGCTTCTAGACTGCTGCTGCTTCTGGTTCCTGATCCTGGTTTCGTCCGACTACCCTGCTGGTTCCTGATCCTGGTTTCGTCCGACTACCCTGCTGGTTCCTGATCCTGGCTTCGTCTGACTACCCTTCTGGTTCCTGACCTCTGGCTTCGCAAAGACTCTGCTTCGGTTTCGCCATCCGTTTGGACTTTTGCTTTACAGCTTTATTTTCAATAAAGCCTTCTTATTTTCACTTATCCCTTGTTGTACGTCTGGTTCATGGTTCCGTGACATTAGGACCAAGCCATGAATTCTGACGGTACAGGGCCATCCTCGCTACCCACGCTGGTTGCCAGACTTGATCAGCAGGATCACCTGTTGGGTCGGTTCGCTGTGGCGTTGCAAACCCTGCTTGAACGCACGGCTCATTTCGCTCCCGTTGCCGATGGGTCGGTTGTCGCTCCTGGGCCCGCTCCTACTGCCGCTCCGGTTGTTGCGCCAGAGTCTACCCCGCCACCTGTTGTTGCACCTGCGGTGTTTCGGGGTATGACCGGTTCTGCCCCTCTTCCACAGCGCTTTGGGGGAGAGCCAACTCAGTGCCGAGGTTTCCTTAACCAGGTGGGCATTTATTTCGAGTTGCTGCCACATGCCTTTCCCACTGAGAGATCAAAGGTGGGCTTCTTGATCTCGCTGCTCTCGGACAAGGCCTTGGCCTGGGCCAGCCCTTTATGGGAGAACAACAATCCGGTGGTTGCCGAGTTTTCCGGTTTTGTTGCTTCTCTTCGGAAGGTATTCGATGTGCCGGCTCGTGCTGCCTCTGCTGCGAAGCTCCTTATGTCCATCAGACAGGGTTCACGATCCGTAGCTGAATACGCCATTGAGTTTCGTACCCTGGCAGCAGAGGTGGGCTGGAATAATGAGGCTCTGGTCGCTGCTTTCTCTCATGGTCTCTCGGATGCCTTGAAGGATGAGGTTGCAGCTAAGGACCTACCAGTGGAGCTCGAGTCTCTTATTTCTTTCCTGATTTTGATTGACACCAGACTCAGGGAGAGACCTTCCTTTAAGGAGAGCCTGCGGAGGTTTTCTAACAGATTGGCGCCTACGTTTGTTGTCCCACCCGTACCTCCCTCTCCTCCCACGCCTCCTGGGGATGACTTGTCTGGGGGTGAACCCATGCAGCTGGGGTTTGCTCGCCTGTCCGAGGGGGAGAGGGTACTCCGGAGACGCGAGGGCCGATGCATGTACTGTGGTCTCGGTGGGCATTTTCGGTTGGCATGTCCGAACCGTCCGGGAAACGCTCGCACCTGAGATCCTGTCGGGGGCAGATCTTGGGTGGAGTCTCCTCGTCCCCGGTTTCCCGTGTTGACAAACCACTGATCACTGTTGTCCTCTCCTGGGTCGGGGGCTCGGTGACGACCCAGGCGTTGGTGGACTCTGGTGCCGGTGGTTTGTTCATTGATAATGTGTTCGCTGCCGCCAATTCCATTCCTCTGCAGGCTCGAGGTTCCCCACTGGCTCTTGAGGCGATAGACGGCAGACCCCTTCTGCCGCCACACGTGACTCATGAGACCCTTCCAGTGGGGATAGCCATTGGTGCCGTTCACAGAGAGTCGGTCTGCCTCCAGGTTATTTCGTCTCCACACTACTCGGTGGTCTTGGGGTACCCCTGGCTCCGGAAGCATAATCCGACTTTCGATTGGAGATCGGCCGAGATCCTCTCGTGGTCACCGCAGTGTGGGGCTAGTTGCATCCATGGGTCTGTTAAGTTGCTGTGTACTTCCTCGGACTCTCTGTTGCCTCCTGAATACGAGGAGTACCGGGATGTATTCGATAAGGTGCGCGCGGTTGCCCTACCTCCGCACCGCCCATACGATTGTGCCATAGAGTTACAATCTGGTGCCGTTCCTCCTCGTGGCAAAGTCTATCCACTGTCGGTAGCGGAGAATGAGGCCATGGAGGAGTACAGGAGGGAGGCGCTTTCACGCGGACACATTCGCAAATCCTCGTCCCCGGCAGGGGCTGGATTTTTCTTTGTGAAAAAGAAGGGCGGTGAGTTGAGGCCTTGCATCGATTACAGGGGTCTCAATCGCATCACGATCAAGAACGCTTACCCGATACCCTTGATTTCCGAGCTGTTCGATCGCCTTAAAGGGGCCACGGTCTTTACCAAACTCGACCTGAGGGCGGCATATAACCTGGTAAGGATCAAGGCGGGCGATGAGTGGAAGACCGCGTTTAACACCAGGACCGGTCATTATGAATCCTTGGTTATGCCCTTTGGGTTGTGCAATGTGCCCGCAGTCTTTCAGGAATTCATCAACGATGTTTTCCGTGATCTGTTGCAGCAGTGTGTGGTGGTCTATTTGGATGACATCTTGGTATATTCTGAATCCATGGAGGCCCACATTCTGGATGTCAGACGAGTGTTGCAACGGTTACGAGAGAACAAGCTGTTCGGTAAGCTTGAGAAATGCGAATTTCACCGATCCCAGGTAACCTTCTTAGGTTACATCATTTCCGCTGAGGGGTTCTCCATGGATCCTGAGAAGGTTTCGGCTGTCTTACAGTGGCCCCAGCCCAGTGGTCTTCGTTCCCTGCAGCGCTTTTTGGGCTTCGCCAATTATTATCGGAAGTTCATCAGGGACTTTTCCATGCTAGCCAAGCCTCTCACGGATCTGACCAGGAAGGGCAGTAATTCCCAGGTCTGGCCGCTCGAGGCCATCCGAGCTTTTGAGGCTCTAAAGTCCGCCTTTGTGTCGGCTCCGATTCTGTCGCATCCCAACCCTGGGTTGCCCTTTGTCCTCGAGGTGGACGCGTCTGAGACGGGAGTAGGCGCCCTTCTGTCTCAGCGTAGAACACCAGAGGGTCCTCTGCTTCCTTGTGGGTTTTACTCCCGGAAACTGTCTTCCGCGGAGTGCAACTATCAGATTAGTGACAGGGAGTTATTGGCCATCGTGCAGGCCCTTAAAGAATGGAGGCACTTGCTCGAGGGTTCGGTGGTTCCGGTCCTCATCCTGACGGACCACAAGAATCTGACCTACCTTTCTGAGGCCAAGAGATTGACACCACGTCAGGCCAGATGGGCTCTGTTCTTGTCACGTTTTAATTACGTGGTCTCCTACCTACCCGGTTCCAAGAACATCAGGGCGGATGCCTTATCACGGCAGTACTCCGAGCTGTCCAGGGAGGAGTCGATTCCGACTTCGGTCATACCTCCGAATCAGATCTTGGCCGCCATTCGCACCAGCCTGACCTCTCCCCTGGGTGAGCAGATTTTGGCGGCTCAATCTGGTGCTCCCTCTGGGAGACCCAACGGCAGATGTTTTGTGCCTGAGGAGTTGCGCACTCGGTTGTTGCGAACCTACTATAACTCCAAGACCGCGGGGCATCCTGGAAAGAATCAGCTGTCCTGGGCTGTTTCACGTCTGTTCTGGTGGCCTTCCCTACGTTCCGACATCGCCGCATATGTAGCGGCATGCTCCGTTTGTGCCCAGAGTAAGTCCCCTCGGCACCTTCCGCTGGGCCTTCTGCAACCCATAGCCACCGGGGAGCGCCCATGGTCACACCTGGGGATGGATTTCATTGTGGACCTCCCTGCATCCCGAGGCCATACGGTCATTCTCATGATTGTGGATCGGTTTTCCAAAATGTGCCACTGTGTTCCTCTCAAGAAGTTACCCTCTGCACAAGAGTTGGCCACGATTTTTGCCAGGGAGGTCTTCCGGTTGCACGGTTTGCCCAAGGAGATTGTGTCGGATCGGGGGAGTCAGTTTGTGTCCAGGTTCTGGCGCGCCTTTTGCTCCCAGTTGGGGATTCATCTCTCCTTCTCCTCGGCCTACCACCCTCAGTCCAATGGGGCCGCAGAACGATCCAATCAGGCCTTGGAGCAATTCCTTCGTTGCTATGTCTCCGATCACCAAGACAATTGGGTTGACCTCCTGCCTTGGGCTGAATTTGCCAGGAACACGGCGGTGAACTCTTCCTCTGGGACGTCTCCCTTCATGGCCAATTATGGGTTCCAACCTGCCGTGTTACCGGAGGTATTCTCTCCCCAGGATATTCCGGCTGTGGAGGATCACCTTTCCGTCCTACGTGCTTCTTGGGTACTGATCCAGAAGTCCCTTGAGGTCTCTGCGCTGCGCCAGAGACTCCAGGCTGATCGCAGACGAGCGCCTGCTCCTTCCTACCAGGTCGGGGACCGTGTATGGTTGTCCACCCGCAACCTCAACCTTCGAGTGCCCACTCCCAAGCTGGCGCCTCGCTTCGTTGGTCCCTTCCGAGTGCTTCGCAGGGTAAACCCGGTAGCCTATGCCCTTGCGCTTCCTCCTGGCATGCGGATCTCCAACGTGTTTCATGTCTCCCTGTTGAAGCCACTGGTGTGGAATCGTTTCACTTCCTCGGTTCCTCGGCCTCGTCCGGTCCAAGTGGGTAATCGTGAGGAGTATGAGGTGAGCAATATCCTGGACTCACGCCTGGTCCGCGGTCGGGTGCAGTTTTTGGTCCATTGGCGTGGTTATGGTCCAGAGGAGCGTTCCTGGGTTCCCTCCGCAGATGTCCATGCTCCTGCCTTGCTCCGAGCCTTCCACGCACGCTTCCCTCAGAAACCGTTCTTTACTCCGCGGAGGAGGGGCCCTTGAGGGGGAGGTACTGTCATGGTCTTACCTTCTTGCTGTTCTCCTTCGTTTGACATGTGCTGGCGGCCATCTTGGTTTCTGGGTTTCTTGTAGCCTCCCATCCTGCGGCTCCTCTTTCCCACTGGGAGGAGCTGGATGCCTAGCTCATATATATAGGAGGTCTGTGGCTTCAGTTCCTTGCTTGGTCCTCCTGTGTTCACATGCTTCTAGACTGCTGCTGCTTCTGGTTCCTGATCCTGGTTTCGTCCGACTACCCTGCTGGTTCCTGATCCTGGTTTCGTCCGACTACCCTGCTGGTTCCTGATCCTGGTTTCGTCCGACTACCCTGCTGGTTCCTGATCCTGGCTTCGTCTGACTACCCTGCTGGTTCCTGATCCTGGCTTCGTCTGACTACCCTTCTGGTTCCTGACCTCTGGCTTCGCAAAGACTCTGCTTCGGTTTCGCCATCCGTTTGGACTTTTGCTTTACAGCTTTATTTTCAATAAAGCCTTCTTATTTTCACTTATCCCTTGTTGTACGTCTGGTTCATGGTTCCGTGACACCTACACTACTTTCACCGTTTATTGCTCGGTCATGCAACTTACCACCCAAATGAATTTTACCTCCTTTTCTTCTCACTAATAGAGCTTTCATTTGGTGGTTTTCATTGCTGCTGACATTTTTACTTTTTTTGTTATTAATCAAAATTTAATGATTTTTTTGCAAAAAAATGACATTTTTCACTTTCAGTTGTAAAATTTTGCAAAAAGAACGACATCCATATATAAATTTTTCTCTAAATTTATTGTTCTACATGTTTTTGATTAAAAAAAAATGTTTGGGTAAAAAAAAATGGTTTGGGTAAAAGTTATAGCGTTTACAAACTATGGTACAAAAATGTGAATTTCCGCTTTTTGAAGCAGCTCTGACTTTCTGAGCACCTGTCATGTTTCCTGAGGTTCTACAATGCCCAGACAGTGGAAAAACCCCACAAATGACCCCATTTCGGAAAGTAGACACCCTAAGGTATTCGCTGATGGGCATAGTGAGTTCATGGACATTTTTATTTTTTGTCACAAGTTAGCGGAAAATGATGATTTTTTTTTTTTTTTTTTTCTTACAAAGTCTCATATTCCACTAACTTGTGATAAAAAATAAAAACTTCCATGAACTCACTATGCCCATCACGAAATACCTTGGGGTGTCTTCTTTCCAAAATGGGGTCACTTGTGGGGTAGTTATACTGCCCTGGCATTCTAGGGGCCCAAATGCGTGCGAAGTAGTTTGAAATCAAAATGTGTAAAAAATGGCCGGTGAAATCCGAAAGGTGCTCTTTGGAATGTGGGCCCCTTTGCCCACCTAGGCTGCAAAAAAGTGTCATACATGTGGTATTGCCGTACTCAGGAGAAGTTGGGCAATGTTTTTTGGGGTGTCATTTTACATATACCCATGCTCGGTGAGAGAAATATCTTGGCAAAAGACAACTTTTCCCATTTTTTTATACAAAGTTGGCATTTGACCAAGATATTTATCTCACCCAGCATGGGTATATGTAAAATGACACCCCGAAACACATTGCCCAACTTCTCCTGAGTACGGCAATACCACATGTGTGACACTTTTTTTTGCAGCCTAGGTGGGCAAAGGGGCCCACATTCCAAAGAGCACCTTTAGGATTTCACAGGTCATTTTTTACACATTTTGATTTCAAACTACTTACCACACATTAGGGCCCCTAGAATGCCAGGGCAGTATAACTACCCCACAAGGGACCCCATTTTAGAAAGAAGACACCCCAAGGTATTTCGTGATGGGCATAGTGAGTTCATGGAAGTTTTTACAAAGGGACCACCAGAGGACCAGGTAGCAGGTTTATTAGACGCTGTTATCAAAACAGCGTCTAATATACCTTTTAGGGGTTAAAAAAAAATCACATCTCCAGCCTGCCAGCGAACGATCGCCGCTGGCAGGCTGGAGATCCACTCGCTTACCTTCCAATCCTGTGAACGCGCGCGCCTGGGTGCGCGCGTTCACAGGAAATCTCGCGTCTCGCGAGATGATGCATATATGCGTGACTCTGCGCAGGGCTGCCGCCTCCGGAACGCAATCCTGCGTTAGGCGCTCCGGAGGCGGTTAATACAGCTGGTGCAGATCATTATTTGATCACATGGATTAATCTTAATACCACTTGCATAGTTATTCTCAACTATTTTCTTTATTGTATTAGAATTTCTATGCCCGAATCGTCTGTGCCAACTGTGGATGCAGTTTGAATGTTTATCCTCTTTGGCTATTTTAACCATTTCACTGCAGTTCAGCTGATATAGTTATCAAGCAAGCAATCCCCTTTTGTGATGATACAACTGTCACCCTGAAATGTGACCTACATGCTGCTGCTTAAGTTTTTATAATAGCCATTTGCATATACTCCAGAATGTTATGAAGAGTGATCAGATGAATTGCATAGTCCTTCTTTGCCATGAAAATTAACTTAATCCCAAAAAAACCTTTCCACTGCATTTCATTACTGTCATTAAAGGACCTGCTGAGATCATTTCAGTAATCGTCTTGTTAACTCAGGTGAGAATGTTGACGAGCACAAGGCTGGAGATCATTATGTCAGGCTGATTGGGTTAAAATGGCAGACTTGACATGTTAAAAGGAGGGTGATGCTTGAAATCATTGTTCTTCCATTGTTAACCATGGTGACCTGCAAAGAAACGCGTGCAGCCATCATTGCGTTGCATAAAAATGGCTTCACAGCCAAGGATATTGTGGCTACTAAGATTGCACCTCAATCAACAATTTATAGGATCATCAAGAACTTCAAGGAAAGAGGTTCAATTCTTGTTAATAAGGCTTCAGGGCGTCCAAGAAAGTCCAGCAAGCGCCAGGATCGTCTCCTAAAGAGGATTCAGCTGTGGGATCGGAGTGCCACCAGTGCAGAGCTTGCTCAGGAATGGCAGCAGGCAGGTGTGAGCGCATCTGCACGCACAGTGATGCGAACACTTTTGGAAGATGGCCTGGTGTCAAGAAGGGCAGCAAATAAGCCACTTCTCTCCAAAAAAAATCATCAGGAACAGATTGATCTTCTGCAGAAAGTATGAGGAATGGACTGCTGAGGACTGGGGCAAAGTCATATTCTCCAATGAAGCCTCTTTCCGATTGCTTGGGGCATCTGGAAAAAGGCTTGTCCGGAGAAGAAAAGGTGAGCGCTACTATCAGTCCTGTGTCATGCCAACAGTAAAGCATCCTGAGACCATTCATGTGTGGGGTTGCTTCTCATCCAAGGGAGTGGGCTCACTCACAATTTTGCCCAAAAACACAGCCATGAATAAAGAATGGGACCAAAACACCCTCCAACAGCAACTTCTTCCAACAATCCAACAACAGTTTGGTGAAGAACAATGCATTTTCCAGCACGATGGAGCACCGTGCCATAAGGCAAAAGTGATAACTAAGTGGCTTGGGGACCAAAATGTTGACATTTTGGGTCCATGGCCTGGAAACTGCCCAGATCTTAATCCCATTGAGAACTTGTGGTCAATCCTCAAGAGGCGGGTGGACAAACAAAAACCCACTAATTCTGACAAACTCCAAGAAGTGATTATGAAAGAATGGGTTGCTATCAGTCAGAAATTGGCCCAGAAGTTGATTGAGAGCATGCCCAGTTGAATTGCAGAGGTCCTGAAAAAGAAGGGCCAACACTGCAAATACTGACTCTTTGCATAAATGTCATGTAATTGTCGATAAAAGCCTTTGAAACGTATGAAGTGCGTGTAATTATATTTCACTACATCACAGAAACAACTGAAACAAAGATCTAAAAGCAGTTTAGCAGCAAACTTTGTGAAAACTAATATTTGTGTCATTCTCAAAACTTTTGGCCACGACTGTACATTGCCTTGGTTAGTGAGTTTCTTTACTGACAAAAGGTTGCTGTCAAGGTCTGGCACATACAGAACATTCCTCATATGGATCTTTCTAGTGATATCTGGAGAGATAGGACAGTATAGAAAACCATCTCCTATTCCCACTGATTTCATGACTTGTCCATTAGCTGTAGTTATCCTTTCTGTTCTGCTTTCATCAAGCTGAGTGAAGAGTCCACACACCACACTTGCACAGAGGTGACACAATTTTTGGATCCGAATGCATACTCCTTTGTTTCTATGACATTCTTACCTTGTTGCAATCCACTTTGTTTTTGCATTCTAGCTTTCCAGATTCTACAATCTGCCTTTAGGTGTCCTTTTTTTTTTTGCACACAAAGCATTCCCGCTTTTCTAGCTGCACATTACTGCTTTTATTTTTGTATTTCATCTTTAACCCCTTCCCGACCGCAATCTGTATATATACGTGATAGCTGCACATACCCCGTGCAGCTATCACGTCTATAAACGTCAAGACAGTTCTTTAATCCAAGCGCTGCAAAACGCTTGGATTAAAGCTTCTGCCCGAGCCCTGCTGCTGTCACGGACAGCATACAGGCCAGTAATGCCGGCAAGGGACCAATCAGAGTGGCCCCTTGCCGACAATCGATCCGATTGGTTAGTCTGTACAGACTAACCAATCGGATCGCGGCAGTGAAAAAAATGCCGGTTTCATGCTCTGATCTGCGCTCTGCAGATCAGAGCATGAAATCAGGTAGGGTCCTCGTGATACCCCCCCCCCCCCCCCCCGATCTGTGCCCCCAATCTGTGGCTGTGCCCCCCCCTTGTGTCTGCCTGCAGCTCATCTCCAAGAGGCAGCTGCCCTGATGCGGTGCGGTCCGCCCCCTCCCCGCCCCACGCATTCAGTCTCACCCGCACCAGTCTCAGCCGTACCCCCCGACCCCCCCCCCCCTTTTCCAGTGCTGCCCCCGATCCGCGCTGCCCCCGATCCCCCTGCTTTGTGTGTGATGGCGGCGGCTCCATTACTGAGCCGCCGCCATCAGCAGAGAGTGTCAGCTCTATGCTGACACTCTCCAGTAACCCCATAGATGCTGCGGTTGCAGCATCCATGGGGTTAACAGAGGGAGGGAGCTCCCTCTCTCCACCATCGGGGCTGCAGCGCTGTGATTGCAGCACCCGATGGTTGCCATGGCAAAAGCATCCAGTGCTGCCACCTACAGGACATCTGGAAGTATTATACTTTGGAATGCAAGAGCAAGAGCCCCACTGGATCTTCAAGATCCAAGAGGGAACTGATAAAAAAAAAGTGAAAATAATAAAAGTAAAAATAAATAAATAAAAATGTAAATTCAAAAAAGAAATTGCCTTTTCCTATAAAAAAAATGAAAAAATAAAATACACATATTAGGTGTCACCGCGTCCGTAACGACCCTCTCTATAAATATATCAAATGATAGACCTTGTCCGATAAACACCATAAAAATAAAATAAAAAAACAGTGCCAAAAAAGCTATTTTTGTCACCTTACATCACAAAAAGTGCAACAGCAAGCGATCACAAAGGCTTATGACCCCCAAAATAGTACCAATCAAACCGTCACCTCGTCCCGCAAAAAATGATACCCTATTTAAGACAATCGCCCAAAAAATAAAAAAGCTATGGCTCTCAGACTATAGAGACACTAAAACATCATTTTTTTGGTTTCAGAAATGCTATTATTGTGTACAACTTAAATAAGAAAAAGTATACATATTGGGTATTGCCACGTCCGTAACGATCTGCTCTATAAAACTGTCACATGACCTAACCCCTCAGATGAACGCTGTAAAAAAACAAAAAAAAAACTGTTCCAAAACAGCCAATTTTTTGGCCACCTTGTCCCATAAAGTGTAATAATGAATGATCAAAAAATCCTATGTACCCAAAAATGGTACCAATAAAAACCTCAACTCTTTCTGCAAAAAATGAGCCCCTGCACAAGACGATCGGTAGAAAAATAAAAAACATATGGCGTTCAGAAAACCAATCCAGCAAAATCTGCCTTCCAAAAACCATACGGTGTTCCTTTCCTTCTGCGCCCTGCCGTGCGCCCTTACATCAGTTTCTGACCACATGTGGGGTGTTTCTGTAAACCGCAGAATCAGAGTAATATATTGAGTTTTGTTTGGCTGTTAACCCTTAATGTGTTAAAGAAAAAAATGTAATAAAATAGAAAATCTGCTAAAAAAGTGAAATTTAGAAATTTCCTCTCCATTTTCCTTTAATTCTTGTGGAACACCTAAAGGGTTAATAACGTTTGTAAAATTGGTTTTAAGTAACTTGAGGGGTCTCGTTTCTACAATGGGGTCATTTATGGGGGTATCTACTATATAGGCCCCACAAAGTGACTTCAGACCTGAACTAGTCCTTAAAAAGTGGGTTTTGGAAATTTTCTTAAAAATTTTAAGAATTGCTTCTAAACTTCTAAGCCTTGTAACGTCCTAAAAAAATAAAATAACATTTCCAAAATGATGCCAACATATAGTAGACATATGAGGAATGTTATGTAATAAATATTTTATGAGGTATCACTTTCTGTTTTAGAAGCAGAGAAATTGAAATTTAGAAAATTGCAAATTTTTATTTATTTTTGGTAAATTTGGGATTTTTTCATAAATAAAGGTGATATATATTGACTCAAATTTATGACTGTCATGAAGTACAATGTGTCACGAGAAAACAATCTCAGAATGGCGTGGATAAGTAAAAGTGTTCCAAAGCTATTACCACTTAAAGTGACGCATGTCAGATTTGTAAATTTTGACCTGGACACTGGGGCATCAATGACCCTTGGTCATGAAAGGGTTAAAGCAGTCTCTGAACACACACTTCCATTACTCATGCTTTCTGTTTTGCGCTTGTATTCATCCACAAGCTTGCCTTTAACATATTCCAGTGTCAGTTCATCATCTGGACGTGCATCCAGAGCTGTGACAAGTGTCTCATAACTTTCAGGAAGTCCACTTAACAATAACGCTGCAACATGGAAATCTTTTATATCTTCTCCAATCCCTCTCAGTCTCTCCACCATTTCTAAGGTCTGTCTTATATAGTCCTGCATGTCCTGGTCTTTCTGCAGCTTAGTCTGATACAGCTTTCTGATTAAATACAGTTTATTGCTGAGATTAACTCTTTCATGCACTTTTTGTAATCCTTCCCACATGTCTTTAGCAGTTTGACAGTTACATATATGTATGATTTGATCATCATCTATGCACAGAGAGATTGTGCTCTGGGCTTTCTGATCTCTGTCTAACCACTCTTCTGTGGGCTGTACAGGTCTGGGTTCATTTATACATTTCCACGTACCTTCTCTTATAAGCCGCATTTTCATCTTAAATTTCCAGGATTGGTAGTTCTGATTTGTCAGATTTGCGATGGAAAACTTTGCTGAGGGGATGGTGGCAGCCATTTCTGCTGTTTGCCTTTCTGTTGATGTGTCCTGCACTCAATTGTTTTAGCTCACTGTATCTGGTTTTATCCAGAGGTAATCTGTGTTATATACAGGGCTGCTGTAGCATGTCCTGGGCCCATAACCTGTTAGAAATACTTTCTGAGGCTAAACAAAGAACAGGCAGACAGTCTTTCAGGTTTAACTAACCTCTGCTCGGTAAGGGCACGAGCACTTAACTGTTTTTATTGAAGGATAGAAAAACTGGAAGTTACCCAAATGCAACACTGCCATCTAGTGACCATATAATATACTAGGCATATAGCAATGACATACAGTGGTTGTTGCTTATACAATATAAACCTTGTATGCTAACAATAACTTAGTGTGATAATGTTATTCTTGCCTAGTAACAGAGATGAGTATGAAGCAGAATGTAATGTATGTAGTCTATGATCTATATTATAATTTTTACAATCCTGTGCATATTTGTACTGATGTTTATATCAAAACAAAGGGGCACTGCCCAGACTGGAGAAGAAAAGGTTCACACTTCAGAAGCGTCAAAGCTTCTTTACTGTAAGAACTGTGATTCTGTGGAATAGACTTCCTCAGGACGTTGTCATAGCAGTAACAGTCTGACGGATCCGTCTGACAAATGCATTGAAATGCGGATCAGTCTCTCTGGTGTCATCTGGAAAAACGGATTCGGTATAAAAAATGTTTGCATTTTTTTCGGTCTGTGCATGGGCAGACCGGACGGCAGGATCCGTTTTGCCGGAACACTTAATGATGGATCCGGCACTAATGCACTTCAATGTAAATCCGGCATTCCGGTAAGTGTTCAGTCTTTTTGGCCGGTGAGAAAACTGAAGCATGCTGCAGCATTTTCTCCGCCCTGAAATGGCAAAAAGACTGAACTGAAGACATCCTGATGCATACTGAATGGATTGCTCTCCATTCAGAATGCATTAGGATAAAACTGATCAGTTCTTTTTCGGTATTGAGCCCCTAGGACAGAACTCAATGCCGGAAAAGAATAACGCTAGTGTGAAAGTACCCTAATTCTTAAAAGTAAATTACATTAATGCTAATGAAAACGTGTAGAAATCTGAGTCTCACTTCCTTCTGGGATTCGCGTCCCCACCTAACCCTTGGTTGAACTTGATGTACTTATGTCTTTTTTCAACCGTATCAACTACGTAACTATAAGGCCGTAAGTATGAACCAAGAAAAGTAATTAAATACTGAGCCTGATAACTGCAATCAATATGTTAACAGCAGTTTAAGAACCCTGCTAGTCTCAAAAAAAGGAGAAAACTTGACAACAATAACTCCTGCCCTAGGACTACAGTCCTTAGCAAATAAGTAATATACAAAGTAGGTTGGAACCATTTCTTCAGCAAACAAGAGGTCTCACAGAGGTTGGTCACAAATTTCTGGAGAGCATACAAAATAAAGGGTGTTTCCGCTTCTGTTGAACCACTTGCCATAGGGGTGCAGATGCCAAGGATACAGATTGTAAGTCCTAATCTACAAGCTCTGGAGGTTTAATTAATGTCCAGTGCAGAACAAAAGGCAGTGAGATCTTCAGTGGTTTTCAGTTGTACAGATCTACCTTTCTAGATAGCAATAAGGGAGAACCATAATCCCCAGCTGTATGGTATTTTCTTAACTCTCAAGAGAGGCAGGAGTGGGCGGAGCGCTCATCTTTCTTCTACCCTGTTTCCCCGAAAATAAGACAGTGTCTTATATTAATTTTTGCTCTCAAAGATTCGCTAGGTCTTATTTTCAAGGATGTCTTATTTTTCCATAAAGAAGAATGGCACAGGGGTATCAGGGTAGGGAGGGGGATCACTTAAAATGGCACAGGGGTAACAGGGTGGGGAGGGGGATCACTTAAAATGGCACAGGGGTATCAGGGTGGGGAGGGGGATCACTTAAAATGGCACAGGGGTATCAGGGTGGGGAGGGGGATCACTTAAAATGGCACAGGGGTATCAGGGTGGGGAGAGGGATCACTTAAAATGGCACAGGGGTATCAGGGTGGGGAGGGTGATCACTTAAAATGGCACAGGGGTATCAGGGTGGGGAGGGGGATCACTTAAAATGGCACAGGGGTATCAGGGTGGGGAGGGGGATCACTTAAAATGGCACAGGGGTATCAGGGTGGGGAGGGGGATCACTCAAAATGGCACAGGGGTATCAGGGTGGGGAGGGGATCACTTAAAATGGCACAGGGGTACCAGGGTGGGGAGGGGGATCACTTAAAATGGCACAGGGGTACCAGGGTGGGGAGGGGGATCACTTAAAATGGCACAGGGGTATCAGGGTGGGGAGGGGGAACACTTAAAATGGCACAGGGGTACCAGGGTGGGGAGGGGGATTACTTAAAATGGCACAGGGGGATCAGAAGGGGGAATCAAAATGGCACAGGAGAATCAGAGGGGGGGATTACCGTACCATTTTAGTACCCCCTTCTGATCCTCCTGTGTCATTTTGATTCCCCCTTCTGATCCTCCTGTGTCATTTTAAATGATCCCCCTCCCCACCCTGATCTCCCTGTGTCATTTTAACCACCTCAGCCCCCAGTGCTTAAACACCCTGAAAGACCAGGCCACTTTTTACACTTCTGACCTACACTACTTTCACCATTTATTGCTCGGTCATGCAACTTACCACCCAAATGAATTTTACCTCCTTTTCTTCTCACTAATAGAGCTTTCATTTGGTGGTATTTCATTGCTGCTGACATTTTTACTTTTTTTGTTATTAATCGAAATTTAACGATTTTTTTGCAAAAAAATGACATTTTTCACTTTCAGTTGTAAAATTTTGCAAAAAAAATTACATCCATATATAAATTTTGCTCTAAATTTATTGTTCTACATGTCTTTGATAAAAAAAAAATGTTTGGGTAAAAAAAAAATGGTTTGGGTAAAAGTTATAGCGTTTACAAACTATGGTACAAAAATGTGAATTTCCGCTTTTTGAAGCCGCTCTGACTTTCTGAGCACCTGTCATGTTTCCTGAGGTTCTACAATGCCCAGACAGTACAAACACCCCACAAATGACCCCATTTCTGAAAGTACACACCCTAAGGTATTCACTGATGGGCATAGTGAGTTCATAGAACTTTTTATTTTTTGTCACAAGTTAGCGGAAAATGATGATTTTTTATTTTATTTTATTTTTTCTTACAAAGTCTCATATTCCACTAACTTGTGACAAAAAATAAAAAGTTCTATGAACTCACTATGCCCATCAGCGAATACCTTGGGGTCTCTTCTTTCCAAAATGGGGTCACTTGTGGGGTAGTTATACTGCCCTGGCATTCTAGGGGCCCAAATTTGTGGTAAGGAGTTTGAAATCAAATTCAGTAAAAAATGACCTGTGAAATCCGAAAGGTGCTCTTTGGAATATGGGCCCCTTTGCCCACCTAGGCTGCAGAAAAGTGTCACACATCTGGTATCTCCGTACTCAGGAGAAGGTGGGGAATGTGTTTTGGGGTGTCATTTTATATATACCCATGCTGGGTGAGAGAAATATCTTGGCAAAAGACAACTTTTCCCATTTTTTTATACAAAGTTGTCATTTGACCAAGATATTTATCTCACCCAGCATGGGTATATGTAAAAAGACACCCCAAAACACATTCCTCAACTTCTCCTGAGTACGGGGATACCAGATGTGTGACGCTTTTTTGCAGCCTAGGTGGGCAAAGGGGCCCATATTCCAAAGAGCACCTTTCGGATTTCACTCCTCATTTTTTCCTGAATTTAATTTCAAACTCCTTACCACACATTTGGGCCCCTAGAATACCAGGGCAGTATAACTACCCCACAAGTGACCCCATTTTGGAAAGAAGACACCCCAAGGTATTCCGTGAGGGGCATGGCGAGTTCCTAGAATTTTTTATTTTTTGTCACAAGTTAGTGGAAAATGATGATTTTTTTTTTTTTTTTTTTTTTTTTCATACAAAGTCTCATATTCCACAAACTTCTGACAAAAAATAAAAACTTCCATGAACTCACTATGCCCATCAGCGAATACCTTGGGGTCTCTTCTTTCCAAAATGGGGTCACTTGTGGGGTAGTTATACTGCCCTGGCATTCTAGGGGCCCAAATGTGTGGTAAGTAGGTAAATGACCTGTGAAATCCGAAAGGTGCTCTTTGGAATGTGGGCCCCTTTGCCCACCTAGGCTGCAAAAAAGTGTCACACATCTGGTATCTCCGTACTCGGGAGAAGTTGAGGAATGTGTTTTGGGGTGTCTTTTTACATATACCCATGCTGGGTGAGATAAATATCTTGGTCAAATGCCAACTTTGTATAAAAAAATGGGAAAAGTTGTCTTTTGCCAAGATATTTCTCTCACCCAGCATGGGTATATGTAAAATGACACCCCAAAACACATTCCCCAACTTCTCCCGATTACGGAGATACCAGATGTGTGACACTTTTTTGCAGCCTAGGTGGGCAAAGGGGCCCATATTCAAAAGAGCACCTTTCGGATTTCACAGGTCATTTTTTACAGAATTTGATTTCAAACTCCTTACCACACATTTGGGCCCCTAGAATGCCAGGGCAGTATAACTACCCCACAAGTGACCCCATTTTGGAAAGAAGAGACCCCAAGGTATTCGCTGATGGGCATAGTGAGTTCATGGAACTTTTTATTTTTTGTCACAAGTTAGTGGAATATGAGACTTTGTATGAAAAAAATAAATAAAAAAAAAATCATCATTTTCCACTAACTTGTGACAAAAAATAAAAAATTCTAGGAACTCGCCATGCCCCTCACGGAATACCTTGGGGTGTCTTCTTTCCAAAATGGGGTCACTTGTGGGGTAGTTATACTGCCCTGGCATTTTCCAGGGGCCCTAATGTGTGGTAAGTAGGTAAATGACCTGTGAAATCCTAAAGGTGCTCTTTGGAATATGGGCCCCTTTGCCCACCTAGGCTGCAAAAAAGTGTCACACATGTGGTATCGCCGTATTCAGGAGAAGTTGGGGAATGTGTTTTGGGGTGTCATTTTACATATACCCATGCTGGGTGAGAGAAATATCTTGGCAAAAGACAACTTTTCCCATTTTTTTATACAAAGTTGGCATTTGACCAAGATATTTCTCTCACCCAGCATGGGTATATGTAAAATGACACCCCAAAACACATTCCCCAACTTCTCCTGAGTACGGCGATACCAGATGTGTGACACTTTTTTGCAGCCTAGATGCGCAAAGGTGCCCAAATTCCTTTTAGGAGGGCATTTTTAGACATTTGGATACCAGACTTCTTCTCACGCTTTGGGGCCCCTAGAATGCCAGAGCAGTATAAATACCCCACATGTGACCCCATTTTGGAAAGAAGACACCCCAAGGTATTCAATGAGGGGCATGGCGAGTTCATAGAAATTTTTTTTTTTTGGCACAAGTTAGCGGAAATTGATATTTTTAATTTTTTTTTCTCACAAAGTCTCCCGTTCCGCTAACTTGGGACAAAAATTTCAATCTTTCATGGACTCAATATGCCCCTCACGGAATACCTGGGGGTGTCTTCTTTCCGAAATGGGGTCACATGTGGTATATTTATACTGCCCTGGCATTCTAGGGGCCCTAAAGCGTGAGAAGAAGTCTGGAATATAAATGTCTAAAAAATTTTACGCATTTGGATTCCGTGAGGGGTATGGTGACTTCATGTGAGATTTTATTTTTTGACACAAGTTAGTGGAATATGAGACTTTGTAAGAAAAAAAAAAAAAAATTCTGCTAACTTGGGCCAAAAAAATATCTGAATGGAGCCTTACAGAGGGGTGATCAATGACAGGGGGGTGATCAATGACAGGGGGGTTGATCAATGACAGGGGGGTTGATCAATGACAGGGGGGTTGATCAATGACAGGGGGGTTGATCAGGGAGTCTATATGGGGTGATCACCACAGTCATTGATCACGCCCCTGTAAGGCTTCATTCAGACGTCCGGATGCGTTTTGCGGATCCGATCCATCTATCAGTGCATCCGTAAAAATCATGCGGACATCTGAATGGAGCTTTACAGGGGGGTAATCAATGACAGGGGGGTGATCAGGGAGTCTATATGGGGTGATCACCACAGTCATTGATCACTCCCCTGTAAGGCTTCATTCAGACGTCCGGATGCGTTTTGCGGATCCGATCCATCTATCAGTGGATCCGTAAAAATCATGCGGACATCTGAATGGAGCTTTACAGGGGGGTGATCAATGACAGGGGGGTGATCAGGGAGTCTATATGGGGTGATCACCACAGTCATTGATCACTCCCCTGTAAGGCTTCATTCAGACGTCCGGATGCGTTTTGCGGATCCGATCCATCTATCAGTGGATCCGTAAAAATCATGCGGACATCTGAATGGAGCTTTACAGGGGGGTGATCAATGACAGGGGGGTGATCAGGGAGTCTATATGGGGTGATCACCACAGTCATTGATCATGCCCCTGTAAGGCTTCATTCAGACGTCCGGATGCGTTTTGCGGATCGGATCCATCTATCAGTGCATCCGTAAAAATCATGCGGACATCTGAATGGAGCTTTACAGGGGGGTGATCAATGACAGGGGGGTGATCAGGGAGTCTATATGGGGTGATCACCACAGTCATTGATCACGCCCCTGTAAGGCTTCATTCAGACGTCCGGATGCGTTTTGCGGATCGGATCCATCTATCAGTGCATCCGTAAAAATCATGCGGACATCTGAATGGAGCTTTACAGGGGGGTGATCAGGGAGTCTATATGGGGTGATCACCACAGTCATTGATCATGCCCCTGTAAGGCTTCATTCAGACGTCCGGATGCGTTTTGCGGATCGGATCCATCTATCAGTGCATCCGTAAAAATCATGCGGACATCTGAATGGAGCTTTACAGGGGGGTGATCAGGGAGTCTATATGGGGTGATCACCACAGTCATTGATCACGCCCCTGTAAGGCTTCATTCAGACGTCCGGATGCGTTTTGCGGATCCGATCTATCTATCAGTGGATCCGTAAAAATCATGCGGACGTCTGAATGGAGCTTTACAGGGGGTTGATCAATGACAGGGGTGTAATCAATGACAGGGGGGGTGATCAGGGAGTCTATATGGGGTGATAACCACAGTCATTGATCACGCCCCTGTAAGGCTTCATTCAGACGTCCGGATGCGTTTTGCGGATCCGATCCATCTATCAGTGCATCCGTAAAAATCATGCGGACATCTGAATGGAGCTTTACAGGGGGGTGATCAGGGAGTCTATATGGGGTGATCACCACAGTCATTGATCATGCCCCTGTAAGGCTTCATTCAGACGTCCGGATGCGTTTTGCGGATCGGATCCATCTATCAGTGCATCCGTAAAAATCATGCGGACATCTGAATGGAGCTTTACAGGGGGGTGATCAGGGAGTCTATATGGGGTGATCACCACAGTCATTGATCACGCCCCTGTAAGGCTTCATTCAGACGTCCGGATGCGTTTTGCGGATCCGATCTATCTATCAGTGGATCCGTAAAAATCATGCGGACGTCTGAATGGAGCTTTACAGGGGGTTGATCAATGACAGGGGTGTAATCAATGACAGGGGGGGTGATCAGGGAGTCTATATGGGGTGATAACCACAGTCATTGATCACGCCCCTGTAAGGCTTCATTCAGACGTCCGGATGCGTTTTGCGGATCCGATCCATCTATCAGTGGATCCGTAAAAATCATGCGGACATCTGAATGGAGCTTTACAGGGGGGTAATCAATGACAGGGGGGTGATCAATGACAGGGGGGTGATCAGGGAGTCTATATGGGGTGATCAGGGGTGATCAGGGGCTAATAAGGGGTTAATAAGTGACGGGGGGGGGGGTGTAGTGTAGTGTAGTGGTGCTTGGTGGGACTTTACTGAGCTACCTGTGTCCTCTGGTGGTCGATCCAAACAAAGGGGAACACCAGAGGACCAGGTAGCAGGTATATTAGACGCTGTTATCAAAACAGCGTCTAATATACCTGTTAGGGGTTAAAAAAAACACATCTCCAGCCTGCCAGCGAACGATCGCCGCTGGCAGGCTGGAGATCAACTCTCTTACCTTCTGTTCCTGTGAGCGCGCGCGCCTGTGTGCGCGCGTTCACAGGAAATCTCGCCCATCGCGAGATGACGCATATATGCGTGACTCTGCGCAGGGCTGCCACCTCCGGAACGCGATCCTGCGTTAGGCGGTCCGGAGGTGGTTAAATGATCCCCCTCCCCTGTGCCAGTGGACAGTGGATTACCGTATTTAGTCTCCCCCCCCCCCCCCCCCCCACCTTCACCAAACATCCCCCACCTTCCATCAGATATTCCCCCCCCCCGACCTGTCACCCCTGTGTGTCCGTGCCAGCCAAGTTGTGAGTCAGCCAGACTCCGTCAGGGCAGATCGAGCAGCGGGCGGAAGAAGGCGGCAGCTTCTCCTGGCGGCGGCGTGGGCTCTCTGATTTAAAGAGACCTCGCACCGCCTGTGCTGCGGCCAATCAGTTAGCTGCGTGGCGGCGCCCGTAGGGTCCAGAGGAGTCAGATGCCTTGCGGTACCGTAGCTTCGGGGGCCTTATATTCTGGTGTGGCTTTATTATCGGGGAGGCCTTATTTTCAGGGGATGTCTTATTATCGGGGAGGTCTTATTTTCGGGGTTCGGGGGGATGCCTTATATTACAGCGAGAGGCAAAACTAGAAGTAGGTCTTCTTTTCGGGGAAACACGGTAGTGTGGACCATGATAACTCCAGATAGATCTGCAGGGAAGAGCCCGCATACTCAATAGAGCGCATTGTGCAGCTTTGGACATAATAGCCGCATACAACTCAAAGTCATGCACTCTGCAGATAATATCATGAGGCATAGCAGAGGTTCCCTTATGTTGCAGGGCACGGTGGGCCCTATCCTATTTAATGACTCTCGGGGAAGTGTTATCAAGCATAGTATTGAAAAGGGACACCAGAACAGATTTCAGGTCTTTCTTATTTCCGCCTCCAGTAGCCCCTGCAACCTAAAATTATTTTGTCTTCCCCTATTATTGTGGTCCTCCAGATGACAGTTAGCTTCCTTCAAAGCAGATACATGGACAGCTTTTGTACATGTTTACACAAATTATCTTGAGCCTCCTCCAAAAAATCCAGAAATCTCTGCCTTACAGATCTCACGTACCTCTGAAACAAGCGTCTTAAATACTTTTGTAGGCAATTGCTATATCTATTTATGGAGGGATTTGGAAGCTCTGGGATGTGCCGCCAAGGAAGAGGCTTCCGAGATGGAATCTAAGGCGTCATCCCACAGATGTGGACGGTTATCTATACCTGTGAGGGAAAGGTTCCTCTGGTGGTGCAGACCAGTCAGAACGGCAAGGCAGCAGGGTAGAAAACTGCTTAGTTAGCCCTGGGCTGGTGGTTTGGTGGCATAATGGAGTAGAAGCGCTGACCTGCTTACATGTGGAACCAACATGGTGCCCACGGCTGAGTGGTGGAGATTGATGTTGCGGGTGGAAAACCACTGCCAGCGATGAGAGAGTGGTCACATCTGAAGTCTCTCTGAAGTGCCGGGGCAGCCATCAACAATCCCTGCGATTCTGAACCATAGCCCGATGTGGCAGATGCAGTTGTGGTGGGGCAAAGGGTGAAAAGGGTTCCCTATAAGTGCACAATAGACCTCCAGGGTCTCTTATGTAGCTGCGGTATGCAGGAGCTCTGAGGTTAAGCATCCATCTTCCTCAAGCTCCAGGCCATGCCCAGTAATTTTAGTTTTTACAGACACCACATAATTATGCTGTTAATTTGGATTGGGATCTATCAATAGTTACTAAGTCTTCGAGCAAGCGCATCCTATCGACTATTATAGGAGATATAGGGTACATGAATAGACACATTCAATTGGTCGAACAACAGGCTCAATCTTAGCTATGTAGGCGCTTTAGATAACTTAAAGGACATATAGTATTGTGCCTGCCTGGAACTAGGATTACCTGGCATAGGATGATCATCTATAATGTCATCTTACAGTTACCTCTGTTAATGATTAATTGGTGGTTGCTTCTGTCCATATTAAAAACACCATTGGTTAAGATATTGTAGGTGGGTTCTTAGAGCTGATAAGTATTGGAGAGTTTAACGTTACCTTGATGACATAGCCCCAGGTACCCTTAATGATGATGTCTATCAGCAAAACATTTTAGAGGGTCTGTGTATGTAGCAATTTTCAAATAGTAGATGCTGAGCGTTTGTTGCAAGATAGGATATACCAGCTGATAGAAGCATAATGCAGATGCTGTATGATACACAAAAGGCCATCAATTGAATGAGTGGAACTGAATAGTTAATGTTGCCAAACAAACAGATTAGAACAAGAACAAATATGTAGTGGTGTATTAGTTTGAAGCTGACAATAAGCTGCTAGATGTTCACCATAAAGACATTACTGCCTCACGCATAGGTTAAAAAACAGTAGCAACTTCTGTTGTAAATCTGCTGGAAAAAGTGAAAAATATATAAATATATAATCATCAAATATTACACACCAAATATGGACAGGTTTAAAACATCTTTCATTATAATAGTTGCAGACTATTTAGACAGTAGAATTTTGGGTACCCCCATTAACCCATCAGACCTGTTGTGGACTCCATCACAGATGTTACCACAGAAATTCAAAAAACACTGTACATATGTTTCCGGAATACTGCACTACCAGGACTTTTGACTCAATCCGAACTCTCCAAGAACGCTGGCAGCTGCCAGCAGATTGCTGCACAGTTTTTAGTAGTAAAACGGCACCTAAAAATATAGTCATTCTGCAGATGCTGTGAGCTGTATATAAAGTTTACTGTGTACATGAGATGTATACAGCAGGATTACTACCAGTAGTATACCTCCAACCCATGGCAAATACAACTGTGTGTTATACATGTTGTCTCTTGACTGCTGTTTAAAAAATAAGTGTACTGTAGAATATAATTTTATTGCACGGTATCTCTGTATTAAAGTTCATATTTGGCTATGTTATACAAGTACAAAATAAAATTAAAGGTTTGCAGAGGCATTGCGCACCAATATATGTCTCAGGAATTTACGGCACACATGCAAACACAGTGTGACCAAGGCTTAAGATTAACAGTTAAGAACCAAAATTAGACAATATCGTTAAGACTACAAAAAAAGTCACAAATTAACACATGTACTGTATAAACTTAGAAATAATAGTGGTATGTGTGAATATACCCACAGTATTCACTTTATTGGTAGTCTATACATGAATAAACCTGCATAAAATGTGGGGGGAAAAATAATCAAAATGCAAAGTGAGAGCAAAGCCTAGCAAGTACTAAAATTGGTGAAAATAACTTGTGTATTTTTCTTTTCAGGGGAGGTCACCCCAGGATTGACACAGACAGAGTATGCCCTTCGTCGTCACAAGCTGATGTCTAATATACAGAAAGAATCTCAAGCTTTGTGCCTTGAAACAGATCACGCTGCAGTTTTCTTATCAAGTGCTACAATGTTTATGTCAAATGACATTCCATTTCCTTTTCATCAGAACAACGACTTTCTCTACTTGTGTGGATTCTTGGAGCCAGATAGCATCCTTCTTTTACAAAGCAGCCAAGGGCATCCAATGCCATCTCACATAGCCACGCTCTTTGTCCCACGCAGAGACTCTGGACGGGAATTATGGGATGGACCTCGCTCTGGTCCAGATGGAGCAGTTGCACTGACTGGCGTAGACCAAGCATATCCAATAGAGGAATTTAAACATGTATTACCCAGGCTATTTGGTATGTGCATCTTAAATTTTTAAACTAATATAAAAAAAAAAAACATAAAGGCAATGTTTTATCTCAGCAAGCAGAATGCTGTGTTAAACTTCCCAAGATTATCTTCTATCAAAGACGACCTGTCATTTTCCTTGACTTGCTCGTTTTAGCAAATATTCCCCATCAAATAATTCTGAAGCATTTTTATTATTATAACTTGATGTTGTATAGCATTCCTCAGTTATTACTTCTGAATATTTATGAATAAATTGACAACTGGGCAATATCATTCCTCTTGTTTAGGAGCCGTGCCTTTCCACAGTCAGACACATCCCCCAATAAGAAAGCCCAGTCATCAATTTTTTCATAAATTCCTAAGAATAACAGAGGGTAGAGCATGTGGCGCAAAGATGCTCCAGAGTAGTTTTTTCATGGCAAATAAAAGTATTTTCTAAAATCGACATGTCAGTAAAGATGACAGATCCTCTTTAAAGTGTTCTGCCCACAATTAACCCATATTTACTTTATTGAACTGTTACTTATTGAACAGTTAGGAGGTCCAGACTATTTCCTACGCACCGCTCATTTCTATTGAGAACATCAGTCCATTCCCATTATTCTCTTGCTGCGACAAGAACTGGGGTTTGATGCACCCTTCTCTGCAACAGTAAGTTGGGTTACAGAGGTTGGACTCTTTTATGATCTGTGGTATTATAGAGTCATAAAACTAAAACAGCTGTGTTCTGGATTCCTGCACAAGGGTTTTTTTATTTTTAAATCCATTGCTGTTTTTTAAATCAGTCATGAATAAAGGATCACAAAATATAAAGAACTAACTTCTATCTAAATTCTGACTTTGGCTTCAAAAATGTATCAGTAGGCTATGTTCACATGAGCAAAATCAGCTGGTGTTTCTGCTGTGGAATGTAAATGTTTCCGCTTCATAGTCCACATTCAAAATGGCATGAACAACTTCCCATTGACTTAAATGTAAGTAAAACACTACCATGGGCACATGATGCACCAGCTGGTTTGAAAAACATTTGAGAAGTGGCTGATTTGCTGATGGTTTTCCATATAAGTCAATGGGAAAGTGGTAAAGCACATTAAGTAGAGGGCCTATCTGTAGTGTATTTAGAGTTTATGCAACCAAAAAAAGACCTGTTTTCAGCTGCTAATTACACTACTAATCTTTAACTTATTTTTCGGCTGCATATAGCATCAGACTGGATTCACAAATGCAGTTTTCATGGAAGGTTTGGTGCAAATTTTTAACTCCGTTATTAAGCCAGGAGTACATTCTAAAGGAATGGGCAATGTGAATTAAAGGGGTACTGCGGTTTGTTTAAACTGATGATCTATCCTCTGGTTAGATCAGCATCTGACCGGCAGGGGTCTGACATCTGGGACCCCTGCCGATCAGCTGTTTGGAAAGGCAGCGGCGCTCCTGCAGCGCCGCTGCCTTCTCACTGTTTACCGCTGGCCCAGTGATGTCACGACTAGTATCAACTGGCCTGGGTGCGGCTAAGCACCATTCACTTGAACAGTGAGAAGGCCACGGCGCTGCTGGAGCGCCGCTGCCTTCTCAAACAGCTGATCGGCGGGGCTCCCGGGTGTAAGACCCCCACCGGTCAGATGATGATCTATCCATAGGCTGTAGATGCGATTTTTTTTAACCCCTAAAAGGTATATTAGACGCTGTTTTGATAACAGCGTCTAATATACCTGCTACCTGGTCCTCTGGTGGTCCCTTTTGCTTGGATCGACCACCAGAGGACACAGGCAGGTCTGTAATAAGTAGCACCAAACACCACTACACTACACCCCCCTGTCATGTATTAACCCCTTATTAACCCCTGATCACCCCATATTAGACTCCCTGATCACCCCCCTGTAAGGCACCATTCAGACATCCGTATGTGTTTTGCGGATCCGATCCATGGATCCGCGGATCTGCAAAACACATACGGACGTCTGAATGGAGCCTTACAGGGGGGTGATCAATGACATATAGACTCCCTGATCACCCCCCTGTCATTGATCACCCCCCTGTAACGCTGGCTCCATTCAGAGGTCTGTATGTGTTTTGCGGATCCATGGATCGGATCTGCAAAACACATACGGACGTCTGAATGGAGCCTTACAGGGGGGTGAACACCCCATATAGATTCCCTGATCACCCCCCTGTCATTGATCACCCCCTTGTAAGGCTGGCTCCATTCAGAGGTCCGTATAGGTTTTGCGGATCCACGGATCCATGGATCGGATCCGCAAAACACATACGGACGTCTGAATGGAGCCTTACAGGGGGGTGATCAATGACAGGGGGGTGATCACCCCATATAGACTCCCTTATCACCCCCCTGTCATTGATCACCCCCCTGTAAGGCTCCATTCAGACATTTTTTGGGCACAAGTTAGCGGAAATTGATATTTTTTTTTTTTTTTTTTTCCTTACAAAGTCTTATATTCCACTAACTTGTGACAAAAAATTTAATCTCACATGAACTCACCATACCCCTCACGGAATCAAAATGCGTAAATTTTTTTAGACATTTATATTCCAGACTTCTTCTCACGCTTTAGGGCCCCTAAAATGCCAGAGCAGTATAAATACCCCACTAGTGACCCCATTTAGGAAAGAAGACACCTCAAGGTATTTTGTGAGGGGCATGGTGAGTTCATGTAAAATTTTATTTTTTGTCACAAGTTAGCGGAAAGGGAGACTTTGTGAGGAAAAAAAAAACAATTTCCACTAACTTGTGCCAAAAAAAATAAACTTCTATGAACTCGCCATGCCCCTCACGGAATACCTTGGGGTATCTTCTTTCCAAAATGGGGTCACATGTGGGGTATGTATACTGCCCTGGCATTTTAGGGGCCCTAAAGCGTGAGAAGAAGTCTGGAATCCAAATGCCCTCCTAAAAGATACTCATTGGAATTTGGGCCCCTATGCGCACCTAGGCTGCAGAAAAGTGTCACACATGTGGTATCGCTGTACTCAGGAGAAGTTGGGCAATGTGTTTTGGGGTGTCTTTTTACATATACCCATGCTGGGTGAGAGAAATATCTCTCTATGATGACAACTTTGTATAAAAAAAATGGGAAAAGTTGACTTTTAGAGAGATATTTCTCTCACCCAGCATGGGTATATGTAAAAATACACCCCAAAACACATTGCCCTACTTCTCCTGAGAACGGCGATACCACATGTGACACTTTTTTGCAGCCTAGGTGGGCAAAGGGGCCCAAATTTTAATGAGTACTTTTAGGATTTTACAGGGCATTTTTTACACATTTGGATTCCAGACTTCTTCTCACGCATTAGGGCCCCTAAAATACCAGGGCAGTATAACTATCTCACAAGTGACCCCATTTTGGAAAGAAGACACCCCAAGGTATTTCGTGATGGGCATAGTGAGTTCATGGAAGTTTTATTTTTTGTTACAAGTTAGTGGAATATGAGACTTTGTAAGAAAATAAAAAATAAAAAATCATCATATTCAGCTAACTTGTGACAAAAAATAAAAAGTTCTATGAACTCACTATGCCCATCAGTGAATACCTTAGGGTGTCTACTTTCCGAAATGGGGTCATTTGTGGGGTGTTTGTACTGTCTGGCCATTGTAGAATCTCAGGAAACATGACAGGTGCTCAGAAAGTCAGAGTTGCTTCAAAATGCGTAAATTCTAATTTTTGTACCATAGTTTGTAAACACTATAACTTTTACCCAAACGATTTTTTTTTATCAAAGACATGTAAAACAATAAATTTAGAGAAAAATTGATATAGAAATGTAGTTTTTAAAAAAAAAAATTACAACTGAAAGTGAAATATGTCATTTTTTAAAAAAATTTCGTTAAATTTCGATTGATAACAAAAATAGTAAAAATATCAGCAGCAATGAAATACCAACAAATGAAAGCTCTATTAGTGAGAAGAAAAGGAGGTAAAATTCATTTGGGTGGTAAGTTGTATGACCGAGCAATAAACCGTGAAAGTAGTGTAGTGCAGAATTGTAAAAAGTGGTCTGGTCATTAAGGGTGTTTAAGCTAGGGGGGCTGAGGTGGTTAATGTTTGCAGCTAAAAGTCTGATCTAATCAAAGCCTCAGACATACAACCCCTCCTAAAATGCGTTATAGATGTACAGTGCATATGCATTTTTCTTATGTCTATCAAATCTCCATGATCCAGATGCCAGTAAACATTTCAGTCACAGTCAACAAATATCTTGATTAGGTGTTGGAGATGATTACATGTGCAACTGATCATCTTCTTACCTCTTTAGTACAAAAAAGACACCCCCAAATAGAACAATCAGACAGGCCACATATCCGCTCCCATACAATAACATATTAAGAAAATGTTCTAACCCCTAAGATTCAATGACGGCTGTACTGGGAAGAGAATATTTCGCCTGAATATTGCGCCTAGAATGTTGAGCCTGGTGTTATTTGAAAGCTAAGATTCTGAACTTTATTGTGATACCAATGGAAGTACAGTAAATTCAAGCCTTTAAAGTAAAAAAAAAAAAATATATATATATATATATATATATATATTTCAAATTAAAGCTTCACGTGAACACCCCCCATTTTGCATATAAAAATACATCATCATGGGTCCTATGTCCAAAAATGCCTAAACTATTAAAATACAAAATTATTTATCTTGTACAGTGACTGTAAGGGTACTTTCACACTAGGATATTTTGTGTGGTCATCCAAGCGGCACAATCAGCAGCAGTCCCAAACAACAGGAGAAGGTCTCTTCTCTTTTAGAATAAAATCTAATTTGATACAAGTTAGCGAGAACAATTTAGAGTCAGTTTGGGATACCGTGCAGCTTGATAATCATAAGGTAACTTGCGTAGGTGTGATATATAGACCACCTAGCCAAGTCAAAGAATTAGATGATCTACTTGTTGATGAAATAGCTAAAATGACATTGAAGGGGGAAGTTATCATTATGGGAAACTTCAATCTTCCAGATGTAAACTGGAAAACCAAAATAGCTAGTTCTGCCAGGAGTACAGATATTCTAAATTCCCTACTGGGATTATCTCTACAGCAAGTAGTGGAGGAGCCAACCTGGAAGGAGGCCATTTTAGATTTAGTATTCACAAATGGGAATTTGGTATCTGATATTACTGTAGGGGAAAGCTTGGGATTTACACTGCGTGCAGAATTATTAGGCAAATGAGTATTTTGACCACATCATCCTCTTTATGCATGTTGTCTTACTCCAAGCTGTATAGGCTCGAAAGCCTACTACCAATTAAGCATATTAGGTGATGTGCATCTCTGTAATGAGAAGGGGTGTGGTCTAATGACATCAACACCCTATATCAGGTGTGCATAATTATTAGGCAACTTCCTTTCCTTTTGGCAAAATGGGTCAAATAAAGGACTTGACAGGCTCAGAAAAGTCAAAAATAGTGAGATATCTTGCAGAGGGATGCAGCACTCTTAAAATTGCAAAGCTTCTGAAGCGTGATCATCGAACAATCAAGCGTTTCATTCAAAATAGTCAACAGGGTCGCAAGAAGCGTGTGGAAAAACCAAGGCGCAAAATAACTGCCCATGAACTGAGAAAAGTCAAGCGTGCAGCTGCCAAGATGCCACTTGCCACCAGTTTGGCCATATTTCAGAGCTGCAACATCACTGGAGTGCCCAAAAGCACAAGGTGTGCAATACTCAGAGACATGGCCAAGGTAAGAAAGGCTGAAAGACGACCACCACTGAACAAGACACACAAGCTGAAACGTCAAGACTGGGCCAAGAAATATCTCAAGACTGATTTTTCTAAGGTTTTATGGACTGATGAAATGAGAGTGAGTCTTGATGGGCCAGATGGATGGGCCCGTGGCTGGATTGGTAAAGGGCAGAGAGCTCCAGTCCGACTCAGACGCCAGCAAGGTGGAGGTGGAGTACTGGTTTGGGCTGGTATCATCAAAGATGAGCTTGTGGGGCCTTTTCGGGTTGAGGATGGAGTCAAGCTCAACTCCCAGTTCTACTGCGAGTTTCTGGAAGACACCTTCTTCAAGCAGTGGTACAGGAAGAAGTCTGCATCCTTCAAGAAAAACATGATTTTCATGCAGGACAATGCTCCATCACACGCGTCCAAGTACTCCACAGCGTGGCTGGCAAGAAAGGGTATAAAATAAGAAAATCTAATGACATGGCCTCCTTGTTCACCTGATCTGAACCCCATTGAGAACCTGTGGTCCATCATCAAATGTGAGATTTACAAGGAGGGAAAACAGTACACCTCTCTGAACAGTGTCTGGGAGGCTGTGGTTGTTGCTGCACGCAATGTTGATGGTGAACAGATCAAAACACTGACAGAATCCATGGATGGCAGGCTTTTGAGTGTCCTTGCAAAGAAAGGTGGCTATATTGGTCACTGATTTGTTTTTGTTTTGTTTTTGAATGTCAGAAATGTATATTTGTGAATGTTGAGATGTTATATTGGTTTCACTGGTAAAAATAAATAATTGAAATGGGTATATATTTGTTTTTTGTTAAGTTGCCTAATAATTATGCACAGTAATAGTCACCTGCACACACAGATATCCCCCTAAAATAGCTAAAACTAAAAACAAACTAAAAACTACTTCCAAAAATATTCAGCTTTGATATTAATGAGTTTTTTGGGTTCATTGAGAACATGGTTGTTGTTCAATAATAAAATTAATCCTCAAAAATACAACTTGCCTAATAATTCTGCACTCCCTGTAGTGATCACCAGTCAGTGTGGTTTACTATAAGTACAGTGACTGAGTCACACCACACAAAAACAAAAGTTTTAGATTTTAGAAAAACTGACTTTTCTAAAATTAGATTAGTGGTATACGAGTCACTATCAGATTGGAACAGTTTCATTGGAGTCCAGGAGAAATGGGACTACTTAAAAGTGGCACTATTGAAGGCAACAGAAAATTGCATTAGGCTTGTCAGTAAAAGCAAAAAAAGGAAGAGACCACTGTGGTACTCAGCAGAAGTGGCCAAAATCATTAAAAACAAAAAAATAGCATTTAGGAATTATGAAAAAAAACAAAACGAGGATGACAGACAAATTTATAAGATTAGGCAGAGAGAGGCCAAACAAGTTATAAGAGCTTCTAAAGCACAGGCAGAAGAGAAATTGGCTCAGTCAGGGAAAAAAGGCGAGAAGGCATTCTTCAGATACATAAATGAAAAAAGGAAACTAAAACAAGGAATTACCAAATTAAAAACAAAAGAAGGAAGGTATGTGGAAGAAGATAAAGAACTAGCTGACTGCCTCAATGAATACTTCTGTTCAGTTTTTACAAAGGAAAATGAAGGAGAAGGTGTCTTTACAGAGGAAGAGGTTCTAAGTCAGCTGTCTAAAATTAATACAAATGAGTCACAGGGGCCTGATGGGATACATCCAAAGCTATTAAAAGAGCTCAGCGGTGAACTAGCAAAACCATTAACAGATTTATTTAACCAATCACTGGCAACAGGAGTCGTCCCAGAAGATTGGAAATGAGCAAATGTTGTGCCCATTCACAAGAAAGGTAGTAGGGAGGAATCGGGAAACTATAGGCCAGTAAGCCTGACATCAATAGTGGGGAAATTAATGGAAACCATACTTAAGGAGAGGATTGTGGAACATCTAAAATCCCATGGATTGAAAGATGAAAAACAGCATGGGTTTACTTCAGTGAGATCATGTCAAACTAATCTTATTGATTTTTTTGATTGGGTGACTAAAATAATAGATGGAGGAGGTGCAGTAGACATCGCTTATCTAGACTTTAGTAAGGCTTTTGATACTGTCCCACATAGAAGGCTTATCAATAAAGTGCAGTCTTTGGGCTTGGACTCCTATATTGTTGAATGGATTAGGCAGTGGCTGAGGGACAGGCAACAGAGGGTTGTAGTCAATGGAGTATATTCAGACCAAGGTCTTGTTACCAGTGGGGTGCCTCAGGGATCTGTTCTGGGACCCATATTGTTTAAAGGGATTCTGTCACCAGGTTTCACCCCCTCCAGATAAAAATATGGTTATGTTCAGGGAGCTTTCACGATTCCTAATGTGGTCTTATAAATGTAATCTGTAGGCTCATTTTGCTAAAAAAAACGCTATTACTAACCTGTCATTCAACAAAATAAGGTGCCCAAGGGGATGTAAATGGATCCAAGCTGCCGCCCGCACCCGCCGCCATTCGTGCCCAGCTCCGCGTTTCCCGACCTCATAATCCTGTGTGACGCCTCCAGCTCTCCCTCCCTCCCCCCTCCTTCTGCTCTAACATCTCGCGCGTACGCACAGGGCTCTGCCTGATGCGCCCGTGCGGACTTCTCCGTTCAGCTTCATAGAGCGAAGTGCGCATGCGCCGGTACTTCGCTCAACCTCTCGATGACCTGCACACTGGCAGAGCCCTGTGCGCACGCGCGAGATGTTAGAGCAGAAGGAGGGGGGAGGGAGGGAGAGCCGGAGGCGTCACAAAGATTATGAGGCGGCGCTGAGGTCGGGAAAGGCGGAGCTGGGCACGAACGGCGGCGGGTGCGGGCGGCAGCTTGGATCCATTTACATCCCCTTTGTTGAATGACAGGTTAGTAATAGCGTTTGTTTTTTTTTAGCAAAATGAGCCTACAGATTACATTTATAAGACCACATTAGGAATCATGAAAGCTCCCTGAACATAACCATATTTTTATCTGGAGGAGGTGAAACCTGGTGACAGAATCCCTTTAATGTCTTTATCGGCGAAATTGCAGAAGGCCTCGATGGTAAGGTGTGTCTTTTTGCTGATGACACAAAGATTTGTAACAGGGTTGATGTTCCTGGAGGGATACACCAAATGGAAAAGGAGTTAGGAAAACTAGAGGAATGGTCAAAAATCTGGCAACTAAAATTTAATGTTGATAAGTGCAAGATAATGAACCTGGAACGTAAAAACCCAACAGCAGAATATAAAATCAGTGATACAGTCCTAACCTCAGTATCTGAGGAAAGGGATTTAGGGGTCATTATTTCAGAAGACTTAAAGGTAGGCAGACAATGTCATAGAGCAGCAGGAAATGCTAGCAGAATGCTTGTGTGTATAGGGAGAGGAATTACCAGTAGAAAGAGGGAGGTGCTCATGCCGCTCTACAGAGCACTAGTGAGACCTCATTTGGAGTATTGTGCTCAGTACTGGAGACCATATCTCCAGAAGGATATTGATACTTTGGAGAGAGTTCAGAGAAGAGCTACTAAACTGGTACATGGATTGCAGGATAAAACTTACCAGGAAAGATTAGAGGACCTTAACATGTATAGCTTGGAAGAAAGACGAGACAGAGGGGATATGATAGAAACTTTTAAATACATAAAGGGAATCAACAAGGTAAAAGAGGAGAGAATATTTAAAAGAAGAAAAACTGCTACAAGAGGACATAGTTTTAAATTAGAGGGGCAAAGGTTTAAAAGTAATATCAGGAAGTATTACTTTACTGAGAGAGTAGTGGATGCATGGAATAGTCTTCCTGCAGAAGTGGTAGCTGCAAATACAGTGGAGGAGTTTAAGCATGCATGGGATAGGCATAAGGCCATCCTTCATATAAGATAGGGCCAGGGGCTATCCATAGTATTTAGTATATTGGGCAGACTAGATGGGCCAAATGGTTCTTATCTGCCGACACATTCTATGTTTCTATGTTTTCTTAACCAAAATAAAATGCAATTCAGGGTTCGTGTTTGAACTTCATCAGTAAGAAACAGTTCACACATAGCAACACTTCCACAAGACGATTTTATCTAGATTCCAAACAAGCTCCTCGTCTCAATATCCACCAGCAATCACAGCTCTTTTATCCTTTAAAAGGAACACGACAAACACTACGTATTTTATTTTTCTTACAAGATCGACACTTGTTCACATCACATATAAAATCTATTTGCCTGACCCGGGTTTCGCTGTCCGCTTCTTCTGGGGCATTCCTCTCCTCTCTAATTGACACGACAAAAAAAACTCTAATCTCTGGTCACACGTAGTAAGTCTCTGTGTTACTTCCGTTATGTCGACTTCCAAATTATTATTTTTTTTCTTTTAAATACCTAAAATAACATATCCTGATAAAAATAAACATCTGCATGTCATATAGCATACATCAAAATATAAAAAAAAAATTATAAAAATATTCCTTATTCCCACACAATTAAAAATGATACCACCTCATATACAGGGCAATTATGTATGGCTACACTAGTTCCCCTATGTTAAAAAGATCACATATCAATACCCGTAGAAACTTACTATGTATATGGCAAAATAAATAGGCACTGTGATGCATGTCTGAACACCATCCTAGGAAACTGAAGACCTACTGCAGCTAAATACAGCTACTGTATTCCACCTAGTAAACCCTCATCCACCGGATTCTCCCTAATATCCTAGAGCATGCTGCAAAGAAGAATTTCTACATAGCCAGAATGAACAAAAACAGCAAACACACCATATTCACAGCTCTCATGTCCCATTCGATATTGAGACCTGCGGGTTGTAGCGTGTTTAGCTCAAAAATCCATTGCGCTTCTTTTTAATTTATTTGTTTTACTGGATCCCCTCCTCTCTAATTCTCATGCACTTGTTCCACTCCCATAAATTTCAAACCCACCGGATTTTTCTGATGTGCTCTTTTAAAATGTGCTGAGACGCTATGAGTCTCGAATCCCTTTTTTATATTATTAGTAATATGTTCCCCACTCTTACTTTTAATTTCCTAAGTGTTCTTCCCACATACTGTAACTTGCAGGGGCATTCTAAAACATAGATAACCCCTGCCGTTTCACGTGATAGATTACCTTTTACTTTTTTCTCCTTATGATTAGATGTAGCTGTTACTTCCTTTCTTATTCGGTTGCATCTGTCTTCTCTAGATCTATTTTTACAACCGGAACAAAAGCCGCACCATGTGCGCCCCCAACCCCCCCAAGTATTATAATTATTGGTGGCAGTGGCATTAGAAATGACGGGCTGTGCAAATGCTGTGCTTCTGACTCGTGCTTCCCTGGGAGACAGAAGGCTGGGCATAGGAGTCTTAGGAGTTAAAATTACATTTATATTCCCCCTTTCTATGCAATCTAATGCTCCGTTACATTCAGTGACCTGCAATCCCTGTGATAATTCATATAGCAGCCGGCTCACTGTGCACAGTGCTTCTACTTCCGGCGGCTGCTACATGAATTATTATCACAGGGATCGCAGGTCAGTGAATGTAACAGAGCATTAGATTGCATAGAAAGGGGGAATATAAATGTAATTTTAACTCCTAAGACTCCTGTGCCCAGACTTCTGTCTCCCAGGGAAGCACGAGTCAGAAGCACAGCGTCTGCACAGCCCGTCTTTTCTAATGGACAGATGGCCCTTAGCAACGCTCTTTTGAAGAGTGCTGCTAAGGGCCATTTCAGCCCCAGTTTTCTACCAAAAATAAACGTTTTAGCTAAATAAAGTCGATTGCAAAATTGTTACCTGTCAGTTGCCCTACACTTTAGCAAAAATAAAATATGACAGTTATCCTTTAAATCAAATCCACCCTGGTTAGGACTGTTCTATTATGGTCCAGACGTTCCATAAAATCTTTTTTGGTGTTTTATTTTTTTCACGTGGTATCGAGTATCGCAATACTTTTTTATGGTATCGAAATAGAGTCAAAATTTTGGTATCGTGACAAACCTAGGTAAGACGTGTGTTTTTTTAAATTTTATTTATTATACCCTAATTCTATGTAATTTAAATTTGGCTCCTAAATTTTTCAGGTTAGGAGCCAATGGCTCCTTGATGTTTTTTTTTTGTCTGGAACCCTGACATTGTGGAAAAGGTGGTTGTGAAGGTGAACCTATATCTATCCACCCTCTTTCCTGTATTATCCTTTTTTATTTTACTTTCATTCTAATTTCCTCCCTTTGTCTCTCTAACAATTCTTCCTTATATCCCTTCTCCTTGAATCTATTAACTATAATACCACTCTGCACATCATAATCCTTTAGTTGGGAGCAATTTCTAGACAAAGGCAGCTATGAAAAAGAAATGGAGAGGATCCTTAGTGATCGTGTGACATACAAAATATTGAAAAGAAACCCTGTGAATGAATATAAGAAGGATTTAAAAATACTTCTGGATAGAGGAAGGGGATCCTTAATAAGAAGGAATATAATTATTTGAATAATGGCCACCCCAAAACACCGATCATATATTACCTGCCAAAAGTCCATAAGGACCCAATAAACCCTCCCGGGAGACCTATAGTCTCCGGAATTGAGTCTATTACTAGCATAGTTTCAAAATACGTGGATATATTGCTACAAAAATATGTGCCCCATATACCCTCTTTTCTTAAAGACTCGGGTCATACACTGGAGGTGATAAGAGAACTGATTTCCTTTACAGATGATTTATATCTTATGACGGTAGATAGGTTTGAAGGGAGTACAATTTTTTATGGATGAGGATGATCAGCTGGATGAGGAGCAAAAAAAAGTTCATCTTGGATTGTATTGATTATTGCCTTGGCCACAATTATTTTTAGGCTGGGTTCACACTTGAGCGCATTTTATATGCGCGTTTTTGTCGCGCATTTTATGCACGTTGTTTGCAATAGTAAACGCGCGTTTGACGCGCGTTTGTGTGATTGACTGCAGTGTCCTATGGCCACAAACGCGCGTCAAAACGCCCCAAAGAAGCTCAAGAACTTGTTTGAGCGTAGGGCGTTTTTCAGCGCGTTCAAACGCGCTGTAAAACGCTCAAGTGAGAACCAGGGCCATAGGGAAGCATTGGTTTTCATGTGTTGAGCGTTTTACAGCGCGTTTGAACGCGCTGTAAAACGCTCAAGTGTGAACCCAGCCTTAGTGGAACAGTTTTATGTACAAACAGTGGGCGTGGCGATGGGTGCTAAATTTGCAACGAGTTTCGCCAATATTTTTATGGCCTACTGGGAACATCTATATATCACCCCCCTTTTACAGAAGGAAGGAGAAAATGGCAATTTGATTCTGTGGAAAAGGTATATTGATGATTGCCTGTGTATTTGGCGAGGGGATGAGCCATCTTTGAGAGAATTTCTCGGATACATTAATAATAACAATTGGAACATCAGATTTACGGAGAACATCAGTAAAAGCAGTGTTAATTTTTGGGACTTGGAAATCTCTGTTGTTGATAACAAAATACATACCAGAACCTATTTTAAACCTACAGATAGGAACGGGTATATTGATGTGCAGAGCTGCCATTACAACCCGTGGTTAAAAAAATTTCCCAGAGGCCAATTCCAAAGGATCAAAAAGAAATAGCTCCCAACTAAAAGATTATGATGAGCAGACTGGTATTATACTTAATAGATTCAAGGAGAAGGGATATAAGGAAGAATTGTTAGAGAGACAGAGGGAGGAAATTAGGGAGAGTGAAAGCATAATAAAAAAGGATAATACAGGAAAGAGGGAGGATAGATATAGGTTTGCCTTCACAACCACCTTTTCTACTATGTGCCCCCAGATTCAACAAATTATTTAAAAAAATTGGAGGATCTTAAAAAGTGACCCCACAATAGGATCGCTGATCCATGACAAACCCCTGTTTATTTTTAGAAGACCATCAACAGTGAGGAACAAAATAGTGCATGGCTGTATAAGAAATGAAGTGACCTTAATGACTAAAGATGGTTTCACATGGTGCGGCTTTTGTTCCGGTTGTAAAAATAGATCCAAAGAAGACAGATGCTACCGAATAAGAAAGGAAGAGACAGCTACATCTAATCATAAGGAGAAAAAAGTAAAAGGGAATCTATCATGTGAAACGGCAGGGGTTATCTATGTTTTAGAATGCCCCTGCAAGTTACAGTATGTGGGAAGAACACTTAGGAAATTAAAAGTAAGAGTGGGGGAACATAATAATATAAAAAAGAGACTCGAGACTCATAGCGTCTCGGCACATTTTACCTACCTCCGGACCGCCTCTCGAGGCGGTCGATTCATTCCTCCTAGACGCATCCGTGCGTCATCTCGCGAGACGCAAGATTTCGGTCAGAGCTGGCCCGCGCATGCGCATCGCGGCCCGGCAAAAGTTAGTGGAGTATTTCGTCAGCAACCTGCCAGCCAATGATCGTCGCTGGCAGGTTGCTGATTTTTAAAAAATCGAATCACAAGCCATCTAACACCTTATATTTATAAATATAAGGTGTTAAATGGCTTCTCTGCTCCTCTGCTGGTCCTTTTGGTCGGTTGGTTCCAGCAGAGGAGCAGACATCACAGTGAGTACCCTCCAACACCACACTTAGCCCCAGATCACCCCCCATCACCCCAATTAACCCCTTGATCGCCCCTGTCAATTACCTAGTGAAAGGGAAAAAAGTGATCAGTGTAAACTGTCACTTTTTTTTCCCACTGGTATTGACTGATAGGTTTTAGGATAGTTTAGGCCCCTTGGTTAGGTAGTTAGCGTCGGTTAGCGCCCAGCCCACCGCACCGCAGTCACTGATTCGCTGATTAGCGTATCGCTAATCAGCTTTTGTACTTTTATAGTATCTGTAAGTGATCAAAACTGATCACAGTCAGATCTATAATTGTATTAGTGTCACCTTAGTTCGCCCTCCACCCAAAACGCAGTGTTTGCCCGATCAGGCCTGATCGGTCGCCCACACGTGCGTTCACCCACGCCCGCCCCGCCGCAGTGACAAAAATATAATTTTTTTTTTATCACTGCACAATCAGTTTACAAGCGCTGCGGCGATAAAAAAATCAGTTTTGATATTTTTTATCAATCGCAGCGGCCTCCGGTACTTTGATAGCCTCCCATTTGTAAGACAGGCTTGCTTTTTTTTTTGGGTAGTCTCAGGGAATACCCCTAAATTTAGTAGTCCAAATGTCAAACAGGGGGTATTCTTCTAAAGAGGCCTACAGGCTTCTGACCCAGTCGGATGAGGAATGGGAACCCTCATCTGATGAATCTAGCGGGTCAGAATATGAACCTGTAGAAAGCAGTGGCAGTCTGACCCAAAGTTCGGACGAGGAGGTTGAGGTCCCTGATAGCACCAGGCGTACCCGGCCCTGTGTCGCTAGACCACAGGTTGTGCAGGATCCGTTTCAAGGGCAGCAGAGTGGGGCCGGCACTGTCGCATTACGTGGTGAGGCATACACCAGCAGCGCAGCCCATCCTGGACCTAGTACCAGCCCTGCCGTACAACATGGTGAAGTGGCGAGCACCAGAAGGGCAGTTGAACCTGGTACGGTGGCACGTGCAATAGTTACCCCGTCGCAGCCACTGCACAGACAGGCCCGTAGAGTCCCTGAGGTGCTGGCAAACCCTGATTGGCAGTCCCCAACTTCAGCCGCAACTGTAGTTCCCCCTTTCACCGCCCAGTCTGGAGTTCGGGTTGAGACAGCTCAGATCGGTTCGGCACTGGGAGTTTTTGAGCTGTTCTTGACTGCGGAGCTCTTGGACTTCGTCGTGGCAGAAACAAATCGGTATGCCACTCAATTTATAGCCGCCAACCCGGGAAGCTTTTATGCCCAGCCTTTCCGGTGGAAACCAGTCCAAGTTTCCGAAATTAAAATTTTTCTGGGCCTTCTCCTCAACATGGGTCTAACCAAAAAGCAGGAATTGCGGTCATATTGGTCCACGAACCCAATTCATCACATGCCCATGTTCTCTGCTGCCATGTCCAGGACACGATTTGAGACCATCCTGCGTTTCCTGCACTTTAGCGACAACAGCACCTCCCGTCCCAGAGGCCACCCAGCTTTTGACCGGCTCCACAAAATTCGGCCCCTCATAGACCACTTCAACAACAAATTTGCAGATTTGTATACCCCTGAGCAAAACATCTGCGTAGACGAGTACCTTATACATTTTACCGGGCGCCTTGGCTTCAAACAATACATCCCAAGCAAGCACGCCAGGTATGGGGTCAAATTGTATAAGCTCTGTTAAAAAGGGCCACAGGCTATACACACAAATTTCGGATCTATGAGGGAAAAGATCAGACCCTGGAGCTGGTCGGTTGCCCTGACTACCTGGGGAGCAGTGGGAAGACAGTCTGGGACTTGGTGTCACCCTTATTTGGCAAGGGGTACCATCTTTATGTGGACAATTTTTACACAAGTGTGCCCCTCTTCAGGCATTTGTTCCTAGATCAGATTGGCTGCTGTGGCACCACGCGACCTAGTCGCCGGGGCTTCCCCCAACAGCTCGTTACCACCTGTCTTGCAAGGGGGGAGAGGGCTGCCTTGTGTAACGAAGAACTGCTCTCGGTGAAATGGAGAGACAAGCATGACGTTTACATGCTCTCCTCCATTCACGCAGACACGACAATACAAATTGAAAAGCCCCTCTCAGTCCACGACTATAACCTTCACATGGGAGGGGTGGACTTCAATGACCAGATGTTGGCTCCCTATTTAGTTTCCCGACACACCAGACGCTGGTATAAGAAGGTGTCTGTATATTTGATTCAATTGGCTGCATATAATAGTTTTGTTCTCTACAGTAAGGCTGGGAGAACAGGATCCTTCCTCAAATTTCAGGAAGAGATCATCGAGAACCTCCTGTATCCAGGAGGTTCCGTGGCCCCATCCACCAGTGTAGTGAGCCGTCTACACGAGCGACATTTCCCCAATGTCGTTGCTGGTACCTCAACCCAACCGTCACTCCGAAAAAGATGTTGTGTCTGTAGCAGGAGTGGAATAAGGCGTGACACCCGCTATTTCTGTACTGACTGCCCTGACCACCCTGCCCTATGCTTAGGGGAGTGTTTCCGGAAGTACCACACACAGGTACACTTAGCATAGGGATTGCATCTCACAGGACAGGCACACAGGGCTATTAGGGCCCTTACACTCACAGCTGCTGCAAACCTCTCCTTTCACCTGGGATAAAGTGCATAATGTACTTCGCCACATCTTAGGGCGATTTGCGCTTTGCACATTGTCCCATGGGGAAGGAGAGGTTTGTCCTATAAAGGTAAAAAAAAAATCACCGGTAAGCCAAAAAGTTAACGTTCAGTTCAAAAAGTTAAATAAAGTTTATATGTTCCGTTCAAATTTTATTATAAAGTTAATAAATTTATTGCGTTGCGGCCTGGTTTTTTCTTTTTTCTTTTGTTTTTTTTTACCTTCCAGGTGGACCAACCGATCGACTAGCTGCAGCACTGATGGGCATTCTGACAGAAGCATTGCGCTGCTGTCAGATTACACAAAAGTCGGTGTATGCGGCGCTGCAAGACGAGATTTCTCCTCTGCAGTAAAAGATACGTTTGCCGAGGCATATGAGCTGAGGAGGCGGCGGTGTTCATATACTTTGGCAAACACTTTGTATATAAAAAAAAAAAAAAAAAATCCCGGCAATGATTTATTCATCCACATCGATTGATGTGAATGGAGAAATCGGGTTTGCCAGAGCATACGAGCTAAGTGGGTATGGATGTTGGGCGGAGCTCCTATGTCCTGGCAGACGCCTTTCCCCTCCTTTTTTTTTGTTGGCAGAGATTTTTTCATCCACATTGATCGATGCAAATGAAGAAATCTGTGCCGTTCATTTTTTTCTTTCAGCCCAGTGGCTGAACGGAAAAAAAAAATCTCATTGCCCGTATGCTCAGAGAATAGCAGAAACTCCTAATGCTGGCCATACATGTAATGATTGCGGAGACCCTCAAATGCCAGGGCAGTACAAACACCCCACAAATGACCCTATTTTGGAAAGAAGACACCCCAAGGTATTCGCTGAGTGGCATATTGAGTCCATGAAAGATTGAAATTTTTGTCCCAAGTTAGCTGAATGGGAGACTTTGTGAGAAAAAAATATATATATATCAATTTCCGCTAACTTGTGGCAAAAAAAAAAAATTTCTATGAACTCGCCATGCCCCTCATTGAATACCTTGGGGTGTCTTCTTTCCAAAGTGGGGTATTTATACTGCCCTGGCATTTTAGGGGCCCTAAAGCGTAAGAAGAAGTCTGGGATCCAAATGTCTAAAAATGCCCTCCTAAAAGGAATTTGGGCCCCTTTGCGAATCTAGACTGCAAAAAAGTGTCACACATCTGGTATCGCCGTACTCGGGAGAAGTTGGGGAATGTGTTTTGGGGTGTCATTTTACATATACCCATGCTGGGTGAGAGAAATATCTCGGTCAAATGCCAACTTTGTATAAAAAAATGGGAAAAGTTGTCTTTTGCCGAGATATTTCTCTCACCCAGCATGGGTATATGTAAAATGACACCCCAAAACACATTGCCCAACTTCTCCTGAGTACGGCGATACCAGATGTGTGAAACTTTTTTGCAGCCTAGGTGGGCAAAGGGGCCCACATTCCAAAGAGCACCTTTAGGATTTCACAGGTCATTTTTTACACATTTTGATTTCAAACTAATTACCACACATTAGGGCCCCTAAATTGCCAGGGCAGTATAACTACCCCACAAGTGACCCCATTTTGGAAAGAAGACACCCCCAGGTATTTCGTGATGGGCATAGTGAGTTCATGGAAGTTTTTATTTTTTGTCACAAGTAGTGGAAAATTAGACTTTGTAAGGAAAAAAAAAATAATCATCATTTTCCGCTAACTTATGACAAAAAATAAAAAGATCTATGAACTCACTATGCCCATCAGCGAATACCTTAGGGTGTCTACTTTCCGAAATGGGGTCATTTGTGGGGTGTTTGTACTGTCTGGCCATTGTAGAACCTCAGGAAACATGACAGGTGCTCAGAAAGTCAGAGCTGCTTCAAAAAGCGTAAATTCTAATTTTTGTACCATAGATTGTAAACGCTATAACTTTAACCCAAACCATTTTTTTTTTTTACCCAAACATTTTTTTTTATCAAAGACATGTAGAACAATAATTTAAGAGAAAAATTTATATATGGATGTCGTTTTTTTTAAAAAAAAATTTACAACTGAAAGTGAAAAATGGCATTTTTTTGCAAAAATTTCGTTAAATTTCGATTAATAACAAAAAAAGTAAAAATGTCAGCAGCAATGAAATACCACCAAATGAAAGCTCTATTAGTGAGAAGAAAAGGAGGTAAAATTAATTTGGGTGGTAAGTTGCATGACCGAGCAATAAACGGTGAAAGTAGTGTAGTGCAGAAGTGTAAAAAGTGGCCTGGTCATTAAGGGTGTTTAAGCTAGGGGGGCTGAAGTGGTTAAAAGAGCACATCAGAAAAATCCGGTGGGTTTGAAATTTATGGGAGTGGAACAAGTGTATAAGAATTGGACGGGAGGGGATCCAGTAAAACAAATAAATAAAAAAGAAGCGCAATGGATTTTTTTAGCTAAACACGTTACAACCCGCAGGTCTCAATATCGAATGGGACATGAGAGCCGTGAGTATGGCTTGATTGCAGTTTTTTTCATTGTGGCTATGTAGAAAGTCTTCTTTGCAGCATGCTCTAGGATATTAGGGAGAATCCGGTGGATGAGGGTTTACTAGGTGGAATACGGTAGCTGTATTTAGCTGCAGTAGGTCTTCAGTTTCCTAGGATGGTGTTCAGACATGCATCACAGTGCCTATTTCTTTTGCCATATACATAGTAAGTTTCTACGGGAATTGATATGTGATCTTTTTAACATAAGGGAACTAGTGTAGCCATACATAATTGCCCTGTATATGAGGTGGTATCATTTCTAATTGTGTGGGAATAACATATATTTATATTTTTTTATATTTTGATGTATTCTATATGACATGCAGATGTTTATTTTTATCGGGATATGTTATTTTAGGTATTTAAAAGAAGAAAAAAATTAAAATTTGGAAGTCGACCTAACGAAAGTAACACAGAGACTTACAACGTGTGACCAAAGATTACCTGTGTGAAGTTGGCACCCCATGTTCTTAAATTTCAAAAAGAAATACACCATTCGTTTGTGCTGCGTTTGTGCTGGTTTGTGCCGCAAAAATGAACGTTTGTGCCGGTTCGGTTTCCGAGATATTGCGCGTTAGATTTTTATGAAGCCCCGCCCATTTTCCACCCCATGTTCTTAAATTTCAAAAATAAATACACCATTCGTTTGTGCTGCGTTTGTGCTGCGTTTGTGCTGGTTTGTGCTGCAAAAATGAACGTTTGCACCGCTTTGGTTTCCGAGATATTGCGCGCTTGATTTTCTGAAACCCCGCCCATTTTCCACCCCATGTTCTTAAATTTCAAAAATAAATACACCATTCGTTTGTGCTGCGTTTGTGCTGGTTTGTGCTGCAAAAAGGAACGTTTGCGCCGCTTTGGTTTCCGAGATATTGCGCGCTTGATTTTCTGAAACCCCGCCCACTTTCCACCCCATGTTCTTAAATTTCAAAAAGAAATACACCATTCGTTTGTGCTGCGTTTGTGCTGGTTTGTGCCGCAAAAATGAACGTTTGTGCCGGTTCGGTTTCCGAGATATTGCGCGTTAGATTTTTATGAAGCCCCGCCCATTTTCCACCCCATGTTCTTAAATTTCAAAAAGAAATACACCATTCGTTTGTGCTGTGTTTGTGCTGGTTTGTGCTGCAAAAATGAACGTTTGCGCCGCTTTGGTTTCCGAGATATTGCGCGCTTGATTTTCTAAAACCCCGCCCATTTTCCACCCCATGTTCTTAAATTTCAAAAATAAATACACCATTCGTTTGTGCTCCGTTTGTGCTGGTTTGTGCCGCAAAAAATGAACGTTTGCGCCGCTTTGGTTTCCGAGATATTGCGCGTTAGATTTTTATGAAACCCCGCCCATTTTCCACCCCATGTTCTTAAATTTCAAAAAGAAATACACCATTCGTTTGTGCTCCGTTTGTGCTGGTTTGTGCCGCAAAAATGAACGTTTGTGCCGCTTTGGTTTTCGAGATATTGCGCGCTTGATATGCTGAAACCCCGCCCACTTTCCACCCCATGTTTTTAAATTTCAAAAAGAAATACACCATTCTTTTGTGCTGGTTTGTGCTGCAAAACTGAACGTTTATGCCGCTTTGGTTTCCGAGATATTGCGCGTTTGATTTGCTGAAACCCCGCCCACTTTCCACCCCATGTTTTTAAATTTCAAAAAGAAATACACCATTCGTTTGTGCTGCATTTGTGCTGGTTTGTGCTGCAAAAATGAACGTTTGTGCCGCTTTGGTTTCCGAGATATTGCGCGCTTGATATGCTGAAACCCCGCCCACTTTCCACCCCATGTTTTTAAATTTCAAAAAGAAATACACCATTTGTTTGTGCTGCGTTTGTGCTGGTTTGTGCTGCAAAAATGAACGTTTGTGCCGCTTTGGTTTCCGAGATATTGCGCGCTTGATTTTCTGAAACCCCGCCCACTTTCCACCCCATGTTTTTAAATTTCAAAAAGAAATACACCATTCGTTTGTGCTGGTTTGTGCTGCAAAAATGAACATTTGCGCAGCTTTGGTTTCCGAGATATTGCGCGCTTGATTTGCTGAAACCCCGCCCACTTTCCACCCCATGTTTTTAAATTTCAAAAAGAAATACACCATTCGTTTGTGCTGCGTTTGTGCTGGTTTTTGCCGCAAAAATGAACGTTTGCGCCGCTTTGGTTTCCGAGATATTGCGCGCTTGATTTGCTGAAACCCCGCCCACTTTCCACCCCATGTTCTTAAATTTCAAAAGGAAATACACCATTAGTTTGTGCTGGTTTGTGCTGCAAAAATTAACGTTTGCGCCGCTTTGGTTTCCGAGATATTGCACGCTTGATTTGCTGAAACCCCGCCCACTTTCCACCCCATGTTTTTAACCCTGACCCTAGACCCCCCCAGGTGTGCTGCAGCTTGCCCCCCTCCCGCCCTCCCCCCCCCCCACAACTTTTTTTGGGGCACAAGCAAATTATTTTATTTTTTTCTGCGTACGCTGACTGTGGCCGGGACTCTTAGCGTCCGGCCACTGTTAGCGCATCGCACACCCTACCGCTGATCAACTTTGGACGGTTGATCAGTGAGTTAGAATTTTTTTGAAAAAATAATTCACATTTTTTGTCTTTTTTTTTTTTGTCTGTTAGGTTTAGGATAGGTTTGCGAACACCCGTCCCCCCACACACACGCACACCAAATAAAGTTTATCACGCACACACACACTCCCCTATGGCCCGCCGGATGTTCTCGGCTGAGGAGGCATACGCCCAGCTTGCCTCCGAGTCCGAGAGCCCCAGTGAGGACGAGGATGACCCCACTTTCCTTTTGTCATCCGCGTCCTCCTCATCATCTAGTGATGATGATGAGACCCCAAGGCGGCGGAGACACCGCCAGGCGGAGCAAGGGGACCGCCATTCTAGGGACCCTGTGGCCCACACTAGTACGAGAAGCTCTGGGGCTCGTACTAGTTTTCCGGCCCACCAGTTAAGTCCACTGGAGCCCCCTACTTGTCTGGTATACCCCAGAGCGTTTTGAGCCCGTGATTCTTGATTTTGTAGGCCAACCAGGAATCCAGATTTCCACAGTGGGCTTCACTGAATACGGCTACTTTAGTCTTTTTTTCAGTGACCACTTTGTGAATCTGATGTTGGAGCAGACGAACCTGTACGCCCAACAGTACATTGCTCAACACCCGGGCTCCTTTTTGGCTAGGCCCGGTGGCTGGACTCCGGTCTGTGCAGCCAAGATGAGGACGTTTTGGGGCCTCGTGCTGCATATGGGCCTAGTCAAGAAACCTAGTGTCAGGCATTACTGGAGTGGGGACGTCCTTTACCAGACCCCACTTTACAGTACGGCCATGACACGTACCCGGTTTGAGGCCATCCGGAAATGCCTGCATTATGCAGATAATGCAGCATGTCCCCCCCAAGGTGATCCTGCCTATGACTGCCTGTACAAAATCAGGCCGGTCATCGATCATTTTGGGGCCAAATTTGTGCAGGCCTATGTACCTGGAAGGGAGGTCGCGGTTGATGAGTCTCTCATTGCTTTCAAGGGGAGACTCATTTTCCGCCAGTATGTTCCCTCTAAGCTGGCGAGGTATGGCGTGAAGCTGTACAAACTTTGCGAGAGTACCTCAGGGTACACTTACAAGTTTCGTGTGTACGAGGGGCGAGATTCCCGTATTCAACCCCCAGAATGTCCCCCCACTCTGGGTGTTAGCGGGAAACTTGTATGGGACCTTATGCACCCACTGCTAGATAAGGGTTACCACTTGTACGTGGATAACTTTTATACTAGTATCCCCTTGTTCCTGTCCCTCGCCGCCAGATCCTGGCAACACAGGGACATTCCTTCAGTTCTATGAGGCAGTCCTCAAGGACCTGATCTTTTCTGACCGGGAAAGAGCAGGCCGGAGTACCTCGGGAACTGGAGACGCCCGGATCGTCCCTGGCCAACACTTTCCAGGTGTGGTCCCCCATACTGGAAAGAAGGGACGGACTCAAAAAAGGTGCAGAGTGTGTCACAGGAAGGGGATACGGAAGGACACCACTACTCAGTGTGACATGTGCCCTCTTCATCCGGGCCTCTGCATTATTGGTTGCTTCAGGGAGTACCACACTTCCATGGAGTACTAAATTTATGTTCCCCTTCCCCAATTTAGCCACTGACAATTGGATAAAAAACTATGGTTCTCAGACTTGAGACACTAAAACGGAAAAAAAAAATTCTAAAATATTTAGTAAAACTAAAATAAATAAAAAAAGTTGACATCTAGGGTATCGCCGCGTCTGTAAGTATCTGCTCTATAAAAATACCACATGACCTAACCCCTCGGATGAACATGGTCAAAAAAGAAAATAAAAACGGTGCAACGCGATGTAAGGTGACAAAAAAAACTTTTTTTTTGCGCCGTTTTTATTTTATTTTTTGACCGTGTTCATCTGAGGGGTTAGGTCATGGGGTATTTTTATAGAGCAGATTCTTACGGACGCGGCGATACCTAATATGTCTACTTTTTTATTTATTTTAGTTTTACTAAATATTTTTTTAAAAATATTTTTTTCATTTTAGTGTCTCAAGTCTGAGAACCATAGTTTTTTATCCGATTGTCAGTGGCTAAATTGGGGAAGGGGAACATAAATTTAGTACCCCATGAAAGTGTGGTACTCCCTGAAGCAACCGTCAATGCAGAGGCCCGGATGATCGGGGCACGTGTCACACTGAGTAGTGGTGTCCTTCCGTATTCCCTTCCTGTGACACACTTTTTTGGGCCCGTCCCTTCTTTCCAGTATGGAGGACCACACCTGGAAAGTGTTGGCCAGGGACGATCCGAGCGTCTCCAGTTCCCGAGGTACTCCGGCCTGCTCTTTCCCGGTCAGAAAAGATCAGGTCCTTGAGGACTGCCTCATAGAACTGAAGGAATGTCCCTGTGCTGCCAGCGCTCCGGGACAGCACAAAAGAGTTGTACAAGGCAACCTGCACCAAGCAGACCGCAACTTTTTTGCACCATGCCCGGGTTTTGCGCATGGCGTTATATGGCTTGAGAACTTGATCAGATAGATAAACTCCTCCCATATACCGATTGCAGTCGACGATGCAATCGGGCTTGAGGACCGTTGCCGAGATACCTCGCACAGGGACAGGGGTGATGCCGTTACTGTGAATTGTGGACAGTACAAGGACATCCCTCTTGTCCTTATATCTGACCAGCAACAGGTTTCCACTGGTAAGGGCACGGGTCTCACCCCTGGGTATAGGTACCTGGAGGGGGTGGGTAGGGAGGCTGCGTTGATTTTTCCGCACGGTCCCACAAGCGGACGTGGATCTGGCGGCGAGGGACTGGAACAAGGGGATACTAGTATAAAAATTTTCCGCGTACAGGTGGTAACCCTTATCTAGCAGTGGGTGCATAAGGTCCCACACAAGTTTCCCGCTAACACCCAGAGTGGGGGGACATTCTGGGGGTTGAATATGGGAATCTCGCCCCTCGTACACACTAAACTTGTAAGTGTACCCTGAGGTACTCTCGCAAAGTTTGTACAGCTTCACACCATACCTCGCCCGCTTAGAGGGAACATACTGGCGGAAAATGAGTCTCCCATTGAAAGCAATGAGAGACTCATCAACCGCGACCTCCCTTCCAGGTACATAGGCCTGTACAAATTTGGCCCCAAAGTGATCGATGACCGGCCTGATTTTGTACAGGCGGTCATATGCAGGATCACCTTGGGGGGGACATGCTGCATTATCTGCATAATGCAGGCATTTCCGGATGGCCTCAAACCGGGAGCGTGTCATGGCCGTACTGTAAAGTGGGGCCTGGTAGAGGACGTCCCCACTCCAGTAATGCCTGACACTAGGTTTCTTGACTAGGCCCATATGCAGTACGAGGCCCCAAAACGTCCTCATCTTGGCTGCACAGACCGGAGTCCAGCCACCGGGCCTGGCCAAAAAGGAGCCCGGGTGTTGAGCGGCGAACTGTTGGGCGTACAGGTTCGTCTGCTCCAACATCAGATTCACAAAGTGGTCACTGAAAAAAAGACTAAAGTAGTCGTATTCAGTGAAGCCCACTGTGGAAATCTGGATTCCTGGTTGGCCTACGAAATCAGGAATCACGGGCTCAAAACGCTCTGGGGTATACCAGACAAGTTCACCGGTAGGGGGCTCCGGTGGGCCGGAAAACTAGTACGAGCCCCAGAGCTTCTCGTACTAGTGTGGGCCACAGGGTCCCTAGCATAGCGGTCCCCTGGCTCCGCCTCTCCGCCGCCTTGGGGTCTCATCATCATCGCTAGATGATGAGGAGGATGCGGATGACAAAAGGAAAGTGGGGTCATCCTCGTCCTCACTGGGGCTCTCGGACTCGGAGGCAAGCTAGGCGTATGCCTCCTCAGCCGAGAACATCCGGCGGGTCATAGGGGAGTGTGTGTGTGCGTGATAAACTTTATTTGGTGTGCGTGTGTGTGGGGGGACGGGTGTTCGCGAACTTATCCTAAACCTAACACACAAAAAAAATAAAAAATCAAACTCGCTGATCAACCGTCCGAAGTTGATCAGCGGTGGGGTGTGCGATGCGCTAACAGTGGCCGGACGCTAAGAGTCCCGGCCACAGTCAGCGTACGCAGAAAAAAAAAAAATAATATGCTTGTGCCCCAAAAAAAGTTGGGGGGGGGGGCGGGAGGGGGGCAAGCTGCAGCACACTTGGGGGGGTCTAGGGTCAGGGTAAGGGCTCTTTCACACCTGCGTTCTTTTCTTCCGGCATAGAGTTCCGTCGTCGGGGCTCTATGCCGGAAGAATCCTGATCAGTTTTATCCTAATGCATTCTGAATGGAGAGAAATCCGTTCAGGAAGCATCAGGATGTCTTCAGTTCCGGAACGGAACGTTTTTTGGCCGGAGAAAATACCGCAGCATGCTGCGCTTTTTGCTCCGGCCAAAAATCCTGAAGACTTGCCGCAAGGCCGGATCCGGAATGAATGCCCATTGAAAGGCATTGATCTGGATCCTGCCTTAAGCTAAACGTCGTTTCGGCGCATTGCCGGACCCGACATTGAGTGGTTACCATGGCTGCCGGGACGCTAAAGTCCTGGCAGCCATGGTAAAGTGTAGCGGGGAGTGGGGGAGCAGCATACTTACCGTCCGTGCGGCTCCCCGGGCGCTCCAGAGTGACGTCAGGGCGCCCCAAGCGCATGGATCACGTGATCACATGGACACGTCATCCATGCGCATGGGGCGCTCTGACGTCATTCTGGAGCGCCCCGGGAGCCGCACGGACTGTAAGTATACCGCTCCCCCGCTCCCCGCTCCTACTATGGCAACCAGGACTTTAATAGCGTCCTGGGTGCCATAGTAACACTGAAAGCATTTTGAAGACGGCTCCGTCTAAAAATGCTTTCAGTACACTTGCGTTTTTCCGGATCCGACGGGCACCTCCGGCAACGGAAGTGCATGCCGGATCCCAACAACGCAAGTGTGAAAGAGGCCTTAAAAACATGGGGTGGAAAGTGGACGGGGTTTCAGCAAATCAAGCACGCAACATTTCGGAAACCAAAGCGGCGCAAACGTTAATTTTTGCGGCACAAACGAATGGTGTATTTCTTTTTTAAATGTAAAACATGGGGTGGAAAGTGGGCGGGGTTTCAGCAAATCAAGCGTGCAATATCTCGGAAACCAAAGCGGCGCAAACGTTCATTTTTGCGGCACAAACCAGAACAAACGGAGCACAAACGAATGGTGTATTTCTTTTTGAAATTTAAAAACATGGGGTGGAAAGTGGGCGGGGTTTCAGCATATCAAGCGCGCAATATCTCGCAAACCAAAGCGGCACAAACGTTCATTTTTGCGGCACAAACCAGCACAAACGCAGCACAAACGAATGGTGTATTTCTTTTTGAAATTTAAGAACATGGGGTGGAAAATGGGCGGGGTTTCATAAAAATCTAACGCGCAATATCTCAGGAACCGAACCGGCACAAACGTTCATTTTTGCAGCACAAACCAGCACAAACGCAGCACAAACAAATGGAGTATTTATTTTTGAAATTTAAAAACATGGGGTGGAAAGTGGGCGGGGTTTCAGCATATCAAGCGCGCAATATCTCGGAAACCAAAGCGGCACAAACGTTCATTTTTGCGGCACAAACCAGCACAAACGCAGCACAAACGAATGGTGTATTTATTTTTGAAATTTAAGAACATGGGGTGGAAAGTGGGCGGGGTTTCAGAAAATCAAGCGCGCAATATCTCGGAAACCAAAGCGGCGCAAACGTTCATTTTTGCAGCACAAACCAGCACAAACGCAGCACAAACGAATGGTGTATTTCTTTTTGAAATTTAAGAACATGGGGTGGAAAATGGGCGGGGCTTCATAAAAATCTAACGCGCAATATCTCAGGAACCGAACCGGCACAAACGTTCATTTTTGCGGCACAAACCAGCACAATCGCAGCACAAACGAATGGTGTATTTATTTTTGAAATTTAAGAACATGGGGTGCCAACTTCACACAGGTCCAAAGATTAGAGGTTTTTTAGTCGTGTCAATTAGAGAGGAGAGGAACGCCCCAGAAAAAGCGGACAGCGAAACCCGGGTCGGACAAATAGATTTTATATGTGATGTGAACAAGTGTCGATCTTGTAAGAAAAATAAAATACATAGTGTTTGTCGTGTTCCTTTTAAAGGATAAAAGAGCTGTGATTGCTGGTGGATATTGAGACCGAGGAGCTAGAATTGTTTGGAATCGAGATAAAATCGTCTTGTGGAAATGTTGTTGTGTGTGAGCTGTTACTTACTGATGAAGTTCAAGCCCAGACCCTGAATTGCATTTTTGGACAACGGAACTGCCTGCCGGATTCGGTAAGCCGTATACAAACGGATAGCCAGATCTGGTGATATACCAGATTTGTCTCATCCGGAATAACGGATCCAGTATTTAAATTTTTTCAAAGATGAAATGTGAAACTAGCTCCTCCTGCAGACCACAAAACCGGATACGGCAATGCAGCAATTTCCAGAACACTTGGTACCGGATCAGGTATTAATACATCTCTATGGAAATTAATGCCGAATCCAGCATGTGCGGTATTGTTCCGGGATTTGGGCCGGAAAAAATACCGTACCAAGCCGCAGTATTTTTTTCCGGTCAATTACCGTACAAGGGCTGGAACGGACGACATCCTGATGCATACTGAACGGATTGTTTTCCATTCAGAATGCATTAGGACAAAACTGATGCGTTTTTTTTTTTTCCGGTATTGAGATCCTTTACTGGATTTCAATACTGGAAAGGAATAACGCTAGTGTGAAAGTACCCTAACGGCTAAAAGCAAAACAGTTGAATCTACATACACTGCCTGTCCAAAAAAAAGTTGCCACCTGGATTTAACTAAGGGTACTTTCACACTAGCGTTTTTCTTTTCCGGCATAGAGTTCCGTCACAGGGGCTCTATACTGGAAAAGAACTGATCAGGCATATCCCCATGCATTCTGAATGGAGAGTAATCCGTTCAGGATGCATCAGGATGTCTTCAGTTCAGTCGTTTTGACTGATCAGGTTAAAGATAAAACCGTAGCATGCCACGGTTTTATCTCCGGCAAAAAAAACTGAAGACTTGCCTGAATGCCGGATCCGGCATGCGCAGATTGGTAAAAATGTGAAAAAAAAATACAAGACGGATCCGTCTGTCCGCATGACAAGCGGAGAGACGGATCCGTTTTTGCAATGCATTTGTGAGACTGATCCGCATCCGGATCCGTCTCACAAATGCTTTCAGTCACATCCAAATCGGCGGATCCGGCGGGCAGTTCCGACTACGGAACTGCCCGCCGGATCACACTGCCGCAAGTGTGAAAGTAGCCTAAGCAAATTTATGAGCCTCCTTTTGGATAATTACTGCATGGGCGATTTATCTTTCAGCTGGCAATAAGTTATTTAACCCCAACTGGTGCAATGAGTTGCTTCTCATTTCTTAAACAACCATGTCGAAAGACACATCTCGTGGTCGTTAAAAAGATGTTTGATGTTTTGAGAAAGGTCAAATCATTGGCATACATCAAGCAGAGATAACATCCAAGGAGGTTGCAGAAACTACTAAAATTGGGTTAAGAACTGTCCAACGCATTATTAAAAATTGTCAGGATAGTGGGGACCCATTGTATTCGAGGAAGAAATGTGGCGTGGGAAAAAATCCTTAATGATCGTGATCGGCGATCACTTAAACGTTTGGTGAAATCAAATCGAAGTAAAACAACAGTAGAACTCAGGGCTATGTTTAATAGTGAAAGTTAGAGTATTTCCACACGCACAATGCGAAGGGAACTCAAGGGATTGGGACTGAACAGCTGTGTAGCCGTAAGAAAACCTCTAATCAGTGAGACAGACCAGAAAAAAAGGCTTCAATTTGCTAGGGAGCATAAAGATTGGACTCTGGAGCAATGGAAGAAGGTCATGTGGTCTGATGAGTCCAGATTTACCCTGTTCCAGAGTGATGGGCGCATCAGGGTAAGAAGAGAGGCAGATGAAGTGATGTACCCATCATGCCTAGTGCCTACTGTTCAAGCCTGTGGGGGCAGTGCTTTGATCAGGGGTTGCTGCAGTTGGTCAGGTCTAGGTTCAGCAACAGTATGTGCTTCAAGAATGAGGTCAGCTGACTACCTGAACATACTGAATGACCAGGTTATTCCATCAATGGATTTTTCCATAGCATCATCACGACGGTAAACAAGGAGATTGACCCCTGACCTCTGTATGGGCAGGAACAGAGAAAGGTTAAATACCCCCCTCCCACCACCAACACCAGTGTTTTCCTGTCCCTACAGAGGACAGGGCAGAGAAAGGTCTCCCTGTATGCAGGGAGATGAAGCTAAGGAAATTGGACAGTTTTTTTTTTTTTTTTTGTTTTACCTGGAGAAAATCGCCAGCATCCTGCATGGCGTCCCCCTGCCCTCCCGCGGTTCCAGTACTAATGCTGGGCAGGGGGTGTGGGGTATAATCTCGTCCCGTTTGATCCGGGGCCTGATCCCTCGGTGACTACTCCCTCCTGGCCTACCGAGGCTACAGCAGGGCTGCGCGCTGGTTGTGAGGTCACTTCCCGCATTCCGGAAGTGACGTAGACGGCGTTTAGCGTCCGAACCGGCTTAGGGCCGAGGCCTGGACACCAGTAAGATGCTCCGGTGGAATCGGTTCCCCCAGCCTACGGAGCCCTCCCCTATTCCGGCAGAAATGGACGAAGCATCCGGCCACAATGTCTGGGACAGCGCGATCCCCTAGAGAGCCTGAACCGACGCTGCCACCATTCGTGAGTCCCCTTCGGGGGTATTGTTGCTTGGTCAGGGAGTCTATTGATCCCCCTCTCCGGCAGTGAGAAGTAAGGAGGGGGGGAGGGAGAGTTTTGTTCCCCCAGTCTAAGTCTGTGTGTCTTATCATCTTCCCTGGGCCCCCCCCCTTTTTTGTGGAGCAAATCTTTCATGGGGAGTTCTCGTCATCTCTGCCCCCCCCCCTCTTCCTTTAGTTTTTGGCTATTCCTTCTGTTTCAGTCCCTTATAGCTACCTTCTCCTCCTTTTAGGTGTCTAAAGAAACCCAAAAAAATAAATAAAATCAAGAGATCCCTCAGATGTATCTCCTTTAGTGGCAAACTTCCTGACAATTATCTCAAGAAGCTATGCAAAAATTGTATATCAAATATTGTACGTGACGAAGCACCCTCTCTGAAGGAAGAACTAAAATCTATGATATAGGAGGAAATCCGTTCATTTTTAGCCCACCTATCTGCTAATCCCCCGATTTACCGCAACCTAAGGAAAAGCGTGTTAGATCACCGTCCCCTCTGACTCTGAAGCCATAGTGGACGAGAGCGTCCATTCCGCCAGGTCATGGGAAGAGGGGGAAAGAGTCTCCGATTCGGACTCGGTAGATAGTGGTCGTAGATTCTATTTTTCTACTGAAGATATGTCCGACCTATTAAGAGCGGTCAGATCTACAATGGGAGGAAGTACAACGTACCCATTTCGTACAGGAAGAGATGTTTGGGGGATTGAGAGTTAAAAAAACACGTGTGTTTCCCATAAACAAAAGTATTAAAGATATGGTTCTTGAAGAATGGGCAGACCCTGAAAGATGTCTGGGAGTCTCTGCTTTATTTAAAAATAGATTTCAATTTGATCCTGGGAGTACAAGATTTTCAACGAGATCTCCAAGATTGATGTTCAGGTTGCTAAAGTGAACAAAAGACATCCCTTCCATTTGAGGATGCCTCCCAACTCAAGGATTCTATGGATCGTAAAGCCGACAGCCTCCTCAGGAAGTCTTGGTTGTTTAATATTAAAACTAACATTGCGGCTACCTCAGTCGCTAGATCCATGTTTCTCTGGTTGGGAGAATTAGAAGACCATATAAAACAAAACTATCTAGAGAAGAAATCCTCAATTCTCTCCCTCTTTTAAAATCTGCCACGGCCTTCCTGGCGAATGCTTCGGCCGAGTCGGTCCGATTCTCCGCCAGAGATGCGGCACTTTCCAACTCGGCCACACGAGCAATTTGGATGAAATACTGGTCTGGGGACAAGACTTCAAAATTGAAACTTTGCTCTATACCCTTTTCTGGGGAATATGTTTTCGGCCCGGTCCTAGATAAGATTTTAGAGAAGCCCGTGGACAAAAAGAAAGGGTTTCGGGAAGATCGTCCCTTCAGGCGCCGATTTCCCTTTCGCTCTTTCTCGGAAAGGGGGTAGAGGAAGAGGTCAATCCTCCTCCCACCAGAAATCGTCCGACAAGCAATGATGCCGGAGCGGGGGGGAAGACTCTCAAAATCCCTGGGTCTCCAAAATAGTCGGTACAGGCTATCAAATAGAGTGATCTTCAAAACCCCCAAACAAATTTTCACTGACACGATTTCAACCCAACCTTCGGCAGGGAGTCCAGAAGCTTCATCAGATGAATGTAATCTCCCCAGTTCCACCTCCAGAAAGAGGCCGGGGTTACTATTCAACATTATTCCTAATCAAGAAAAAAGAAGGCACATTTCGAATAATCATAAACCTGAAGCCTTTAAACAAGTTTATTCTTTACCGAAAATTCAGGATGGAAACCCTTGCATCTACGATAGCACTTTTAAGCAAAGATGTCTTCATGTGTACAATAGACCTGCGAGACGCATATTACCATATTCCTATTCACGCCGATTCACAGAGTTTTCTCCGATTTGCAATTCGGGATGTATCAGGGAAAATTCATCACTATCAGTTCAAAGCCCTTCCCTTCGGGATCTCACGGCCCCGAGAATCTTTACCAAGGTGGTGGTGGAGATGGTCGCTTTCGTCAGGAGAAAGGGACTTATGGTAATTCCCTACTTGGACGACTTTCTTCTGATCAGCAAAGATCTCAATCGTATCAACTCAAATCTGAAATATTTTCTCTCCATCCTAAACGACCTCGGGTGGATTGTGAACGAAGACAAGTCCGTCCTCACCCCCTCGAGGAAAGTTCGATTTTTAGGCATGTTTCTGGACTCATTGCTCCATCAGAGAGGCAATGAGTATGCTAGGTCTGTTAACATCCTGTATTCCGGCAGTTCCCTGGTGCCAGATTCACTTTAGACCTCTTCAGTCTTGGATCCTGAGCGTCTGGAACAGGTGCCAATCCTCTCTGGATCATCAAGTGATCCCACCAATCCGGGTACTTCAGACTCTAAATTGGTGGAAGAACCACGAAAACTTATCCAAGGGGACTCCCTTCCAGAAAGCTCCCCTAATGCAAGTAGTAACAGACGCAAGTCTGTCCGGCTGGCACGTAAAGGGGGAACACGGTCAACAACTCTTTAAACGCTGACAATGAAAAAAATTTCATGGGCAGAGCAGAAGTTGGCCTCCATATCTGCAGTTCATCTGAAAGGAACGCTGAATTGGGAAGCCGATTTTCTCAGCAGCCACAGGATCGATCATACGGAATGGTCCCTAAGCCCAGACATTCAGGTTAGTGGTAGAAATATGGGTTATCTTCCTTCCCCCCCTCTCTCCTTTCCCTCCCCTCCCTTTCCCCAACCTTCCACTGTCCCATCACTCGCCCTAGTTTTCTTATTCCCAATTTTTCAGAATTATGTGATTTGCATTATTTATATATATGCGTTTTTATGTTTACTGAGAGTGACGTTACTCTCATGTTTGTAATCTTAAAACTTTTCAAAATAAAAAGAATTTACAAGAAAAGTGGGTTATGCCCGACGTGGATCTACTTGCCACCAGGGCAAACTCAAAGGTAGAGACATTCTGTTCCTTAAACCCCAGGGACAGACCTCATGCCTTGGACGCCTTCGCCATCCGTTGGCATTGGAAACTATGCTATGCCTTCCCTCCACTTCCCTTAATTCCGAAAGTAATACAGAAAATTCGCCAGGACAAGGCCACGGTAATCGTGATCACTCCCCTATGGCCGAAGAGAAGTTGGTTCACATCTCTCCAGAAATTCTCCCTCCAGGATCCTTGGCCCCTTCCTATTTGGGGGGGATCTACTCCTTTAGGGTCCGGTTCTGCACCCAAACCCAGAGTTTTTGAAATTAGCAGCATGGATCCTGAGTCCCAGACCCTGTGACGACAGGGCTTGTCAGATAAAGCTAGTGCTACCTTAAAATCTGGAAGCGCTTCTGTTCCTGGAGCGGTGACAAGTCTCCACACTTGCATAGACCCAACATTCAAAGAATCCTGGATTTCCTGCAACAGGGTCTTGACCTGGGGCTTGGACCCTCTTCCCTGAGGGTCCAAATCTCAGCCCTAAGTAGTTTTTTTTTGACCAGGATATAGCTAGTCATCGTTGGATCAGAAGATTCATTACAGCAGCTACCAGACTCCGCCCAACAATCGCCTCCTGTGTCCCCTCCTGGGATTTAAATATCGTTCTTACGGGTCTCACTTTACCACCATTTGAACCTATTTCTGATTGTTCAATAAAATTATTGTCCTTAAAGACTGCCTTCCTAATTGCAATAACCTCAGCCCGCAGATTAGGCGAGTTGCAAGCTCTATCCATCAGGGAACCCTACCTCCGTGTCCTAGATGATAGGATCATTCTCCAACTTGACCACGGGTTTCTCCCTAAAGTTGTATCCAGTTTTCATCAAAGCCAGGAAATTACCCTGCCTTCCTTTTGTCAACACCCCTCTAACGACAAAGAATCCTCCTTCCACTCTCTGGATGTTAGACGGGCAGTTCTAAACTATATTGCTGCGACTAAAAAGTTTAGAAAATCCGACAACCTGCTAGTTATCTTTGGAGGAAGGTTCAAGGGCCAAAAGCCTCCCGGTCTTCTATAGCTAGATGGCCTAAAGAAACTATTTGTCTGTTTTATCAAACACAAAATCTTCTGTGTCCAGTCAACATTATGGCCCATTCCACTAGGGCCATGTCTTCCTCTCAGGGAGAGAGAGCTAGGGCATCCCTGGAAGAAATATGTCGTGCTGCCACTTCATCCAGCATTCATACGTTTATAAAACACTACCGCCTGGATCTTTCCAGATCCTCTGATTTGTCCTTCGGACGGAAAGTCCTCCAGGCCGTAGCCCCCCCTTAACTGATATATTTTTTATATCTCCTTGTATGCCGTCGTGATGATGCTATGGAAAAACCGGAATTAGTCTTACCGGTAATTCTGTTTCCATGAGATCATCACGACGGCACGTTATTCCCTCCCTACATATATTTCTAAATTTTAACTTTGGAGGGTCTCCAGAAGGTATGAAGCAATACCTTTTTTCACTGTTTGTCACCACCGGGTTACTCTGTGTGATTTTGGAAACACTGGTGTTGGTGCTGGGAGGGGGTTATTTAACCTTTCTCTGTTCCTGCCCCTACAGAAGTCAGGGGTCAATCACCTTGTATGCCGTCGTGATGATCTCATGGAAACAGAATTACCGGTAAGACTAATTCCGGGTTTTTTATTCCCTGATGGCACGGGCATATTCCAAGATGACAATGCTATGATTCATCGGGCTCAAATTGTGAAAGAGTGGTTCAGGGAGCATGAGACTTCATTTTTGCACATGGATTGGCCACCACAGAGTCCAGACCTTAACCCTATTGAGAATCTTTGGTATGTGCTGGAGAAGGCTTTGCGCAGCATTCAGACTCTACCATCATCAATGCAAGATTTTGGTGAAAACGCTGGAAGGAAATAAATTTTGTGACATTGCAAAAGCTTATCGAAATAATGCCACACCGAATGCGTGCCGTCATCAAAGCTAAAGGCTTTTATATCCGGCCAGAAGAAGCGCTATTCCAGCGCGAAACGGCCGTCGCCGCCGACGCACACTGTGGCCATCCCGCCCCCCCTGCCTGCGCATGATGCTCGATCTCCAATAAACAGCTAACAGCATTCAGAAGTTTGGTGAGTGCCGCGTCTCTCTCTCAACTTTCAAAGGCTTTTTTTTGGTGGCAACTTTTTTTTTGGACAGGCAGTGGTGTATATTGGTTACTTTGCCTCCCTAAAAGATAGGAATAAAAAGTGGTCAAAACGTCATGTATATCCCAGAATGGAATCAATAAAAACTACAGATCGCCCTGCAAAAAAGAGCCCTGTGCTGGCCAATCGTAGCGCACAGCTCATAGCCTGGGAGTCCCAGGCTATGAGCTGTGCGCTACGATTGGCCAGCGCTGCAGCAAGGGACAACCCTAATACAAAAACTCTGCCCAGTACAACAGAGGGAGCTGCAGACACCGGAGCCTATACCGGGCGAACGGAGCTGCGCCCAGACATACTAGTAAGTGCAGGGGGACCCCTGGGTGCCGCTCTGCCCACTGATATAGTTAGTTTTTAGTTTTTAAACTAGTGAAAGGTCCTCTTTAAAATTACTTTTATTCAACCAGCAAGTAGTTTTTTGACGGGAAATGACATAGGTGTCTCCAAAAAGATAATAAGATGATGTACAAGAGTCTGTGGAGGGAGCTAAAGATCAGGGTGATGGCAAGAAGACCCTCCAACCTGAAAGATTTGGAGCTCATTGCTAAAGATGAATGGGCAAAAATACCAGTGGAGACATGCAAAGATCTGGTCTGCAGCACTGTATATACGTTTTACACCACAGAGCACTCATAGATTAAGTGTTTAGTCACCATATCTTTTAAATAGCTTAGAGAAGAGGCATGTTAAGATAACCAATTTTTGGTGAATAGTAGCTTTGCAGGAAATTGGAGTGCTTAGATAGGGAATTGAGTTAATTTCTCACTGGAAGGGAAAATGTTTTTAGATACATTCTCAAAAGACAGTAAGGGCACGAGACCCCCGGATTTACGACTACCTAGCAATAATTTTGTTATATGTTACTTTGCCAAACTATTTCAGGCTACTATATGACTGTACCTGGCATTTCTTAGCAGATTTCTCCTGTGCATGCTGAATATCTAGTTTGCAGTGCTCCCAGATCTGGTGGGTGGAGATAAGCTCCCATCCACTGCACACAAAAAGTAGATGAGATTCTGCTTCTTAACTTTTATTTTACTCAGAAGCAGCCTCAGGATCATGAAGGATATTACAGAGTACTGACCTGTATGGTTGTGAATAAAGTACTTGGGCTGAGATATAAACTGCCTATTTAGCTGCTGCACTTTTTCTTGCTGTGCCTGTCTTTGAGTTTGTGATCGCTCCTGTCAAACTCTCATTGCACTAATATTTAAATATTTTTTCATTATTCCAGACAACTAACTAGTACCCTTGGGATCTTACTGTTCTTATTCCACCTACTACTTTAAGGTATTTGAGTCTTTAAAGGGGTATTCCCATCCATGGGGGTCCCACCATTTTGTGCTTGCTATATTATGCACATGCTTAACCCTTTCAGGACCAATCCACTTTTCACCTTTCTGCCCAGGACATTTTTAGCAAATCTGACATGTCACTTTATGTGCTAATAACTTTAAAACACTTTTACTTATCCAGGCCATTTTGAGATTGTTTTCTCGTCACATATTGTATTTCATGACAGTGGTAAAATTTTGTCCAAAAATGTTATTTTTATTTATAAAAATATACCAAATTTACAAAAGATTTAGAAAATTAGCAAATTTCCAAATTTTTATTTCTCTACTTTTATAATAGATAGTGCGGGGTTTTGCTCTCGTAGACGGGACAAGCGGATGCAGTATAGATGCAAAGACCAGTTTGTAACTCAAAAATTTCTGTGTTTTATTCACACTTAGGGCAACAAAACAGTACGACAGTCCATTTTCAGTTTTGGTGCTCGCGTTCACACCTAGACAGTTCATACAGCAAAAGAGTCACCTGTTATCCTAGGTGTTAGTTCACACCCGATCAGCATTGCTCAGGACAGAGCAGACCTCCCAAACTCAGGCCTCCAGCCTAGCACACGGCTAAAATCCTAATCCAGCGATTGCCAGAGCTCCTGTGTCACAGAGAGAGAGGTAATTACCACCAGCTGACACTGCTGGCTGGGTTTTTTATATAGGCCAGTCAAGACCCACCTAGCACTTTGACTACTCCCAGTATGAGCCATCCCGAATCAGCTATTACAGCTATACTAAATAGCAAGGTGTCAAACAGCAACTGCTATTGGCACATGAAAACTGGCTCTTACTCCACCAAGGCCAGGAACCTCGGTGACACATACCTTTCATCAACGACTGTCGCTTGCGCCTTCCTACACACCTTCCCGCTTTGTTAAACCCTGAGGGGGTGAACACTTGCCAGAAAGTGTACCCGGGACAGGGCATCCCTGTTTCCCTGCAAACAGCTTGCCCTGTGTTCCACTGAAAACCTGAAGTTCTGTAATGACAAGAACCATCTGGTGACCCGAGCATTCCTCTCTTTGGCCTGGCTCACCCACTTGGGAGGGGAGTGGTCGGGCACCAGTCGGAACTTTCTCCCCAACAGATAATAGCAGAGAGGCTCGAGTGCCCACTTGATGGCTAGGCACTCTCTCTCCACTATACTGTATCTGGTCTCGGCTGGGTTGAGTTTGCGGCTCAGGAAAACAACGGGATGTTCCTCCCCATTGATTTCCTGAGAGAGTACAGCTCCGAGGCCTACTTCAGAGGCTTCGATATGTACCACAAACTCCCTTTTGAAGTCGGCCGTCACCAAAACCGGTGACCCGCACAGGACTGACTTCAACGCGGAAAAAGCTTCTTCCGCCTGGTCATTCCAGCGGACCATCACAGACTTCCGTCCCATCAAGAGCCCTGTCAACGAAGCCGCTAAAGTGGCAAAATGGGGAGCTAACCTCTTATAATAGCCCACCATTTTCAGGAACGACTTTACTTGCCTCGTGGTGACAGGTCGCCTCTATTTTATTCACTTTAGGTTTGATAACTCCACGTCCAATGATTACCCCAGGTACATAGTCTCCTCTAACCCTATCACACATTTCTTTGGGTTAACGGTCAGTCCAGCCTTCCTAAGGGAGTCCACTACAGCCTGCACTTTGGATAGATGACTTTCCCAGTCGGTACGGTGGATGACAACCTGGCCAGGAACTTACTGTCCTCAGTCGGCACTAGAACCAAAACCCTAAAGATCCGGACCCGAGCCTGACGATTATAGATCCGAATCTGGGCTCGCTGAGTTGCCTCCATATGCTCCCTAACAAGAGGCAAAATGGTCTCTATCTGCTGTTTCATCTTGGTAACATACTCAAGGACACTTTTATGCGGAGTGGGTTGCTGTTCCAATGCCTCTTTGGCTACGCCAAACCACAAGGATGTCTGCCATATAGCAATTCGAAGGACGAGAACCCAGTAGAAGCCTGGGGTACCTCTCGCACAGCAAACATGAGATAGGGCACAAGAAGGTCCCAGTCCTTCCCAACTTTACCATGGTTTTTAGTGTTTTGTTAAACCTTTCAACCAGATCGTCCGTTTGCGGATGGTACACGGACGTCCGTAACTGTTTGATATGCAGCAAGTTACAGAGTTCCCTCATGACCTTGGACATTTAAGGGATCCCCTGTTCAGTCAGAACCTCTTTAGGTAGCCCCACTCGAGAGAACATCTCCATTAGCTCCTTAGCTATAAGTTTAGCCGATGTATGTCGCAGTGTCACCGCCTATGGGTACCGAGTGCCGTAGTCTAGGACGACCAAGGTGTGTTGGTGTCCTCTAGCCGACTTCGGTACTGAGCGTACGATGTCCTTAGCGATTCGCTCAAACGGTACCTCGATGATCGGAAGAGGTACTAAGGGACTGCAGGTCGGGCAAGACTTACAGAATTCGAGCACCTCTCTAAACACCCTGGGCCAGGAAAACCGTTGTAGTATCCAGTCCTGTACTTTCTGCATTCCCAGATGACACCTGAGAACATGTTGGTGGGCTAACTCTAACATGAGTTTGCGATAATCCTGGGACACCACCAACTGTTCAATGGGTTCACCCTGCAGCTGGTTTATCCGATACAACATATCCTGATGAACCACAAAACGGGGGAACAACGACTCTGCCCCAGCTTGTTGTGGTTCACCATCTACTATTAATACATTTTCCCAGGCTCGGGATAGGGTTGGGTCCCGGTGTTGTGCAGTACCAAAATTATCCCCGGAGACATTGAGGTCTGCCAGCTCAGGCCCCAGCGGCAAGTCCTCCACGTCTCCCACCATTACACTCAGTGGGGTTGTCTCCCCCTCTTCCACCGAAGTGGCGGTCTTCCCTACCGCTGGCTCTTCGGCCTTGGGTTCCCAGGGTTCTGGCCTCCCCGCGGAGTAAGGCCACTCTGCTGGGGTTACCCCTGTCTCATGGGTATCAGTCACTTTCGTAGCAGGCCACAGTGCCGGGAAACCCCGAAAGTCTCTCCCAATTATAAGTTCGTAGTGTAAGTTCGTGAGTCCACCTGCCGACCCCTGTGGTTTGAGACACCAGGGCGGTGGAATAGTCTTTTAAGTCCCCATGAATGCACATGACTCCAACTTTTCAGCCAGTATACTCAGCAGACCGTACCAGGTGAGCCCTTACTAGGAACACCAGACTCCCTGAGTCCAGCAGGTCCTTCACTGGAGTGTCTCCCGCTTCCACCTGGCACAAGTGATTTAGAGTTCCTGGGGTACTGCTGCACACAGCTTCCTGGCATTCAACGACTGACAGAAGCCATAGTTTGTGTCCATGGGTTCCACCAGATGTGGACAGTCAGCTCGTACATGGCCAGGCTCCTGACACCGCCTGTAGACTATCGGAGCCGGGTCCACAGGGGGTACATCCCGGGTGGGTTTGGTTGGCACAAGTCGCTGTGTCTGGGGTGGAGATTTACGGGATTTGACTGCCCCCTCCCAAGAGAACCCCATGTAGATTCTGGGTAGCCTCATAGCGTTGCACCAGGTCAACCATCTCAAGGGCATTACCTGGAGAGACCTGGCCAATCCATTGCTGGCGAGAGGGTGGCAAAGCCCTCCAGAACATATCAGCCAATATTCTGTCCAGCATAGCCATGGGATTCCGCACATCAGGCTGTAGCCACTTTTGCAAAAGGTGGAGTAAGTCATAATACTGTGGTCTCGCGGGCTAAGCTGGCTTAAACCCCCACTGATGTACCCACTGGGCCCGGACCAACACATTCACCCCCAGTCTTGCCAAAATCTCACCCTTTACTTTGTGGTAGTCGGCCGCTTGATCGCCCGGCAAGTCGAAATACACCCGCTGGGAATCGGATGCCAGAAACGTAGCGACGTCCTCAGCCCATTATTCTCGTGGTAGCTTCTCCCTTGTGGCCACTTTCTCGTACGTCGCCAGGTAGGTTTCGATGTCGTCTCGGGTATCATCTTAGGAATCACCACACGGACTGCCTTCCGGGCATCGTGGACGCTCGGGGTTGCTCCTGCAAAGCCATCACGTATTGTAGCAGCAACTGGTTGGTCTCTTGCTGCTGCTTGTTAGCCTCCCATTGTTACCGGTTTGTCTCTCGCTGCTGCAGATTAGCCTCCATGAGGGCCTTCACAACAGCCTCCATTTTGTCGTGGGACACGGGTTGTAATACTGCTGGTTTGATGTATGACATACAACCTTGCCCAAAAATGCAAACCAAAAAATATTTTGGCTTTCACGCCAGCCTCACTGTTCTTGCCCGCATCCTCCACCAATTGTGGGAATTCGCTCTGGTAGACAGGACAAGCGGACACAGTATGGAGGCAAAGACCAGTTTGTAACTCAAAAACTTCAGTGTTTTATTCCCACATTTTTACTCTTAACTGGGTGGGTGACCCAGTGAGCAGTGAACCCACCGTTATCCGTTCATCTAAGTGTTGAGCCTCCCTATTTTGACAGTTATTCACACTTATGGCAACAACATTTGCAGTTTTGGTGTTTGTTCACACCTAGACAGTTCATACAGCAAAAGAGTCACCAGTTATCCTAGGTGTTAGTTCACACCCAATCTGCATTGCTCAGGACAGAGCAGACCTCCCAAACTTTGGCCTCCATCCTAGCACACGGCTCAGATCCCAATCCAGTGATTGCCAGAGCTCCTCTGTCAGAGAGAGAGGTAATAACGAACAGCTGACACTGCTTGCTGGGTTTTTTATATAGGCCAGTCAAGACTCAGCCTGTAACGTGGGGAGTAGTCACCCAGCACTTTGACTACTCCCAGAAAGAGCCGTCCCGGATCAGCTATTACGGCTATACTAAATATCAAGGTGTCAAACAGCAACTGCTGCTGACACATGAAAATTGGCTCTTACTCCACCGAAGCCAGGAACCTCAGTGACACATACCTTCTGTCAACAACAGTCCCTTGCACCTTCCTACAATAGTAATAACTCCAAAAATAGTTTTTTGGGGGACGTTAGAAGGCTTAGAAATTTTGAAGCAAATCTTGAAATGTTTCAGAATATTTCCAAAACCCACTTTTTAAGTACCAGTTTAGGTCTGAAGTCACTGTGAGGCTTACATAATAGAAACCACCCAAAAATGACCCCATTTTAGAAACTACACCCCTCAAGGTATTATAAACTGATTTTACAAACTTTGTTAACCCTTTAGGTGTTCCACAAGAATTAATGGAAAATGGAGATGATATTTCAGAATTTCACTTTTTTTGGCAGATTTGCATTTTAAAGAGAACCTGTCGCCTCCCAAAACCATCCTAACCTGCCAACAGTGCCTGCGAGTAGCCAGCAGCGTGTTTTTAATTATGCCTTTCTTTCTGCGAAGAAAGCGAAGGGGGCATGGTTACCGTGACTTGAAGCAAGGAGGCCGCTGCCTCCTTGACTTTAAGCATGTGTGGAGAAGCGTGTCGGGCAGGGGATAAAAGAACGTTTTCAGTACTTTAGCCGCATCTGCCTTCAGGAAGAAAGGCATCATCAGAACCACACTGCTGGCTACATGCAGGTGCTGCTGGCAGCTTGGGATGGTTTTGGGAGGTGACAGGTTCCCTTTTAATCTTTTTTTTTTTTTTTTACTCGTTTTATTGAAGTTTAACGAGAGGCATAAAACATAACATTATAAAGCAGTCACATCCCACGCAGGGGAGTTACAAGCTTCATAGCAAACTATACAGTGACATGTCAATGAGAGGCGGGTACTTTATACAAGAAACCATCATATCAAAATTTACAAAGAGGCCTGATATGCAAATAGTGATCAGATCATGAGAGTGTACCATTCAATGGGATATTACAGTCTAGGCTCCCCCGACACAGAGTGCATATGCAAAGGGTGCAGGGTCTGAGGAGAGGAGCACCAATCCCCCCATACTTTCTGGAACTTCTGTGGGCACTTCCTATGTGTGTAAACCACTTTTTCCATGGACATAGCGTGATTGACCAATGCTTTCCACTGATTAATTGTGGGAGTCCTATGAGCCATCCATCTCAACGCAATCGCTTTCCTAGCCAAGAACAGGGTCTCCCCCAGAAACACTCTGATGGTGCGTCCACAGCTCCTCATCCAACACTCCTAGGATACATATTTTAGGGCAAACTGATATTGTGGCAGGAACCATTGTCGAGAGGACATCTACCACACTCCTCCAGAAGGCCTGCAAATGGTCACAGTCCCATATCAGATGCCAAAAGTCTGTCCTCTCCCTTTGACACCTGTGACATCTACTGTTAGGCAACCTCCCCATTTTGTACAATCTGAGTGTGGATAGGTAGCTTCTGAGCAATATAAACAATTGAGTTAATCTATTATTTATCGATGGGGAAACCTTAGTGGGAACCAGCAGAGCCTCTTCCCAATACTCTGCATCAAGTGTAGGGATGGAAACTTTCCATCTCACCTCCACCTCAAGGGACTGGAGTAGCATGTGATCGCCTAGCAAGTGTGTATATAGCACAGATATGATTCCCCTGGGCCCTTGGGATCTCAACACCCCTATCAAGGGGTATTTGGAAATGCTGCGGCCCACACCACCGAATTGAGCGCCTAGAGCATGTCTCAGTTGAAGGTACCTATAAAAAAGAGTGTGAGGTATCTCAAACTTCTCCTGGATCTGCTGAAGAGAGCGCAACACTCCTCCCACATATAGATCCTCCAGGGAGATGACCCCGCTTCGTTTCCAAACAGCAGAGCCCTCCAAATCCACCAAGTGCGGAAACATGGGATTATCCCAGAGTGGAACGGCGTCAGGCACATCTTTATATTAGTTTAGTTTTGCAGCTTTCCATACTTGATTAGCCAACTTATGAATAGGGAGTAATCTCCCAGGTACTGAACCCAGGGATTCTAACACCGGCCATAGGGTAGTCAGATGAAGATACTCTTTTAGCCAGTACTCCGGTCCTGGTAAGTCCCCCAGTGCTACCCATGCAGCTATATACTTCAGCTGATCAGCAATGTAATATAGGAAAAAATCAGGCAGAGCTGCCCCCCCTTGAAGCTTAGATCTTTGTAGTACACTCAGGGAAAGCTTCCTTCTAGCCGTGCCCCAAACAAAAGCAGCTATTAATGAATGCAATCGGTCAAAGAAGGCTTTGGGAACCAGAGCACATGCATGTGACAGGAGGTAGAGACCCTTTGGGAGTAATATCATTTTGACTAAGTTTAATCTTCCCATTACCGACAGCGGCAAAGACTTCCAAGTTTTAAACTTATCAATAAACAGAGATTCTATAGGGTCTATATTTCTTGCCACCAATGTGTAAGGGTCCCTTGTGATTATAATACCAAGGTATTTAAAGTGATCCACCACTGGCAAATTATGAAATCTTGCCGGCCAGTCATGTGCCCATAGAGGCATAATAGCAGATTTGGTCCAGTTTATATGTAAGCCCGAGTAAGTGCCAAACTTCTCTATCACATCTATTGCACTTGGGAGAGTTTGCTCGGGCTCAGCCATAAATAGGAGGAGATCATCAGCATATAGGCCTTTTTTCTCTTCTCTACTCCCCCTAGATATCCCCAAAAAGGACTCATCCTGTCTAATTCGCAGGGCCAAGTGTTCTATCACTACAGCAAACAGCAGTGGGGAGAGGGGGCAGCCCTGTCTGGTACCCCTGTGGAGGGTAAAGGATTCAGATTGCGTTCCGTTAACAAGTATATTAGCTTTAGGTCTCTGATATAAGATTTCAACCCATCACACAAACTTAGGGTCAAATCCGAAGTCCGTCAAGATCTGCAGCAGAAAGGGCCATTCTACAGAGTCGAAGGCCTTGGCTGTGTCAAGGGACGCTAGTGCCCATCTTCTCCCCTCTGCCATCCCTATCTGTGCCATAACCTGTGCTCTTCTGATGTTGTCAGAGGTCGTTCTGCCCGGCATAAATCCTTCTTGATCCTGGTGTACAATGGAAGTTGATACTTTGTTTAGGCGGGAGGCTAAGAGCCTAGTTAAGATCTTGTAATCTAAATTTAATAGTGAAATCGGCCTATAAGAGCCACATTCACTCGGATCTTTATCTGGTTTCAGAATTACTACAATAGTAGCGTCATACAGTGTTTCAGGGAGTTGGTGTCGCTAGAGGGACGCTGAGTATAGTTTAAGGAGTTGGGGTTCTAGAATCTCAATATATTTGGAATATACCTCCACAGGGATCCCGTCAGGACCCGGAGCCTTCCCAGCAGGCAGTTCCTTTACAGCTAGCTGGATTTCCTCCAAAGATATATTTTCATCTAGCAGATTTTTGTCCTCCGCACTAAGTCTAGGATGAGATGCCTCAGCTACATACTCTCGCAGCACTCTATCGGTGTATTGCGCCGCGGCGCTGTACAGTGATTGGTAGAAACACCTAAAGCTGTTCAGAATGCCATCCACAGAGTCCACCATCTGACCCTCTGTGTTCTGTATGCGTATGACTGGGGGAGACATTTGATTGGTTTTAGCAATTTGAGCTAGGAGTTTACCCGATATATCCCCAGACTCAAAGGACTGCTGCTTCATAAAGAACATCCTACGCTCACTCTTTTCCTTAAGATGCACCATGTAAGATCTACCCCTAGCCATCCACTATCCTTTTCGCTTCCGTTGGGTCAGAACAGAAGGAGACCTCAGCTTCTCTGCATTTTGCGTGTAAGTCCATTTCCTGTCGAGCAGAGTTCTTTTTAACATAGGAAATGGAGGACTTTAAACAGCCCCTCAGGTAAGCTTTCAGGGTGTCCCATAGGAGCAGATCCTCTGTTTCCTCACCCTGCATGTCTAGGAAGACCTGTAGCTGATCTGGGATTCTATCATTCTGAGTCAAAAGAGTGAGCCAGAAAGGATGGATTCTCATCTTACCCCCTCTAGAGGTGGCCCCCAGCACTCTCAGTCGTGCCAAAACCGGGGCGTGGTCCGAAGGACCCTGCGGTTCATATTAAATATCAATCAGATCCGTGTATACTGCAGCATTGCCCAGTACATATTCGATTCTAGATAGCGCGCTTCTAGCGGGTGTAAAACAGGAGTATCCTCTCAGCTGCGGGTTTCTAAGTCTCCACATGTCCAACCACCCCATCTCCGTGGCAAGTCTAAATAAAGTGGTAACGGAAGAAGCTCCGTCCGCTCTCGGCCCAACTGGATGGTATCTGTCCAGACCTTCCTGCATGATCATGTTAAAGTCCCCCATACAGAGTAACCGGGCCGATGGCTACTGAGCGGCAAATCCTAACACTGTCTGGAGCAGTGAAACCCTAGCTGGGGGAGGATTATATAGATTCATTAACAATGTCCCCTATGTTATAATTAATCCATATACCAAAGTGTACTGCCCCTCAGGATCTGCTACAGATTGCTGCATCTCCCATTTGAGATTCTTGTGAACAAGTATGGCCACTCCCCTAGAGTGTGAGGTTCCATACGCCTGCAGAGACCACTGCACCAATGGTTTAATGATTCTATTCCCATTGTCAGCCGTCAAGTGAGTTTCCTGAAGTCCCGGAACGTGAGGGCTATACCTTCTTATGTGCGAGAACACAGCTATTCTCTTGTTCGGAGCCCCCAAGCCTTTCACATTCCAGGACATCACTACTAGAGACCCCATAACACAAGCGCAGAGTTTCCACCTGGACACCTCTAGATCCCGCTAGAAAGAGGGCAGAAGTCCCTCTGCATCACTAGTTAACGCCTCTCATCCCCATCCAACTTGAGGTTATTAAATGACCATGCCTTCAACATCAAAAAGAACACATAACATAACATGTGGTAAACTAACAACCCTAGATACACATCTAGTGCAAACATTATTGTGTTAGTTCTGTGGCAAAGTATTCGGGGACCTGTACGGGAAAGTAGATGTTAAACCCATACAGGTGGCCGAACATTCCCTGTACATGTGCAGTAGAAAAGCTGCAGGAGCTGGGGAATAAAAATAGCTACATACATGAACACCCAGACCCCCCCTTAGCCTGCATTCTTAACAACATTAACTAGCCTTGGGGCCTCAGTGGTCTGGTATCAAAATGTCTCACATTGTGCTATTAATGGAGATAGATATAAAACAGAGAATGCACATGTATGTAGTAGCAAGGTTCGCACCTTGCACTGCACAGTGCCAAGGTATACTTGCGGTGTCGGATTTAACAATTAGCGCGGTCTTGGGTGCCTGGATATCCAGTCCTCCGCTTCCTTTGGATCGGTGAAAAAGACTGGTCGGTCTCCGTCAATTACGCAGAGACGTGCTGGATAGGCCATAGAATATTGCAGGTTCAGTTCACGGAGACGTCTCTTAAGGTGGCCCTCTTCTTTTGCAAATCCGCAGAAAAATCAGGGAACAGCGACACATTGGCGTTATCATGCGTGAGCACTCCCTTGCTCCTTGCTTGACTGAGAATTAAGTCCCGATCTTTCCAGTTGAGTAAGCGGGCTAGTGAAGGCTGCGGCGGAGCTCCCGGGGGAGGCCGTCTGGCAGGGACCCTGTGTGCTCTCTCAACTGCGTACGCTGCAGAGAATGTAGCATCAGGGAATTGGGCCTTGAATAATACCTCCAAGAAATTGGCAGGATCTCGCCCCTCCGCTCTTTCTGGGATGCCTAGGATGCGCACATTGTTGCGCCGGGCCCTATTCTCCAGGTCGTCGCATTTCTGCCGCCACAACCCGACAGACCGCTCAACCTCCTGCAGTCTCGAGTCCAATGGCCTGGTGAAGTCTTCCAGAGCTGAGACACGATCCTCCGTCTGTTTCACTCTCTCCCTCAGCTGCTGTACGTCCTGCCTAAGCAGTCCCAGGTCCACCCGCACCTCCTCGATTTTACAGGTGAGGGAGGACTGACAGGAAGAAATCGCTGTCAGGAGCTGTTCCAACACCGCTTTCAGTGTAATTTCAGGTTCTCCAGCATCCTCAGGCTCCATCTGTTGTGCGGCTTGACCGCGCGTCACGGCTGCACGTGGAGTGGTGGGAGCCGCTGCGCCATGTTGGTTTTCTTGGCGGGCATACTGCTTGAGCTTATCAACCGCGGATTGCGCCTTGCTGGGACCCATTTTGCGCTGTCTAGGCTTCCTCCATCTCCTCTGCATTTGCCACTCAGAATTTGAAGTAGGCAGCTTGGCAGGATTAGTCAGGATTCTGTACAGGGAACGGAGCAGCTCTTAAGTGCGTGCGCTCATGCCGGCAGTTAGCCACGCCCCCACTTTAATCATTATTTTTCCCACTAACGAAGCAAGGGTTAACAGCCAAAGCAAACTCAATATTTATTGCCCTGATTCTGTAGTTTACAGAAACACCCCATATGTAGTCGTAAACTGCTGTACGGGCACACGGCATGGTGCAGAAGGAAAGGAACGCCGTATGGTGTTTGGAAGGCAGATTTCACTGGGATAATTTTAAGCTGCTGTCACATTTGAAGACCCCCTGATGCACCTCTAGAGTCAAAACTCCAAAAAAAGACCCCATTTTGGAAACTACGGGATAAGGTGGCAGTTTAGTTGGTACTATTTTAGGGTACATTGGTTGATCTTTGGTTGCTCTATATTACACTTTTTGTGAGACAAGATAACAAAAAATAGCTGTTTTGGCACCGTTTTTATTTTTTGTTATTTACAATGTTCATCTGACAGGTTAGATCATGTGGTATTTTTATAGAACAGGTTGTTACGGACACGGCGATACCTTTATATGTATATTTTTATTTAAGAAAAACTGAGAAGTTGGTGGCTCACTCACTGCTCCACTTTTGTAAGGTACACTACCCCACAGCACTCCCTGAATGCTGGTATGAGTGATTGATTGGTTAGTAAGAAAATGTAGGGGTCACTCAATATATGGCAAATAATGGACAGGTGTATAAAGCAGGGCTCGACAAATCCCAGGTCGCCATGGCGACCAGGAATTTAGTCCTGGAGCTTGGGTATTTGTCAGCCCGTTTTCCAAGGTTCCCGGGCGATGGGTGCGGAGCTGCCGTTCTGTCCGGAGGCAGCACCGTTTGAAACAGCTCCTCAGTCTGAGTCAGTGAGTCACAGCACACACAGAGTGAGACGCTGGCAGCAGGGAGGGGAGGGATTCGGGAGGAGTGTAATCTGATCCTATAGTGGAAGCTGCTTCTGCCAGCCCCTCCCCTCCCCGCCCACCAACCAACCAGAGCTGAGGCAATGCAAGCACTAGCAGCTCTGGGTCACTGACACAAGTACAGGAGGGAGTCTAGAAAGAATCGAATGAGTCTCAGGTTAAAAGAATCTAAAGATCCGACTTAGTTGTAGACTCATTCGATTCTTTGAGTTAAAAGAACAGTTTACACTGAGGCTGTGGGCTGATGCTTTTGTTGCAGCAGTGATAAGATTAAGGGACAGGAGCAGAGAGATAAGAGAAGTGACAGATGACACAGAGTTTAGATTACAGTTTGAATTAACCCTTTAGGATCAAATTGGCTTCTCAAGGAGATATATATGTTAAAGGCATCCCTTCTGTCTCATTCAGTAGCTATATAACTAAGGGTACTTTCACACTTGCGGCAGGACGGATCCGGCAGGCTGTTCACCCTGTTGGATCCGTCCTTCCGCTGTTTCGCCGGACCACCGCTCCGTCCCCATTGACTATAATGGGGGCAGAGCTCTGGCGCAGCACGGCAGTGCATGGTGAAAGGCCGCCGGACTAAAAGTACTGCATGTCCAACTTTTTAGTCCGGCGGCCTCTCACCACGAACTGCCGTGCTGCGCCGGAGCTCCACCCCCGTCCCCATTATAGTCAATAGGGTCCAGGGACGGAGCGGCGGTATATGTAACATGGTATACAGCATTATTGGGGGGCTCTATGGAAAAGTGGGGGGGGAGCACTATGGGGGCACCTACTGGGGGCTTTATGACGCGGCTCCGCCTGGCTCCTAACTTTTTTAGCTGGCTCCTAGATTCCAAGGAAATTTGTCAAGCCCTGGTATAAAGGTTTATCAAGGATACTTTATCAAATATACTCGCTGAACATAGTTAAAAGATTAAAACATACTTAATAGTAAAAACCACAATTCATTATAAAAAACATAGTCATATTAGACGGCAATTGATATATGGTGGAAAAATGTGCAAATAAGCAAATTAGCAGCGACTCCAATTGTTTAGTGGGTTGATTAGTTGTTCACCACACTCTCAATAGGAATTGGATGCATACATTATGCATATGGAATATTTTTATTTATTTATGTTTTACACAATAACAGCATTTTTGAAATAAAAAAAACATGTTTCAGCCCTTCTATTTGCCTCAAATTTAGGCCCAAATCACTTCTAAACTGTGCTACCATATGCTACTGTTTTCTTAATGTCCTCACCTTAATATGCCACAATATTCAGGTGTTGATTGAAAGGACCCTGATGGCACACTCCAAATTATTAAATTAATTCTGAAGGTTGAGTCTCTGCAAAGGCCTTCTTTACTCCTTATACTAGATAAATCATTGGGGTTTTGCATTTTCCATTCTACAAAAATATGGATTCTCAGACAATATCGTACGAGCCATTGAAGCCCTTTACACCTACCCCTTTGCACTGATCTTTGTGAATATGGTACTATCTTGACCCTTTAATATTTTTACGGCACACATCAGAGGTGCTTTGTAATACTGGGCATTTGGAAAGTCTTCAGACTATTTAACTTTTCTCTCATTTTATGTTGCCGCCTTGTACTAAAATAAAGGGGGAAAAAAACAACTTTTCCCCCATTAATCTGCCCATAATACTTCATAATAAAAAGGGGATAACGATTTTTAGAAATGTTTGCTAATTTATTAAAAAGAGAAGACTAAAATTTTGCATGGCCATAAGTATTTAGAACCTTTGCAATGACACTTTAAATGTAACTAGGGGCCTCCTATTTCTCTGGATAATCTTTGAGATGTTTCTACTCCTTGACTGGAGTACACCTGTGGTAAATTCAGTTGATTTGGAAAGGCCACCCCTGTTTATATAAGGTTTCACAGCTGAAAAAGCATATAAAAGCTCTCATATCGGGCATATTTTTCCTCTGTTATTGTCACGGTCTCTCCCGTGACAGGGGTCAGAAGATCTAAGAGACTTGCTGCACGTGATGTGATCTGACAGCCTCTATAGTTTCACTTGTTTCTGTGTTGTTGCTGGTTATGACCACACCACTTGTCTCAGGTGTAGCTTAAGTGGTCATTCCAACTCCTCTATTTAGTCTGGTCTCACCCATCATGCTATGCGGTTGATAGCTCCTTTCTGGTTGTGGAAGTGCTGGTGTTTGATTCTCCTCTGAATTCTTGCTCTTCTGCATATTTCGGAGTTAAGTGTCTTTTCCCTATTTCTTGTTTGTTGTATTCCCTTATCTTTTGGTATTAGGCCAGAGGGAGTCTCCTGTTCCTTCAAATGGGAAGGAACAGGTCATCTTTTGTCCTGACACTATTTCCAGGGCCCTTTAGGGTCAGATAGGGCTCTAGGTTCCTGTGTATGAACATTCCTGCCATCGAGGTCTGTTCATACTGATAGTAGTCAGGGCTCGGTTTAGGGATTCACTAGGTGGTGACCTTTCCCTAGTTTCGAGGCCTAGCACCTTTTCCCTTTCCTCTTGTGTTCGGTGTGGAGTTTACTACCCACACCGCGCCGTGACATTATCAACCGCCACAAACCGTCATTTTTTGTTTGTATCAGTGAGGCTATGGATCCAGTCGCTGCACTGGCTAGAAAATTGCAGGGTCTGTCTATAGAGGTAGCTGACTTCCGCAAGCAGATCCAGGGATCACAGGCTGCTGGTGCCAGTAGTAGTTACCAGACCTATCCGGAACCTAAGGATGCACTTCCGGACAGGTCTGGTATCAAAATCAAAATCTGTAAAAAATGACCTGTGAAATCCTAAAGGTGCTCTTTGGAATGTGGGCCCCTTTGCCCACCTAGGCTGCAAAAAGTGTCACACATCTGGTATCGCTGTACTCAGGAGAAGTTGGGCAATGTGTTTTTGGGGTGTCATTTTACATATACCCATGCTGGGTGAGAGAAATATCTCGGCAAAAGACAACTTTTCCCATTTTTTTATACAAAGTTGGCATTTGGCCAAGATATTTATCTCACCCAGCATGGGTATATGTAAAATGACACCCCAAAACACATTCCCCAACTTCTCCTGAGTACGGCGATACCAGATGTGTGACACTTTTTTGCAGCCTAGATGTGCAAAGGGGCCCACATTCCTTTTAGGAGGGCATTTTTAGACATTTGGATCCCAGACTTCTTCTCATGCTTTAGGGCCCCTAAAATGCCAGGGCAGTATAAATACCCCACATGTGACCCCATTTTGGAAAGAAGACCCCAAGGTATTCAAAGAGGGGCATAATAAATAATTTTTTTTTTAGTTTTTTCTCACAAAGTCTCCCTTTCCACTAACTTGGGACAAAAATTTCAATCTTTCATGGACTCAATATGCCCCTCAGTGAATACCTTGGGGTGTCTTCTTTCCAAAATGGGGTCATTTGTGGGGTGTTTGTACTGCCCTGGCATTTGAGGGTCTCCGCAATCATTACATGTATGGCCAGCATTAGGAGTTTCTGCTATTCTCCTTAAATTGAGCATACGGGTAATGAGATATTTTTTTTCCGTTCAGCCTCTGGGCTGAAAGAAAAAATGAACGCCACAGATTTCTTCATTCGCATCGATCAATGTGGATGAAAAAATCTCTGCCAAAAAAAAAAAAGGAGGGGAAAGGCGTCTGCCAGGACATAGGAGCTCCGCCCAACATCCATACCCACTTAGCTCGTATGCCCTGGCAAACCCGATTTCTCCATTCACATCAATCGATGTGGATGAATAAATCATTGCCGGGATTTTTTATATTTTTTATATATATACAAAGTGTTTGCCAAAGCATATGAACACCGCCGCCTCCTCAGCTCATATGCCTCGGCAAACGTATCTTTTACTGCAGAGGAGAAATCTCGTCTTGCAGCACCGCATACAACGACTTGTGTGTAATCTGACAGCAGCGCAATGCTTCTGTCAGAATGCACATCAGTGCTGCAGCTAGTCGATCGGTTGGTCCACCTGGAAGGTAAAAAAAAAAAAGAGAAAAGAAAAAACCAGGCCGCAACGCAATAAATTTTATTAACTTTCTAATAACTTTTGAACAGAACATATAAACTTTATTTAACTTTTTGAACTGAACGTTAACTTTTTTGCTTACTGGTGTTTTGTTTTTTTTTGTGTTTTTTTTTACCTTTATAGGACAAACCTCTCCTTCCCCATTGGACAATGTGCAAAGTGCAAATCGCCCAAAGATGTGGTGAAGTACATTATGCACTTTATCCCAGGTGAAAGGAGAGGTTTGCAGCAGCTGTGAGTGAAAGGGCCCTAATAGCCTAGGAGAACAGAGGGTTCCCATTCCTCATCCGACTGGATCAGAAGCCTGTAGGCCTCTTCAGAAGAATACCCCCTGTTTGACATTTGGACTACTAAATTTAGGGGTATTCCCTGAGACTACCCAAGAAAAAAAGCAAGCTTGTCTTACAAATGGGAGGTGTCACGAGGGTGTCTAGAACCACGCCTGACTCTATGTAAGATAGGGCTGTTTCCTTATGGTAGCTTTCTGGATTTGCTTTGCAAACCCTTTTGGCTCACTCAGGGATCCGTAGCTCCTTCTCCTCAGCTGTTCCTTGTCCAGCACTCCCAACCTCCTTATATTCCCCTCTCACACTTCTCTGGTTGCCAGATATAGAGCTTCCTGCCTGGACATCTATTCTGACCCTCTGGAGCTGTGTTGCTGCGTTCTCTGGTTGTTGGTCCAGAACGCTACCCTCCGGATCCCTGTTGGACCTTTGTGGTCTGCTGTGGTCACCCACCTGGGTGTATGTGTTTGTCTGTATTGTCTGTCCTCTCCCTGGTGTTTCCCTCTTAGTGTCAGTGGTGCGGACTAGCGATCCCACCGGCCCGTTCACTATCTAGGGCTCATTTTAGGGAAAGCCAGGGTTTAGGCACGTGATCGCCTCACGGGTGAGGAACCCGTTGTCACGACCGCTATCCCAGCAGCAGTCGTGTCGCACCAGACGGAGGGGAAGGGGGACCCCTATCTACGGATGGGAATAGTATGGCCACCCCTGACTAACCCTAAGCTGGCACCTGTCTGCCCTGATACCCTAGACGGGGTGTGAACCCGTGCGGCGAGCAGGATGCCTAAACCCTCAGTCACCCTAACAAGCCTAGAGTGGGGAAAGGCCGATGAGAGCACTAGTCACCATCACTCATGTCTAGGAGAACAGCAGGGGAAGACAGCAACAAACAAACTATAGCAGAGATAGACTTATCCAGTCACGAGCAGAGAAGGCGATCCCAATCACGACAGTCCACGCCGGACAAGAGCTCCACAGCAACACCATCAAACGATCTCCTTCAAAGGTCAGAATAGAACTGGAAGTAAGGACTATATCTGGCAATGACTGCAAGTGAAACTGAAACTAATATAGTAGCTGGGAGTGGCAGACAGGACTCACCTGAGAAGGATGCCTACAAACTCCCAGTCAGGACAAAAAGGTTCACAAGGCAAAACCCGGATGACATACCCTGAACCATGGAGCAAACTCACAAGCTATCGCGAGTAGCAAGTCGCTGCGACCTTCTCCTCCCAGACCTGTCTGGATCAGTCACAGTCGTGACACCCGTCTAGGGACGTCAGAGCAGTCAGGTGCCAGCCGCAAGGTGAGTCAGGGGTCACCACCTTTCCCTCTCCCTTGGGCAGGGCTTTCCCTTTTTCCTCCCTGTGCGTGTCGCCGGTCATTACATTATATCTGGCCCTTATTTTGTGTAGGTAAAAAAAATATGGATCAAATTGCTGCTCTGTCCAAACAGTTTCATGGCCTGTCTTTGGAGGTGGCAGATTGAAGGCGTCGGTCCTCCAGCAACAGCAGCAATTACAACTGACCGCTAGCCCAGCGGTTGCTACTGGTAACCAGGTTGTTGCGGAACCCAAGGTCCCTCTCCCTGACAGATTTTCTGGGGGAAGGGACAAGTTTTTGACATTCCGTGAGGCCTGTAAATTATATTTTAAACTGCGCCCTTACTCCTCTGGTAATGAAGAACAGCGGGTGGGGGTTGTTATTTCCCTGCTGCAGGGGGACCCGCAGTTCTGGGCGTTCTCTTTACCTACTGATTCCCAGGCTCTTCGGTCAGTAGATGAGTTTTTCGGGGCCTTGGGTCTCATATATGACGACCCTGACCGAGTCGCACTGGCTGAATCAAGATTACGGAGACTCCTACAAGGAGAGCGGCCGGTAGATTAGTATTGCTCTGACTTCCGTAGGTGGGCTACGGATACCCAATGGAACGACCCGGCTCTCAGGAGTCAGTTCTGCTCTGGGTTATCCGAAAGGGTTAAGGATGCGCTTGCATTATATGAGACCCCCTTTTCCCTTGATGCGGTTATGTCCCTTTCTATCCGAATAGATAGACGCCTTAGGGACAGGTTGAAAAAACCAGAGCCATTGGTAACCCCTCCCAAGCAGCAGTTAGTCTGCACGGACTTAGACGAGCCTATGCAGCTAGGAGGAACTACTCATCAGGTCCGTCCTCCTGAGGCTCGCCGTAGGCGTGGGGTTTGTTTTTTTTTGTGGGGAGAGGGGTCATTTCATTAATGTCTGTCCTTTCCTCAGAAACAAAAGACCGTCGGAAAACTACTAACCCCAGGCTGTGTGGAGGATGTCAGCCGGGGGGTATACGTTTCCTCCATACGTACATCGCAATTTGTGTTTCCAGCGGTTATTGTTTTTGGTGATAAGACGGAGACTATTTCTTTCTTTCTAGACAGTGGAGCAGGGGTAAATTTGATAGATGCCCATTTTGCCCGCACTATGGGTTTGTCTCTCTGTACGCTACGGAGATCTATTCCCTTATTCGCTATTGATTCTGCTCCTCTGTCTCAGAGACACCTCACCCACATTGTTCATAATTTACACCTTCGGGTAGGGGACCACCATAACGAGATGCTTTCATGTTATGTTCTGGAGGGGCTTCCCACTCCGGTAGTGCTGGGTCTTCCCTGGTTGGTAGCGCACAATCCAGTGGTGGATTGGCAGGCCAGGGAGATATTAGAGTGGAGTGAGCAGTGCAGAGAAAATTGCTTAAATAGCAATTGCTTAGTCGCCTCCATAACTACCCTACCTACATTTATTTCGGATTTTTAGGATGTTTTTTCTGAAAAGGGTTGTCAGAAGTTACCACCTCATCGTCCTTATGATTGCCCGGTTAACCTTATTCCCGGCGCAAAATTACCCAAGACCAGGTTATATAATCTTTCTGGTCCAGAGAGACAAGCCATGAAAGATTATATCTCCGAGAGCTTGACTAAGGGACACATCAGACCCTCTTCTTCACCCGTGGCTGCAGGGTTTTTCTTCGTTAAAAAGAAAGATGGGGGCCTGCGTCCTTGCCTAGATTTTCGCGAATTAAATCGGATAACCATCCGAGACCCATACCCTCTTCCTCTCATTCCTGACCTGTTAAACCAGATTGCGTGTGCTAGGTGGTTCTCCAAACTTGATCTTAGGGGGGCCTACAATCTGATTCGTATTAAGGAGAGGGATGAGTGGAAGACAGCTTTTAACACCCCGGAGGGGCATTATGAAAATCTTGTTATGCCTTTCGGTCTGACCAATGCTTCTGCCGTCTTTCAACATTTCGTTAATGACATTTTTAGTCATCTAATCGGCAGGTTTGTGGTAATATACCTAGATGATATTTTAATTTATTCGTCTGATCTGAGAACACATGAGGTGCATGTCAGACAAGTACTGCAGGTCCTATGGATGAATAAATTATATGCTAAAATTGAAAAATGTGTCTTCGCCGTTCAGGAGATACAATTCCTAGGTTATTTTTTATCTGCTTCAGGTTTCCGTAAGAATCCTAGGAAGGTCCAGGCAATTTTAGATTGGGATCTTCCTGAGAACCTCAAAGCACTGCAACGGTTCTTGGGCTTCGCAAATTTCTATAGGAAATTCATTAAAAATGATTCACTTATTGTAAAACCCCTTACTAACATGACTAAGAAGGGGACTGATTTTTCTAAATGGTCTGTGTCACTACCAGAGCTTTGAGACGTTCTCACAGCTCTGTTTCTCCACCTTTGTGATGATGTCACTACTAGAGCTTGGAGGAGTTCTCACTGCTCTGTTTCTCCGCCCCTGTGATGAAGTCGTTACTTTCTGTTTCCTTCCTCCCAGCTGTTCCTCCTGCGTTTGATTTCCCTGCCTTTAAATCACCCCTCCTCCTATTGTAGGGCGTGGATTATATTTCTCATTTCAGTTGTAGCTCTTGCTTGAGTATCTTCACTTGTAGCTATCAGTTCACTGGACCTGTGTTCTGCTGCAGCAAGCACTCCGGATATTGCCAGCTGTCCTTGGATCCGTCTTCTCTGCGGCTGCAGCTCCTTCAGCTAAGTGTGCAGACATTGTTGTGTACCTGGTTATTTTCTGACTGGATCTGAGGTGGCCACGGTTCCCTCCATATACTGAGCAGGGCACCGGTGGCCGTGCCCCTTCCACTATTGTAGGGGTTACAGTGGTCATCAGTCTTAGGTACGCGGGCATGCCTCGTTCCGCCATTTGGATCCGGGCATGTGCTTTAGCAGCATAGGGAGAGCTTTGAGGGTCTGACAGGGGTCACCCTTTATCCTCCCTAGTTTGGGTCCGGTCAGTAGCTCTTTTTACTGTGTATACTCTTGTTGCTCACATACAGCCGTGACATTATAATCCACCAAAACCGTCCTTTTTTGACATGGATCCGCTTTCTGGCCTGGTTGACCGCATGCAGGGTCTTTCTTTGGAAGTAGCGGATCTCCGTCAATCTATGACTCAGCTTCAAGCATTGGGCTCTGCCCCGGCTCATGGAGTCTGTTGCGAGCCAAAGGTCTCACTTCCGGAAACGTTCTCCGGGGGCAGTGAGAATTTTGTTCGCTTCAGAGAGGCATGCAAACTCCATTTTTGCTTGTGTCCCCACTCCTCTGGTAAGGAGGAGCAGAGGGTGAGGATTGTCATCTCCCTGCTCAGGGGTAATGCTCAGACTTGGGCTTTTTCGCTGCCATCAGGGGATCCCTCCCTTCGATCCCTGGAAAGATTTTTTGTGGCCCTGGGGCAGATATATGATGACCCGGATCGTGTTGCTCTGGCCGAATCTTACTTACGTGTTTTATGCCAGAACAAACTGTCTGCGGAGCTTTATTGTTCTGAATTTCGGAGATGGGCAGCTGATTCAGGTTGGAATGATGCTGCACTCCGGAGTCAGTTCTGGCATGGTCTCTCAGAGAGATTGAAAGATGCGTTTGCTTTCCATGAGAGACCAACATCCTTAGAGTCTGCCATGTCATTGGCGGTACGCCTTGACAGGCGTCTAAGAGAAAGAAACAAGACCTCTCTGTCCAGCCATTGTCAGTCATGGGGCAATGGTGCGGACTCATTCAGTGTGCAGGGGCCTCATCCTGTCTCGCTCCCCTCTGAGGAGGAGCCCATGCAGCTAGGTCGACTTGCCCCTGATAAAAGAGGATTTAGTCCTCAGAGTATGGTGTGTTTTTGTTGTGGGGGCATAGGTCATTTGGCAAATGTTTGTCCGTCTAGGAGATTCTTGAACTGTACTAAGAGCGATAATAAGAGAAAAACCTCAAAAGGTAAATCATCAAATTCTGCTTCATCTGCTACTTTGGGCAAAGTTGATGTAGGAATTGATGCTTTTCCTCTGACCTGCAGTTCCCGTTTTCTCCTAGAGAGCAAAGTCATTTCTTGTGAGATTTTTCTCGATAGTGGAGCGGCCGTCAATCTTATTGACACTCAATTTGTAGCCATGCATGGTTTTCAGGTTTGCACATTAGAAAAGGATATACCTGTTTTTGCTATTGACTCTGCTCCACTCTCACAGAGATCTCTGAAGGGCATTGTTCATAATATCCGGCTAGCGGTAGGTGACACTCATGTGGAGGATATATCTTGTTTTGTCCTTAACGGATTGCCTTCTCCTCTAGTTTTGGGGTTACCCTGGCTCACTAGACATAACCCCACTATTGATTGGCAAGGAAGGCAAATAAATGAGTGGAGTGACTTTTGCAGAGGTGTCTACTAAAACTGTGCCATCATTTCTCTCTGATTTCTCGGACGTGTTTTCCGAGAGCGGTGTTCAGGAGCTACCTCCTCACCGGGAGTTTGACTGTCCCATTAACCTCATTCCCTGCGCCAAGCTGCCAAAAGCACGCCTCTACAATCTCTCACAACCGGAAAGAATCGCAATGCGAACTTATATCTCCGAGAGTCTCGATAAGGGGCATATTCGTCCCTCAAAGTCACCTGTGGCTGCGGGTTTTTTTTTTTGTTAAAAAAAAAGATGGCTCTCTGAGACCTTGCCTAGATTTTAGGGAGCTGAACCGTATCACGATTCGCGATCCCTATCCCCTTCCTCTGATCCCGGACCTCTTCAACCAAATTGTTGGGGCCAAGGTGTTTTCCAAATTGGATTTGAGAGGCGCGTACAACCTGGTCAGGGTCAGAGAGGGGGATGAATGGAAAACGGCCTTTAATACCCCTAACGGGCATTTCGAGAATCTCGTTATGCCTTTCGGCCTGATGAATGCTCCGGCCGTCTTTCAGCATTTTGTTAATAGTATTTTCTACCATTTAATGGGGAAATTTGTATTGGTGTATCTTGATGATATTTTGATTTTTTTCCCCTGATGTTCAGACCCATCAAGATCATCTTTTTCAGGTTCTGTAGATTCTGCGGGAAAATAAATTGTACGCCAAGCTGGAGAAATGTCTTTTTATGGTATCGGAGATTCAATTTCTGGGTTTTCTCCTCTCTGCTTCTGGTTTTCGCATGGATCCGGAGAAGGTCCGTGCTGTACTTGAGTGGGAGCTTCCTGAGAATCAGAAGGCATTGATGCGCTTTCTGGGTTTTGCGAACTATTACAGAAAGTTCATTTTGAATTATTCCTCTGTTGTCAAACCCCTTACTGACATGACAAAAAAGGGGGCGGATTTTTCCTCTTGGTCGGAGGAGGCGCTTGCAGCCTTTTCTAAGATTAAAGAGAGTTTTGCGTCTGCTCCCGTCTTGGTGCATCCCGATATTTCCTTACCTTTTATTGTTGAGGTGGATGCTTCCGAGGTGGGTGTGGGTGCAGTTTTGTCCCAGGGCCCTTCTCCTGCCAAATGGCGACCCTGTGCCTTTTTCTCTAAAAAAAACTCTCCCCGGCAGAGGGAAACTATGATGTGGGAGATAGGGAGTTGTTGGCCATCAAGTTGGCTTTCGAGGAATGGCACCATTGGTTGGAGGGGGCCAGGCACCCTATCACCGTTTTTACCGACCATAAGAATCTGGCATACTTGGAGTCGGCCAGGCGTATGAATCCGAGAGAGGCCAGATGGTCTCTGTTCTTCTCCAGATTCAATTTTGTCGTTACATTCCGACCTGGGATCAAAAATGTGAAGGCTGATGCCCTCTCTCGCTGTTTTCCGGGAGGAGGAAACTCCGAGGACCCGGGTCCCATTTTGGCGGAGGGGGTAGTTGTTTCTGCTCTATATTCCGATTTGGAGGCCGAGGTCCAGGCAGCCCAGACTGAGGCACCTGCCCGTTGTCCTTCTGGGAAGTTGTTCGTGCCTCCTGAGCTACGTCACAAACTCTTCAAGGAGCATCATGATACGGTTCTTGCTGGTCACCCCGGGAGTAGAGCCACGGTAGATCTCATTGCTCAGAGATTTTGGTGGCCGGCTCTTCGTAAGTCGGTGGAGGGTTTTGAGGCTGCTTGTGAGACGTGCGCTCGCGCTAAGGTCCCTCGTTCATGGCCTTCAGGTTCTGGAAGGCTTTCTGTTCTCGCCTGGGGGTTCGGCTGTCCTTCTCTTCTGCTTTTCACCCGCAGTCGAATGGTCAGACTGAGCGCCTCAATCAGAATCTGGAGACATATTTGCGCTGTTTTGTGGCAGAGAACCAGGAGGATTGGTGTTCATTTCTCCCTCTTGCTGAGTTTGCTCTGAACAACCGTCGTCAGGAATCTTCTGATAAGTCACCATTCTTTGGTGCATATGGGTTCCATCCACAGTTTGGGACATTCTCGGGAGGGGCTCTTTCTGGTTTACCTGAGGAGGAGAGATTTTCCTCGTCTTTGTCTACCATTTGGCAAAAGATTCAGAGTAATCTTAGAAAGATGAGTGAGAAGTATAAGCGTGTGGCTGATAAGAGACGTGTGCCTGGTCCGGACCTGAATGTGGGTGATCTGGTGTGGTTGTCTACAAGAAATATTAAACTCAAAGTTCCCTCCTGGAAATTGGGTCCCAAGTTTATTGGGCCTTATAAAATCTTGTCAGTCATCAATCCTGTTGCCTTCCGTCTTGATCTTCCACGGGTTTGGAAGATACATAAGGTATTTCACAGATCTCTCTTAAAACCATATGTCCAGCCCACGGTACCCTCCTCTTTGCCTCCTCCTCCGATTTTGGTTGATGGCAATCTGGAGTTTGAGGTTTCCAGAATTGTGGACTCTCGCATTGTCCGCGGTTCTCTTCAGTACCTCGTTCATTGGAAGGGTTATGGTCCTGAGGAGAGGATGTGGGTTCCGGTGTCGGACATTAAAGCCACTCGCCTCATCAGGGCATTTCATAGGGCTCATCCTGAGAAGGTGGGTCCTGGGTGTCCGGAGTCCACCCGTAGAGGGGGGGGGGTACTGTCACTACCAGAGCTTTGAGACGTTCTCACAGCTCTGTTTCTCCACCCTTGTGATGATGTCACTACTAGAGCTTGGAGGAGTTCTCACTGCTCTGTTTCTCCGCCCCTGTGATGAAGTCTTTACTTTCTGTTTCCTTCCTCCCAGCTGTTCCTCCTGCGTTTGATTTCCCTGCCTTTAAATCACCCCTCCTCCTATTGTAGGGCGTGGATTATATTTCTCATTTCAGTTGTAGCTCTTGCTTGAGTATCTTCACTTGTAGCTTTCAGTTCACTGGACCTGTGTTCTGCTGCAGCAAGCACTCCGGATATTGCCAGCTGTCCTTGGATCCGTCTTCTCTGCGGCTGCAGCTCCTTCAGCTAAGTGTGCAGACATTGTTGTGTACCTGGTTATTTTCTGACTGGATCTGAGGTGGCCACGGTTCCCTCCATATACTGAGCAGGGCACCGGTGGCCGTGCCCCTTCCACTATTGTAGGGGTTACAGTGGTCATCAGTCTTAGGTACGCGGGCATGCCTCATTCCGCCATTTGGATCCGGGCATGTGCTTTAGCAGCATAAGGAGAGCTTTGAGGGTCTGACAGGGGTCACCCTTTATCCTCCCTAGTTTGGGTCCGGTCAGTAGCTCTTTTTACTGTGTATACTCTTGTTGCTCACATACAGCCGTGACAGTCTGACGCCGCTAAAGTTGCTTTTTCCTCTCTAAAAGAGAGGTTTACCTCAGCACCTGTACTAGTCCAACCTGATGTCTCTCAGCCTTTTATTGTTGAAGTCGATGCGTCAGAGGTGGGAGTGGGGGCGGTGCTGTCTCAGGGTCCGTCTCCTGGCAAATGGCGTCCTTGTGCTTTCTTTTCTAAAAAACTATCTGCAGCAGAAAAGAACTACGATATTGGCAATAGGGAACTATTAGCTATTAAACTAGCGTTTGAAGAATGGCGTCACTTTTTAGAGGGGGCAGGCCACCCCGTCACTGTGATTACGGACCACAAAAATCTTCTGTACCTCGAATCAGCTAAGCGTCTCACCCCTAGACAAGCTAGGTGGTCGCTATTTTTTACCAGGTTTAACTTTGTGATTACCTATCGTCCTGGGGCAAAGAATACCAAGGCTGATGCACTATCTCGTTGTTTCCCTGGAGGGGGTAATGTGAGTGATCCGGTGCCCATTCTTCAAAGAGGAGTGGTTGTTTCTGCGGTACACTCTGTTCTGGAGGGGAGGGTGTTAGAGGCCCAGGGGGACGCCCCGGTCTCTTGCCCCTCAGAGAAATTGTTTGTACCGTTGAACCTGCGTTTCGAATTATTAAAGGAACATCATAATTCGGCACTTGCTGGGCACCCGGGTAGTAAAGCAATCTTGGAGCTATTGTCTCGTCGTTTGGTGGCCAAGGTTGCGTCAGGATGTATTGGATTTTGTGTCTTCTTGTTCTACCTGTGCGCGCGCAAAAGTTTCACATACACGTCCTGCAGGGCCTCTATTACCACTCGTCATTCCCAATAGACCATGGACACATCTGTCAATGGATTTTATCACTGACTTACCTTTGTCTGCGGGTAAAACAGTTATCTTGGTAGTAGTGGACAGGTTTAGCAAAATGGTACACTTCATTGCGTTACCCGCACTACCTAATGCTAAGACTCTTGCTCAGGTATTCGTCAGTGAAATCGTGAAGCTTCACGGGGTCCCCTCCGATGTTGTTTCGGATCGGGGTACCCAGTTTATTTCTAAATTTTGGAAAGCTTTTTGTTCCCGTTTGGGGGTACACTTGTCCTTTTCCTCAGCTTTCTATCCTCAGTCGAATGGACAGACTGAGCGTACCAACCAAAACCTGGAGACATATCTAAGATGTTTTGTGTCTGAAAACCAAGAGTTGTGGTCATCATATTTACTGTTAGCTGAGTTTGCCATAAATAATCGTCGTCAGGAATCCACTGGCAAGTCACCATTTCTTGGTGCATATGGTTTTCATCCCCAATTCTGTACTTTCAAAGAGGGGGGGTCTTCTGGGGTTCACGAAGAGGAACGGTTTTCGTCATCTCTTTCATCGGTATGGCAAAAGGTGCAAGCTAACTTGAAAAATATGGGAGGTAAATACAAATGCATGGCTGATAAGAGACGGTCGCCAGGTCCGGACCTAGGAGTGAATGACTATGTGTGGTTGTCTACTAGGAATATTAAATTGAAGGTTCCCTCTTGGAAACTGGGTCCTAGGTTTATTGGTCCTTACAAAATTGTAGCCATCATCAACCCCATGGCTTTTCGCCTGGAGTTACCTCAGACTTTTAAAATCCATAATGTCTTTCATAAGTCGTTACTCAAGAAATATGTTCCACCTCTAGAACCGTCACCACTGCCACCCCCTCCTGTTGTTGTGGATGGTAATCTAGAATTTTAGATATCCAAAGTTGTTAATTCTCGTCGGGTCCGCCGCTCTCTTCAATATCTGGTGCATTGGAGAGGTTACGGTCCCGAGGAAAGAATGTGGGTTCCTGCGTCTGAGGTAAACGCCGACAGGCTAGTTCGGGTTTTTCCTGCCTCTCATCCTGAGAGACCTGGTTCTGAGTGTCCGGAGGCCCCTCGTGGAGAGGGGGGTACTGTCACGAGGGTGTCTATAACCACGCCTGACTCCGTTATACCCGCTACCCTCCGGATCCCTGTTGGACCTTTGTGGTCTGCTGTGGTCACCCACCTGGGTGTATGTGTTTGTTTGTATTGTCTGTCCTCTCCCTGGTGTTTCCCTCTTAGTGTCAGTGGTGCGGACTAGCGATCCCACCGGCTTGTTCACTATCTAGGGCTCATTTTAGGGAAAGCCAGGGTTTAGGCACGTGATCGCCGCACGGGTGAGAAACCCGTCTAGGGACGTCAGGGCAGTCAGGTGCCAGCCGCAAGGTGAGTCAGGGGTCACCACCTTTCCCTCTCCCTTGGGCAGGGCTTTCCCTTTTTCCTTCCTGTGCGTGTCGCCGGTCATTACAGGAGGCTAGCGAAGTACCGGAATCAGTATCAAAACTGTTTTTTTTTTTATCGCCGCAGCGCTTGGAAAGTGATTGTGCAGTGATCAAAAAAAAATATATATTTTTTGTCACTGCGGCGGGGTGGGCGTGGGTGAACGCACGTGTGGGCGACCGATCAGGCCTGATCGAGCAAACACTGCGTTTTGGGTGGAGGGCGAACTAAGGTGACACTAATACTATTATAGATCTGACTATGATCAGTTATGATCACTTACAGATACTATAAAAGTACAAATGCTGATTAGCGATACGCTAATCAGCGAATCAGTGACTGCGGTGCGGTGGGCTGGGCGCTAAACAATCGCTAAACTACCTAACCAAGGGGCCTAAACTATCCTAAATCCTAACAGTCAATACCAGTGGGAAAAAAAAGTGACAGTTTAGACAGATCACTTTTTTCCTTTCACTAGATGATTGACAGGCGCGATTAAGGGCTTAATTGGGGTGATGGGGGGTGATCTGGGGCTAGGTGAAGTATTTGGTGTGTACTCACTGTGATGTTTGCTCCTCTGCTGGGACCAACCGACGAAAAGGACCAGCAGAGGAGCAGAGAAGCCATTTAAGACATCATACACTGCTCAAAAAAATAAAGGGAACACTTAAACAACACAATGTAACTCCAAGTCAATCACACTTCTGTGAAATCAAACTGTCCACTTAGGAAGCAACACTGAGTGACAATCAATTTCACATGCTGTTGTGAAAATGGGATAGACAACAGGTGGAAATTATAGGCAATTAGCAAGACACCCCCAATAAAGAAGTGGTTCAGCAGGTGGTGAACACAGACCACTTCTCAGTTCCTATGCTTCCTGGCTGCTGTTTTGGTCACTTTTGAATGCTGGCGGTGCTTTCACTCTAGTGGTAGCATGAGACGGAGTCTACAACCCACACAAGTGGCTCAGGTAGTGCAGCTTATCCAGGATGGCACATCAATGCGAGCTGTGGCAAGAAGGTTTGCTGTGTCTGTCAGCGTAGTGTTCAGAGCATGGAGGCGCTACCAGGAGACACGCCAGTACATCAGGAGACGTGGAGGAGGCCGTAGGAGGGTAACAACCCAGCAGCAGGACCGCTACCTCCGCCTTTGTGCAAGGAGGAACAGGAGGAGCACTGCCAGAGCCCTGCAAAATGACCTCCAGCAGGCCACAAATGTGCATGTGTCTGCTCAAACGGTCAGAAGCAGACTCCATGAGGGTGATATGAGGGCCCAACGTCCACAGGTGGGGGTTGTGCTTACAGCCCAACACCGTCCAGGACGTTTGGCATTTGCCAGAGAACACCAAGATTGGCAAATTCGCCACTGGCGCCCTGTGCTCTTCACAGATGGAAGCAGGTTCACACCGAGCACATGTGACAGACATGACAGAGTCTGGAGACGCCGTGGAGAATGTTCTGCTGCCTGCAACATCCTCCAGCATGACCGGTTTGGCATTGGGTCAGTAATGGTGTGGGGTGGCATTTCTTTGGAGGGCCGCACAGCCCTCCATGTGCTCGCCAGAGGTAGCCTGACTGCCATTAGGTACCGAGATGAGATCCTCAGACCCCTTGTGAGACCATATGCTGGTGCGGTTGGCCCTGGGTTCCTCCTAATGCAAGACAATGCTATACCTCATGTGGCTGAAGTGTGTCAGCAGTTCCTGCAAGACGAAGGCATTGATGCTATGGACTGGCCCGCCTGTTCCCCAGACCTGAATCCAATTGAGCACATCTGGGACATCAAGTCTCGCTCTATCCACCAACGTCACGTTGCACCACAGACTGTCCAGGAGTTGGCAGATGCTTTAGTCCAGGTCTGGGAGGAGATCCCTCAGGAGACCGTCCGCCACCTCATCAGGAGCATGCACAGAGCCTCATTTTGACTTGTTTTAAGGACATTACATCAAAGTTGGATCAGCCTGTAGTGTGTTTTTCCACTTTAATTTTGAGTGTGACTCCAAATTCAGACCTCCATGGGTTGAAAATTTTGATTTCCATTGAAAATTTTTGTGTGATTTTGTTGTCAGCACATTCAACTATGTAAAGAACAAAGTATTTCAGAAGAATATTTAATTAATTCAGATCTAGGATGTGTTATTTTTGTGTTCCCTTTATTTTTTTGAGCAGTGTATTTACAAATATAATGTGTTAACTGGCTTCTGATTCGTTTTTTTTTAAATCATCAGCTTACCAGCAACTATCATTGGCTGGCAAGCTGATGACGTGACCCCCCTCTAACTTTTGCCGGCCCGCGATGCGCATGCGCGGGCCGGCTAAGCGCGTCATCTCGCGTCTCGCGAGATGACGCATATATGCGTGACTGTGCCTGGGACTGCCGCCTCCGCAACGCGATCCTGGGTTAGGCGGTACGGAGGCGGTTAAGTTACGTCCACTCTCATCTTGGGATGAGAATCAAAGAGTTGGTATTATCATGTCATTGCTTAAAGGGGACGCTCAGTCTTGGGCTTTTTCTCTACCGACTCGATCACAGTCCCTCCGGTCGGTAGATAAATTTTTCTGAGCGCTATGTCTTATTTACGATGACCCGGATCAGATCTCCCTGGCCGAGACCAAGTTACATGGGTTACGGAAGAGAGAGGGTTCTGCGTAGATCTATTGCTCTGAATTTAGGAGAGGGGCTACGGATACGGAGTGGATTGATCCAGTTCTCAGTAGCCAATTCTGTCAGGGATTATCCGAGAGGCTAAAGAACGCATTGGCCTTTCACAAAAAATCCTGAGTCATTGGAAGCTGCTATGTCCCCTTCTGTACGTAAGGATAGACGTCTAAGGTCCCTCACTCTCAGGACAAACTATCATATAACATGGCGGCTTCCTCTGACAACTCCTGAGTTTATGCCTGGTGACGAACCTATGCAGTTAGTGGGAGCTACCCCTGGGCCTGCTTGCAAGAGTTTTAGTCATAAGAATCTTTTTTTCTGTGGAAAAAGTAAACATTTTGTTAATGTTTGTTCTTATGTTCAGCATCAAAGTGAGAAAAAAATAAACGTTTAATTCCCATATTACTCTTGGTGGTGTGGGTGGGGAATCAGAGAACTTACTTTTGACATTTACTGGTAGTACCCGATTTCTCCAGTCTGCCGAGGTGGCACTAGAATCCAAAACTGTGAGAATTGAGGTGTTTATTGACAGTGGGGCACGGGTTAACCTAGTTGATGGACAGTTCATCCGTTTGCATGTGTTGATCACAAGTGCATTATAGAAAAATATTTCGGTGTTTGAAATAGACTCCGCACCACTTACATCCGTTTAAGAGTGGGTGATTTTCATCAGGAATCCATTTTGTGTTTTGTGCTGGATGGTTTGCCTGCTCCGTTGGTTCTGGGTTTACCATGGTTGAGCAAACATTATCCCACCATTGACTGGCAAGCGAGACAGATTCTCGATTGGAGTGATTATTGCATGCACAACTGTCTTAATACATCTCTTTCTGTCTTGACCACGAAAGCTGTTCCCTCTTTCATTTCTGATTTTTCTGATGTATTTTCTGAGAGTGGTTGCCAGGGTTTACCTCCACACCGGGAATAAGATTGTTCTGTCAATTTTATTCCCGGAGCGAAGTTGCTCAAATCTAGGTTATATAACCTTTCTGAACCCAAAAGAGCGGTCATGCGAGAGTATATTGCCTAAAGTTTGGCTAAGGGACATATTAGACCTTCCAAGTCCCCAGTGGCAGCAGGGTTTTTCTTTGTAAAGAAGAAAGACTGAACTCTTAGGCCATGTCTGCACTTCCGTGAGCTCAATCGTATTACGGTCAGTAATCCATACCCCCTTCTTTTGATTCCTGACTTGTTTAACCAGATTGTTGGTGCCAAGGTGTTCTCCTGGTTGGACCTAAGGGGGGCATATAATCTGGTCAGGATCAAGGAAGGGGATGAATAATACCCCAGAGGGTCATTTTGAGAGTCTGGTCATGCCGTTTGGGTTAACGAATGCTCCTGCCGTTATCCAGCATTTTGTTAATGATATCTTTCATCGTTTAGTGGGGAGATTTGTTGTTGTGTATCTGGATGACACAGTGGCGTAGCATGGGGGGGGGGGGGCGTTCCCCCGGGCACACAATTGCAGGGGTCGCCAGGCAGTAAACACTTCAATGAGGGCCACGGGAGTCTATGGCTTCCGTCCCCTCCGTTCTTCCTCATAGGCTTCAGGCTAGTGGCCTGAAGCCTATGAGGCAGTAGTGCGACTGTAGTGTCTAGAATGGAGTTGATCCTAGGAGGTATGATGTCAGGGGAAGAGGCAAAGTCTCGTAATCCAGGGGGCGGGGCTAAAGATGTGCGGGGAAAGTCTACCGAGCAGGATGTTGGAGAGAGGAGGGAGAGGCTGCAGGTCAGTATGTGGAGGAGAATAGTGACTGTTATTTTTACTTGGGGGGATTTTTGCAGGGGCTGAAGAGACGAGGAATAATCTTTGTACTGGAGACTGTATGTTAGAGGGGTCTGAAGAGAGGGTAGCGGGAGTGATATTATTTACATGGTACTGTATGCTGGAGGGGGTGATATTATTTTACATGGGACTGTATGCTGGAGGGCCTAAAGGCAGGAAGAGTGGTGAATTTTACATGGGACTGTTTGCAAGAAGGGCTGGAAGGCAGGGGGAGTGATGTATCTTATGGGACTGTATGCTGGAGGGGCTGAAGGCCAGCGGTGAAGAGAGGGAGGGTGATATTATTTACATGGGCTGTATGCTGGAGGGGCTGAAGGCAAAGGGGGGTTTGTATTTTACATGGGACTGTATGTTGGAGGGGCTGAAGGCAGGGGGAGTGATGCATTTTACATGGGACTGTTTGCAAGAAGGGCTGGAAGGCAGGGGGAGGGATGTATTTTACATGGGACTGTATGCTGGGGGGGCTGAAGGCAGACGGAAAAGAGAGGGAGTGTGATATTATTTACATATGACTGTATGTTGGAGGGGCTGAAGGCGGGGAGTGATGTATTTTACATGAGACTGTATGCTGTAGGGGATGAAGGCAGGAGAGTGATGTATCTTACATGGGACTGTATGCTGGTGGTGCTGAAGGCAGAAGATTGATGTACCTTACATGGGACTGTATGCTGGAGGGGCTGAAGGCAGGGAAGTGATGTGTCTTACATGGGACAGTATGCTGGAGGGGCTGAAGGCAGGGGGAAGGTTGTATCTTACATGGGTCTGTATGCTGGAGGGGCTGAAGGCAGGGGGAAGGTTGTATCTTACATGGGACTGTATGCTGGAGGGGCTGAAGGCAGGGGGAAGGTTGTATCTTACATGGGACTGTATGCTGGAGGGGCTGAAGGCAGGGGGAAGGTTGTATCTTACATGGGACTGTATGCTGGAGGGGCTGAAGGCAGGGGGAAGGTTGTATCTTATAATATTAATAATAATAATACAGAGGAGGAAATAATAATAATACATAGGTGACAGTATATATTATAATTATACAGAGGGAATTATAGTTATGGGCACTACGGGGGAGGGGAGGGGAGGTCCGTTATCTGAGGATTATAGTAAAGTGAGAAATCCCAAAAAATTTCTGTGAAACTCTACAGAGACGAGTCGCGGTTGAAAGAAGGTATCATGGCGGTCCTATCTCTGAATGAAGATGCTGAGGAAAGTCTACATCACAGGAGATGTCACTGGATGTAACAGGTCTGGTGCTGTATTCTCCTGTATATTTCATAGCAATGTATGTTATGTCCATCCAAATATCTTTTTTGGGGGCTGGAAATAGAATTTGGCCCACACTGCCGAAGCCTGGCCCCACTGTGTGTTTTCTGAATTCTGGGGCCTCACACCCATCTACTACATTATGTGTACTCAGAGAGTTATCACTGTGTTATCTGTGGTGTTACGTAGGACTGCAGGTGGCATCTACTGCATTATTTGTATTTAAAAAAGGGGCGTGGTCACAGGTTGGGTGTGGCGCAATACTTGCCCCGGGTGCTGGCAACCCACTCTACGCCACTGGGATGAAATATTAATTTACTCCAGATATGGAGACTCATCATGATCACGTGAGACAGGTGTTACAGATCCTAAGAGAGAATAAATTGTATGCTAAGATGGAGAAGTGTGTATTTGCAGTTCAGGAAGTGCAATTCCTGGGTTACCTACTTTTATCTTCAGGTTTTCGTATAGATCCAGAGAAGGTCCGTGCTGTGTTGGACTGGGATCGAAACGAAAATCTGAAAGCGCTTATGCGGTTTTTGGTGTTCACCAACTACTACCGTTAATTAATTTTGAACTACTCGACTGTGGTTAAACCTTTAACGGACATGACTAGGAAAGGTTTGAATGTCTCAGTCTGGTCTGATGCGGCATTACAAGCTTTTTCTGCGGTGAATAGGGTCCTTTACCTAGTAAATAGCACCAATGTGCATTCTTCTCAAAGAAAATCTCAGCTGCAAAAAAGGAATTATGACGTGGGTAATAGAGAGATGCTGGCCTTTAAGTTGGCTTTTGAGGAGTGGCATCATTGGTTGTAAGGAGCAAAAATGTGACTTTCCTGGAGTCTGCTAAATGACTGAACCCAAGGCAGGCTAGATGGTCATTTTTTTTTTACCAGATTTAATTTCATCGTTACCTATCGCCCTGGGGTGAAGAACGTCAAGGCTGAAGCTTTGTCGCATAGCTTTCGTCCGCGTAATTCGGAGTTAAGTGTCTTTGCCCTATTTCTTGTTTGTTGTTTTCCCCTATCTTTTGGTATTAGGCCTGAGGAAGTCTCCTGTTCCTTCTGGAAGGAACAGGTCTTTTGTCCTGACACTATTTCCAGGGCCCTTTAGGGTCAGAAAGGGCTCTAGGTTCCTGCGTATGAACATTCCTACCATCGAGGTCTGTTCATACTGATAGTAGGCAGGGCTCGGTTTAGGGATTCACAAGGTGGTGACCTTTCCCCTTTATCTAGTTTCCAGGCCTAGTACCTTTTCCCTTCCCTCTTGAGTTCGGTGTGGAGTTTACTACCCACACCGCGCTGTGACAGTTATTTTGCATGTACACTGTATTTATTAACGCATCCAGCATTATATGTATCATACTAATTCAGATCAATTATCATTTTTGTTGAAACCGCTATAGTCAATTTACAGCGTGGACTCCTAATTTAAGTACAACTGTAATTATACTTTACATGTGTACGACTAAACTTTTGACATTTGCACATGCATACATTTGGTTTACCATTCGTTCCTATTTTTTTCTATTTGTTGAACACAGTGCCGACAATGCGGCTTTGTTTACTGCATTAGAATTGCCTGTTTATTTTTTCTTTGACATTATTAACCTCTTACGTAAATAGGGCGTACAGGTACGCCCTGATGTCCTGGTACTTAAGGACACAGGGCGTACCGGTACCTCCTGAGTAGTTCAGACCTGCGGTTTGCAGCGCTTTCGGAAGTTTCTGATCCCCGCAGTCCGTGACCGCAGGGATCAGAAACTTCAAAATGACCTTAATGTAAATGTAAACCTCCCCCTGCAGCCCTCATTATTATCTGGCGTCGGGCTGTGCAGGAGGGCGTGCGGGTAGTGCAGGCGCGCGCGCGATCATCCCGCCCGCCCCCTCTCATTTTCAGGATGGCCGGGCGGTTATCAAGCAGTGTGTCAGCACATTGCTGACACTCTGCTTGAAACGGCTGACATCTGTGCTGTGATGTCAGCCATTTAACCCCTTCCATGCCGCTGTCCGTAGGGATCGCTGTATGGAAGGAGTTAACAGGGAGGGAGCTTCCTCCCTCTCCCATCGGGGGCTGCTGTGCCTTTTCAGCCCTCGATGGGAGAGGGAGGCGGCCCCCCTCCCTCCCCATCACTTGCTTGCACTGTTATGGCAGCGAGTGATGGTTACCATCGCAACCGGACGCCTTCACAGGCTGCCTGCTTTCCATGGTGCTGATTAGACTTATGCTAAAGGCAGAAGTCTGCTCAGACTTTTTTAAGTGAAAATACAGTACAGTACACTATATAGTGTACTGTACTGTATTATACAGACATCATACCCACTGGATCTTCAAGAACCAAGTGGGTCTGTGTAAAAAAAAATGTAAAAAAAAAGGGTGAAAAAAAGTAAAAATAAAAAAACACATTTATCACTAAATAAAAAGAAAAAAAAGAAAATGCACTACACATATTACGTATCGCCGTGTCCGTAATAACCTGCTCTATAAAAATATCACATGACCTAACCCCTCGGGTGAATACCGTTACATTACATCACAAAAAGTGTAATAGCAAGCGATCAAAAAGTCATACACTTCCCAAAATAGTGCCAATAAAACCGTCATCTCATCCCGCAAAAATCCTACCCTACCCAAGATAATCGCCCAAAAACTGAAAAAACTATGGCTCTCGGACTATGGAGACACTAAAACATGATTTTTTTGGTTTAAAAAATGAAATAATTGTGTAAAACGTACATAAAAAAAAAAGTAGACATATTGGGTATTGCCGCGTCCGTAATAACCTGCTCTATAAAAATACCACATGATCTAACCTGTCAGATGAATGTTGTAAATAACGAAAAATTAAAACAATGCCAAAACAGCTATTTCTTGTTACCTTGCCTAACAAAAAGTGTAATATAGAGCAACCAAAAATCATATGTGCCCTAAAATAGTACCAACAAAACTGCCACCCTATCATGTAGTTTCCAAAATGGGGTCACTTTTTTGGAGTTTGCATTAGGGGGGCTTCAAATGGGACATGGTGTCAAAAAACCAGTCCAGCAAAATCTGCCTTCCAAAAACCATATGGCATTCCTTTCCTTCTGCGCCCTGCCGTGTGCCCGTACAGCAGTTTACGACCACATATGGGGTGTTTCTGTAAACTTTTGTTTGGCTGTTAACCCTTGCTTTGTTACTGGAAAAAAATTATTAAAATGGAAAATTTTCCCCAAAATTTTAATTCTGAAATTTCATCTCCACTTGCCGACAACTCAAGCGTTAACAAAGTTTGTAAAATCGATTTTGAATACCTTGAGGGGTGTAGTTTCTTAGATGGGGTCATTTTTATGGAGTTTCCACTTTAGGGGTGCATCAGGGGGGCTTCAAATGGGAGATGGTGTAAATAAACCAGTCCAGCAAAATCTGCCTTCCAAAAACCACACGGCGCACCTTTCCCTCTACTCCCTACTGTGTGCCCGTACAGTAGTTTACGGCCACATATGGGGTGTTAATGCAAACTACAGAATCGTGGCAATAAATATTGAGTTTTGTTTGGCTGTTAACCCTTGCTTTGTTACTGGAAAAAATTGATTAAAATAGAATATTTGCCAAAAAATCTAAATTCTGAAATGTTATCTCCATTTGCCATTAACTCTTGTGGAACACCTAAAGGGTAAACAACATTTGTAAAATCAGTTTTGAATACCTTGAGGGGTGTAGTTTCTAGAATCGGGTCAATTTTTGATGGTTTCTATTATGTAAGCCTCACAAAGTGACTTCAGACCTGAACTGGTCCCTAAAAATTGGGTTTTTGAAAATTTCTGAAAAATTTAAAGATTTTCTTCTAAACTTCTAAGCCTTGTAACGTCCCCAAAAACTAAAATGTCATTCCCAAAATGATCCAAACATGAAGTAGACACATGGGGAATATAAAGTAATAACTATTTTTGGAGGTGTTACTATGTATTCGAGAAGTAGAGAAATTGAAACATAAAAAAGATTTTACTAGTGTCATGAATATGTGACGAAAAAACAGTCTCAGAATGGCCTGGATAAGTCAAAGCGTTTTAAAGTTATCACCACATAAAGGGACACTGGTCAGATTTGCAAAAAATGGCCTTGTCCTTAAGGTGAAATATGGCTGTGTCCTTAAAGGGCTTCTCTTACCCCACTAAACAGTTTTTTTTTTTTTTTTTGGTTACTTAGAATGCCTATAATCTGATTTATGCATACATACTGTAATTAATCATTTCTGTTCAGCAGTTTTTGTTAAAAACGTAGTTCAAATATGCAAATTACCTTGCTACCAGCAAGTAGGGCGGCTACTTGCTGGTAGCAGCTGCATCCTCCTATCCTAAAGACGCCCCCTCCGCATGTTGATTGACAGGGCCAACGGACGGGATCGTCCTCTGGCTGGCCCTGTCTGCTATCAAGATCTCGTGCCTGCGCCGTAACGGTATTCAGTCGGCGCAGGCGCACTGAGAGGCGGACCTCGCTCGGCCGCTCCATCCTCAATGCGCCTGCGCCGATGACGTCACATCTACACCCGGCGCAGGCGCATTGAGGAAGGAGCGGCCGAGCGAGCGTCCTCCTCTCAGTGTGCCTGCGCCAACTGAATACCGTTACGGCGCACGCGCGAGATCTTGATAGCAGACAGGGCCAGCCAGAGGACGATCCCGTCCGTTGGCCCTGTCAATCAACATGCGGAGGGGGCGTCTTTAGGATAGGAGGATGCGGCTGCTACCACAAGTAGCCGCCCTACTTGCTGGTAGCAAGGTAATTTGCATATTTTAAAACTACGTTTTTAACAAAAACTGATGAACACAAATGATTAATTACAGTATGTATGCATAAATCGCATTATAGGCATTCTAAGTAACCAAAAAAAAATAAAAAATGTTTAGTGGGGTGACAGAAGCCCTTTAAGGAGTTAAGTATCTCCTGAGGATTGTACACTGCTCAAAAAAATAAAGGGAACACAAAAATAACACATCCTAGATCTGAGTTAATTAAATATTCTTCTGAAATACTTTGTTCTTTACATAGTTGAATGTGCTGACAACAAAATCACACAAAAATAAAAAAATGGAAATCAAATTTTTTAACCCATGGAGGTCTGGATTTGGAGTCACCCTCAAAATTAAAGTGGAAAAACACACTACAGGCTGATCCAACTTTGATGTAATGTCCTTAAAACAAGTCAAAATGAGGCTCAGTAGTGTGTGTGGCCTCCACGTGCCTGTATGACTTCCCTACAACGCCTGTGCATGCTCCTGATGAGGTGGCGGACGGTCTCCTGAGGGATCTCCTCCCAGACCTGGACTAAAGCATCTGCCAACTCCTGGACAGTCTGTGGTGCAACGTGACGTTGGTGGACAGAGCGAGACATGATGTCCCAGATGTGCTCAATTGGATTCAGGTCTGGGGAACGGGCGGGCCAGTCCATAGCATCAATGCCTTCGTCTTGCAGGAACTGCTGACACACTCCAGCCACATGAGGTCTAGCATTGTCTTGCATTAGGAGGAACCCAGGGCCAACCACACCAGCATATGGTCTCACAAGGGGTCTGAGGATCTCATCTCGGTACCTAATGGCAGTCAGGCTACCTCTGGCGAGCACATGGAGGGCTGTGCGGCCCTCCAAAGAAATGCCACCCCACATCATTACTGACCCAATGCCAAACCGGTCATGCTGGAGGATATTGCAGGCAGCAGAACATTCTCCACTACGTCTCCAGACTCTGTCACGTCTGTCACATGTGCTCAGTGTGAACCTGCTTTCATCTGTGAAGAGCACAGGGCGCCAGTGGTGAATTTGCCAATCTTGGTGTTCTCTGGCAAATGCCAAACGTCCTGCACGGTGTTGGGCTGTAAGCACAACCCCCACCTGTGGACGTCGGGCCCTCATATCACCCTCATGGAGTCTGTTTCTGACCGTTTGAGCAGACACATGCACATTTGTGGCCTGCTGGAGGTCATTTTGCAGGGCTCTGGCAGTGCTCCTCCTGTTCCTCCTTGCACAAAGGCGGAGGTAGCGGTCCTGCTGCTGGGTTGTTGTCCTCCTACGGCCTCCTCCACGTCTCCTGATGTACTGGCCTTCCTCCTGGTAGCGCCTCCATGCTCTGGACACTACGCTGACAGACACAGCAAACCTTCTTGCCACAGCTCGCATTGATGTGCCATCCTGGATAAGCTGCACTACCTGAGCCACTTGTGTGGGTTGTAGACTCCGTCTCATGCTACCACTAGAGTGAAAGCACTGCCAGCATTCAAAAGTGACCAAAACATCAGCCAGGAAGCATAGGAACTGAGAAGTGGTCTGTGGTTACCACCTGCAGAACCACTCCTTTATTGGTGGTGTCTTGCTAATTGCCTATAATTTCCACCTGTTGTCTATCCCATTTGCACAACAGCATGTGAAATTGATTGTCACTCAGTGTTGCTTCCTAAGTGGACAGTTTGATTTCACAGAAGTGTGATTGACTTGGAGTTACATTGTGTTGTTTAAGTGTTCCCTTTATTTTTTTGAGCAGTGTATATTGGTATACCTTTACACTCACTTATGCATTTACTTGTTCAGGTCTCCACTTGATTGGGAATTAATTGCTGTTTATATCATATACCTGTATTTGCCCCTTCTTATGGAGGTGTCATTTTCTTGTAAAATATGTCATTTTTCATTTTCACAGCCAAGTGCTTATTTTTTCCTATGAAACAAAGTGCTCACTACCCCCTTTCAAATATTCCTTGAGGGTGTAGTTTCCAACATGCGGTCACTTTTTGGGGGTTTCCACTGTAGGGGTCCATCAGGAGGTCTTCAAATGCGACATGGGCCCAGAACATTTTTCCAGAAAAATCTGCCCTCCAAAAGCCATGTGGTGCTGCTTCCCTTCTGAGCCCTCTGGTGTGGCCACACAGCAGTTTACAACCACATATGGGGTGTTTCTGTAAAATGCAGAATCAGGGTAATAAATGTTGAGGTTTGTTTGGTAAACCCTTGCTGTGTTATAGGAAAATTGGTTTGAAATGGAAAATTAGCAAAAAGAAGTGCCAATTTGAAATTTCTCTTCTATTTTCCTTAAATTCATGTGGGACACCTAAAGAGTTAACACATTTTCGAAGATCCGTTTATAAAAATTTGATGGGTGTAGTTTATAAAATGATATAATTTATGGGTGGTTTCTGTTATGTAATCCCCACAAAGTAACTTCAAAACTGAATTTGTCCTTTCTAAAAAATGAGTTTTAAAATTTTCTTCTAAAGTTTTAACTTTTTTCTGACGTCCTAAAAAAAATTACATTTACAAAATGATGCCAACCTAAAGTAGACATCTGGTAATGTTAAGTAATAACTATTTATCGAAGTGTCACTGTCCGTCTTAAAATTTAAAAGTGGTAAATATATGATAATTTTTTTTATTTTATATTAAAAGGAAAGCTTATCGACTCAAATTTGCCACTAACATGAAGTTAAACATTCTCAGAATTGGTTGGATCAGTAAAAGCGTTGCAAAGTTATTACCACAAAGTGACACGTCAGATTTCCAAAATATATCTTTGTCCTTAAAGGGGTTGTCCGGGATCAGCGCTGAACCCAGACATACCTCCATTTTCAACCAGGCAGCCCCCTTGACTTGAGCATCGGAGCAGTTCATGCTCCGATGCTCTACTTTCCCCTGCGCTAGATCGCCCAGGGAAAGTGCTCTTTTGTTTACAATAACACACTGCCGGGAGGAAGCTTCCACCCGGCATGGTGTTCAGTGACGTCACCGACTCTGATGGGCGTGCTTTAGCACTGCCCTAGCCGTTTTACTGGCTAGCGCAGCGCTAAAGCCTGCCCTTTAGTGCCGGTGACATCACCGGGCTTCCAGGCAGCCCCATGGAGAGCCTGGTTCGTCACTGGAACTCTTGAAAATGCCTGCCAAAGGAGAGCATCGGAGCGTGAACTGCTCCGATGCTCAAGTCAGGGGGCTGCCTTGATGAAAATTGAGGTATATCCGGGTTTAGCTCTCTGCCCGGACAACTCCTTTAAAGGGAACCTGTCACCAGGAATTTGTGTATAGAGCTGAGGACATGGGTTGCTAGATGGCCGCTAGCACATCCGCAATACCCAGTCCCCATAGCTCTGTGTGCTTTTATTGTGTCAAAAAACCGATTTGATACATATGCAAATTAACCTGAGATGAGTCCTGTACGTAAGATGAGTCAGGGACAGGACTCATCTCAGGATAATTTGCATATGTATCAAATCGGTTTTTTGACACAATAAAAGCACACAGAGCTATGGGGACTGGGTATTGGGGATGTGCTAGCGGCCATCTAGCAACCCATGTCCTCAGCTCTATACCCATAATCCCGGTGACAGGTTCCCTTTAAGGGTTGGTCCTGAAGGGGTTAACAGCATATTTACCTGATTCTGGTTTTATTAAAAGTAATAGAATGGCATAAAAATATGTAAAGGTTGACGTTAGATGTAGCGGCTCTCTATTCAAATATTTCCAAGAATTGAGGAGAAAAATTAGTGGGAGATTTTTAACAGGACCCACTTATGACAGAAACAAACAGCAACAATTCATAGTGGATTGTTTACAGTTTATATATGGGGGAATTTGAAAAATTATGTAGACAGGATAATATGAAATGTCTCCCGTATACAATTTTATAGCCATTTTATTGATGATAAAATTATAATTATAGGAATTTGGCAAGATGCACAGAAAGAATGCTTCAATAGTTTTTTTTTTAAATAATAATTGTGCCTCACATTTACAGAACACATTAGTAAAACAGATTTAGGGCTCTTTCACACTTGCTTTGTCCGGATCCGGCGTGTACTCCATTTGCCGGAATTACACGCCGGATCCGGAAAAACGCAAGTGAACTGAAAGCATTTGAAGACGGATCCGTCTTCAAAATGCGTTCAGTGTTACTATGGCACCCAGGACGCTATTAAAGTCCTGGTTGCCATTGTAGTAGTGGGGAGCGGGGGAACAGTATACTTACCGTCCGTGCGGCTCCCGGGGCGCTCCAGAATGACGTCAGAGCTCCCCATGCACATGGATGACGTGTCCATGTGATCACGTCATCCATGAGCGTGGGGCGCCCTGACGTCACTCTGGAGCGCCCGGGGAGCCGCACGGACGGTAAGTATACTGCTCCCCCGCTCCCCACTACACTTTACCATGGCTGCCAGGACTTTAGCGTCCCGGCAGCCATGGTAACCATTCAGAAAAAGCTAAACGTCGGATCCGGCAATGCGCCGAAACGACGTTTAGCTTAAGGCCGGACCCGGATTAATGCCTTTCAATGGGCATTAATTCCGGATCCGGCCTTGCGGCAAGTGTTCAGGATTTTTGGCCGGAGCAAAAAGCGCAGCATGCTGCGGTATTTTCTCCGGCCAAAAAACATTCCGGTCCGGAACTGAAGACATCCTGATGCATCCTGAACGGATTTCTCTCCATTCAGAATGCATTAGGATAATCCTGATCAGGATTCTTCCGGCATAGAGCCCCGACGACGGAACTCTATGCCGGAAGAAAAGAACGCAAGTGTGAAAGAGCCCTTAGTTTTTAGATATACAATTGTTTAGAAAAGGAAGTAAAATAGAGACATAAATCTTTTTTAATAATATAGATGTGATCAGCTACTTGGATTTTAAGAGTGATCATTTGAAAAGGTGGCAGGTAAATACAGTGGGGAAAATTAAGTATATGATACACTGGCGATTTTGTAAGTTTTCCCACCTACAAAGATAATAATATTTATTTATCATAGGTACACTTCAACTGGGAGAGACAGAATGTTAAAAAAAAATCCAGAAAATCACATTGTATGTTTTTTAAATAATTAATTTGCATTGTATTGCATGAAATAAGTGTTTGATCACCTACCAACCAGCAAGAATTCTGGCTCTCACAGACCTGTTAGTTTTTCTTTAACCACCTCAGCCCCCCTAGCTTAAACACCCTTAATGACCAGACCACTTTTTACAATTCTGCACTACACTACTTTCACGGTTTATTGCTCGGTCATACAACTTACCACCCAAATGAATTTTAACTCCTTTTCTTCTCACTAATAGAGCTTTCATTTGGTGGTATTTCATTGCTGCTGACATTTTTACTTTTTTTTATTAATCGAAATTTAACGAAATTTTTACAAAAAAAAAAGACATTTTTCACTTTCAGTTGTAAAATTTTTCAAAAAAAAATACATTTCTATATAAATTTTTCTCAAAATTTATTGTTCTACATGTCTTTGATCAAAAAAAAAATGTTTGGGTAAAAAAAAATGGTTTGGGTAAAAGTTATAGAGTTTACAAACTATGGTAAAAAAATGTGAATTTCCGCATTTTGAAGCAGCTCTGACTTTCTGAGCACCTGTCATGTTTCCTGAGGTTCTACAATGGCCAGAGAGTACAAACACCCCACAAATGACCCCATTTCGGAAAGTAGACACCCTAATGTATTCACTGATGGGTATAGTGAGTTCATAGAACTTTTTATTTTTTGTCACAAGTTAGCGGGAAATGATGATTTTTCTTTTCTTTTTTTTTCCTTACAAAGTCTCATATTCCACTAACTTGTGACAAAAAATAAAAACTTCCATGAACTCACTATGCCCATCAGGAAATACCTTGGGGTGTCTTCTTTCCAAAATGGGGTCACTTGTGGGGTAGTTATACTGCCCTGCCATTTTAGGGGCCCTAATGCGTGAGAAGAAGTCTGGAATCCAAATGTGTAAAAAATGCACTGTAAAATCCTAAAAGTACTCATTGGAATTTGGGCCCCTTTGCCCACCTAGGCTGCAAAAAAGTGTCACACATGTGGTTTCGCCGTACTCAGGAGAAGTAGGGCAATGTGTTTTGGGGTGTATTTTTACATATACCCATGCTGGGTGAGAGAAATATCTCTCTAAAAGTCAACTTTTCCCATTTTTTTTATACAAAGTTGTCATTATAGAGAGATATTTCTCTCACCCAGCATGGGTATATGTAAAAAGACACCCCAAAACACATTGCCCAACTTCTCCTGAGTACAGCGATACCACATGTGTGACACTTTTTTGCAGCCTAGGTGCGCAAAGGGGCCCAAATTCCAATGAGTATCTTTTAGGAGGGCATTTGGATTCCAGACTTCTTCTCACGCTTTAGGGCACCTAAAATGCCAGGGCAGTATAAATACCGCACATGTGACCCCATTTTGGAAAGAATACACCCCAAGGTATTCCGTGAGGGGCATGGCGAGTTCATAGAACTTTTTATTTTTTGGCACAAGTTAGCGGAAATTGATTTTTTTTGTTTTTTCTCACAAAGTCTCCATTTCTGCTAACTTGTGACAAATTTTTTTTTTTTACATGAACTCGCCATGCCCCTCACAAAATACCTTGAGGTGTCTTCTTTCCAAAATGGGATCACATGTATTTATACTGCCCTTGCATTTTAGGGGCCCTAAAGCGTGAGAAGAAGTCTGGAATATAAATGTCTAAAAAATTTTACGCATTTGGATTCCGTGAGGGGTATGGTGAGTTCATGTGAGATTTTATTTTTTGTCACAAGTTAGTGGAATATGAGACTTTGTAAGAAAAAAATAAAAAAAAATCTATTTCCGCTAACTTGTGCCAAAAAAAATTCTGAATGGAGCCTTACAGGGGGGTGATCAATGACAGTGGGGTGATCAGGGAGTCTATATGGGGTGATCACCACCCTGTCATTGATCACCCCCCTGTAAGGCTCCATTCAGACGTCCGTATGTGTTTTGCGGGTCCGATCCATGGATCCGTGGATCCGCAAAACACATATGGACCTCTGAATGGAGCCAGCCTTACAGGGGGGTGATCAATGACAGGGGGGTGATCAGGGAGTCTATATGTCATTGATCACCCCCCTGTAAGGCTCCATTCAGACGTCCGTATGTGTTTTGCGGATCCGCGGATCCATGGATCGGATCCGCAAAACACATTCGGACATCTGAATGGAGCCTTACAAGGGGGTGATCAATGACAGGGGGGTGATCAGGGAGTCTAATATGGGGTGATCAGGGGTTAATAAGGGGTTAATAAGTGACAGAGGGGGGGGGGGGGGTGTAGTGTAGTGGTGTTTGGTGCTACTTATTACAGAGCTGCCTGTGTCCTCTGGTGGTCGATCCAAGCAAAAGGGACCACCAGAGGACCAGGTAGCAGGTATATTAGACGCTGTTATGAAAACAGCGTCTAATATAACTTTTAGGGGTTAAAGAAATCGCATCTACAGCCTGCCAGCGAACGATCGCCGCTGGCAGGCTGTAGATCAGCTAGTTTACCTCCGGTCCACAGGAAATCTCGCGTCTCGCGAGAGGACGCGCCGGCACGTCCAGGAGAAATAACAGGGCCGCCGCAAAGACGCAATCCTGCGTACGGCGGTCCTGTAGTGGTTAAGAAGCCCTCCAACTCTGCACTCATTACTAGGGATGAGCGAACCCGAATTCATACCAAATTTTGGGGTGTTTGTGACACGGACCCGAACCCGAACATTTATGTAAAAGTTTGGGTTCGGTGTTCGGCGCTTTCTTGGCGCTTTTTGAAAAGGCTGCAAAGTAGCCAATCAACAAGCGTCATACTACTTGCCCCAAGAGGCCATCACAGCTGTAAAGGGGGAATATTACTTATTGATATTTATGCACATTTCAATATTTAATATTCATAAATAGGCATAATCGTCTATTGATAACTCCGCCTATTTATACCTATATATATATATATATACATATATATATATATATACATACAATACCTTCACTACACCTTACGTTACTCACTAAACTAACTGCATGCGCCTTACTGAACTATCGCCAATGACTACACGTTACACAGATAGTTAATAGTAAGCAAGATATTTATTAACACCTAGTACATTAAGCACGCAATACACCAATACAACGCTAAATATACAGTACTGAACTACCCTACACATTCCCGGCTTCCACCCACAAACTAGCTATACCATACATACACGAATATTAACAGCCCACCCACCTGATTCTATTTACTATCCCTATGGGGTACGACGAGGGTTAACGGTGGTCTTACAGGGGTGTGAACAGACCACAAACACAAAGACGGTAATGGGGTGAGGTACCGCGGGGGGTAATAAGGGTAACCGGGACAAGGGTTATTCAGTGGAACACAATGTAAGGGTACTCAGGGACAAGGGTTTATCAGGGGCACAGGATCAGGGGTACAAATAAGGCAAGGGTTAATCAGGGGCACAGGATCAGGGGTACAAATAAGGACACTATAATGTGGGGGTTAGTAGGGGTATAGTGTCAGGGTATAGTGGTAGGGGCTGACAGGGTTAACAAGAGGAGAGATCGTTGGTGGTATAGTGGTAGGGGAACAGGGGATTTAAGGGTTAATCGTCGTTGGTGGTATAGGGGATAACAGGGGATTTAAGGAGTATATCGTTGGTGGTATAGGGCATAATAAAGGGGGTGATACTTAATATATACTTGCTCGTTCGTCCAGGGGTTTGCTCGTTCGTCCAGGGGTCTTCTCACTGTGGGTGGGCGGCACGGCTCTCTCCCTAGTGCCCGGGTCCGCCGGATATTTATCTCAGTGAGATGATGTCACTGCGCCGGCCCGTGCGTCTCCTGAACGAGCGCATCGGGGCCGCGCTTACATGCCAACAGGCGGGGGAAGCCTTTGATCTCCCGCCTGTGGCACTCTGCATTCCGGCCAGCGAGATGTTAATTTTGCTGCCGGAATGCGCATAATAGAAGAAGGGGAGGCTTCTCCCTTTCTCCTATCATGTATAATTATCTCTCCAGCAGTTGGAGACAATTATATCAAAGGGCTCATATTCTGTGGAATCTGAGTCCTTTGTAGTTATCAGGATGACCGGACCTTAGTCCGATCATTCTGATGCAATCAACCAGATTGCATCTGTGTGAATGCTTGGGGGACATTCACACCGATGCACCTGGTTTCAGGTACAGGGAGAGGGGGGGGGGGAATATCCTTATAAGACACAGATGAATATATATAACAGATCATAGAAGGGGCACAGCTAAAGGGATTATACATATATAAATCATAATGGGACACAGCTACAGGGGGCACCGCTATATATATATATATATATATATATATATATATATATATATATACTCTAAGGGGAGCAAGGGACCTATAAAGGAGGCACATGTTTCCCACAGGGGCCACCATGAGCCCCTGTGGGCCACCATGGGCAGACGTGCGCAGACGTTAGGCACATCTGCGCTCATCATCCCATGATATGGTGGTCACTGTATGCATATATACCATACACGCACGCACTTGTCTGCATGCATGTATGGGTATATATGCATACGCCTCAACCCCTCCTCAACAACAGCCATGCCTACTATTGGCATGGCTGTGATTGGCCAGTGCAGCATATGACCCAGCCTCTATTTAAGCTGGAGTCACGTAGCGCCGCACGTCACTCTGCTCTGATCAGTGTAGGGATAGCATGCAGCTGCTGCTGTTAGGGCCAGATTAGGCAGGGATTTACTCATCAAAAACACTTACTGAAGTGATCGATCTACAGCTGTGTATCATTCAACTTCTGCTAGTTAATTGCTCATTGTTTTTAGGCTGCCCAGAGTGTTTTTCTGTCACTTTTTTCTGGGGTGATCGGCGGCCATTTTGTGTCTTGTGGTGCGCCAGCACAAGCTGCCACCAAGTCCATTTAACCATCAATAGTGTGTTGTTGTTTTTTTGCTATATTCTTCATCAGGGGCTTGGCTGTGCTTGCTATTTTATTGAGGGGTGAAATACAATTGCCAAGATAGCAGTACCCTAAATCTGTTGTTTCAGCTGTGGCAGGCCAATTGTAATACTGTCTTCTGTCTGGCAAAGGATATATATTTTTTCTGGGTTGAAATACAATTCCCAAATTAGCAATTCCCTAAATCAGTGCTTTCTGCTGTAGCAGGCCAAGTTTAAATCTATCCATAAAAGGGTATATTACATTGAAGGTGCTGATAGGGTCATCCTCAATAACTTCACACGCTACCGTGCATTTCCAAGTCTAATTCTGTCCGTAAAAGGGATACCTGTCATCCAGGGCCTAAATACTAGGCCTACAATTTATATTCAGCTAAATCTGTGGTTACTGCTGTGGCTGGTCAAGTTATTTAGTGTCCGTCAAAGCACAGTTTTTGTTCTGGGTTGAAATTCAATTCCCAAATTAGCAATTCCCTAAATCAGTGGTTTCTGCTGTAGCAGGCCAAGTTTAAATCTATCCATAAAAGGGTATATTACATTGAAGGTGCTGATAGTGTCATCCTCAATAACTTCCCAGGCTACTGTGCATTTACAAGTCTAATTCTGTCCGTAAAAGGGATACCTGTCATCCAGGGCCTAAATACTAGGCCTACAATTTATATTCAGCTAAATCTGTGGTTACTGCTGTGCCTGTATTAGTGTAATACGGTACCTAAATAGATAGCCAGATAGTGTTAGGTGCCTGTAAAAAAAAGGCCTGAATTTGAATCCAATACATTGGGCCAAATAATTTTTTTCTTATTGTGGTGAACGGTAACAATGAGGAAAACATCTAGTAAGGGACGCGGACATGGTCGTGGTGGTGTTAGTGGACCCTCTGGTGCAGGGAGAGGACGTGGCCGTTCTGCCACAGCCACATATCCTAGTAAACCAACTACCTCAGGTCCCAGTAGACGCCAGAATTTACAGCGATATTTGGTGGGGCCCAATGCCGTTCTAAGGATGGTAAGGCCTGAGCAGGTACAGGCATTAGTCAATTGGGCGGCCGACAGTGGATCCAGCACGTTCACATTATCTCCCACCCAGTCTTCTGCAGAAAGCGCACAGATGGCGCCTGAAAACCAAGCCCATCAGTCTGTCACATCACCCCCATGCATATCAGGGAAACTGTCTGAGCCTCAAGTTATGCAGCAGTCTCTTATGCTGTTTGAAGACTCTGCTGGCAGGGTTTCCCAAGGGCATCCACCTAGCCCTTCCCCAGCGGTGGAAGACATAGAATGCACTGACGCACAACCACTTATGTTTCCTGATGATGAGGACATGGGAATACCACCTCAGCATGTCTCTGATGATGACGAAACACAGGTGCCAACTGCTATGTCTTTCTGCAGTTTGCAGACTGAACAGGAGGTCAGGGAGGAAGACTGGGTGGAAGACGATGCAGGAGACAATGAGGTCATAGACCCCACATGGAATGAAGGTCGTGCCACTGACTTTCAGAGGAAGAGGCAGTGGTGAGACCGAGCCAACAGCGTAGCAAAAGAGGGAGCAGGGGGAAAAAGAAGAACACCCGCCGCCAAGAGAGTTCGACTGCTACTGGCCACCGCCACCTGGGACCGAGCACCCCAAAGGCAGCTTCAAGGAGTTCCCTGGCGTGGCAGTTCTTCAAACAATGTGCTGACGACAAGACCCGAGTGGTTTGCACGCTGTGCCATCAGAGCCTGAAGCGAGGCATTAACGTTCTGAACCTTAGCACAACCTGCATGACCAGGCATCTGCATGCAAAGCATGAACTGCAGTGGAGTAAACACCTTAAAAACAAGGAACTCACTCAGGCTCCCCCTGCTACCTCTTCTGCTGCTGCCACCTCGGCCTCTTCCTCCGCCTCGGGAGGAACGTTGGCACCTGCCACCCAGCAAACAGAGGATGTACCACCAACACCACCACCTCCATCACCAAGCATCTCCACCATGTCACACGGCAGCGTTCAGCTCTCCATCTCACAAACATTTGAGAGAAAGCGTAAATTCCCACCTAGCCACCCTCGATCCCTGGCCCTGAATGCCAGCTTTTCTAAACTACTGGCCTATGAAATGCTGTCATTCAGGCTGGTCGACACAGACAGCTTCAAACAGCTCATGTCAGTTGCTGTCCCACAGTATGTTGTTCCCAGCCGCCACTACTTCTCCAAGAGAGCCGTGCCTTCCCTGCACAACCAAGTATCCGATAAAATCAAGTGTGCACTGCGCAACGCCATCTGTGGCAAGTTCCACCTAACCACAGATACGTGGACCAGTAAGCACGGCCAGGGACGCCCAATCTCCCTAACTGCACACTGGGTAAATGTAGTGGCGGCTGGGCCCCAGGCGGAGAGCTCTTTGGAGCACGTCCTTCCGCCGCCAAGGATCGCAGGGCAACATTCTTTGCCTCCTGTAGCCTCCTCCCCCTCCTACTCGGCTTCCTCCTCCTCTTCTTCCACCTGCTCATCCAGTCAGCCACACACCTTCACCACCAACTTCAGCACAGCCTGGGGTAAACGACAGCAGGCCCTTCTGAAACTCATATGTTTGGGGGACAGGCCCCACACCGCGCAGGAGTTGTGGCGGGGTATTGAACAACAGACCGACGAGTGGTTGCTGCCGGTGAGCCTCAAGCCCGGCCTGGTGGTGTGCGATAATGGGCGAAATCTCGTCGCAGCTCTGGGACTAGCCGGTTTGACACACATCCCTTGCCTGGCGCATGTGCTGAATTTGGTGATGCAGAAGTTCATTGACAACTACCCCGACATGTCAGAGCTGCTGCATAAAGTGCGGGCCGTCTGTGCGCGCTTCCGGCGTTCACATCCTGCCGCTGCTCGCCTGTCTGCGCTACAGCGTAACTTCGGCCTTCCCACTCACCGCCTATTATGTGACGTGCCCACCAGGTGTAACTCCACCTTGCACATGCTGGACAGACTGTGCGAGCAGCAGCAGGCCATAGTGGAGTTTCAGCTGCAGCACGCACGGGTCAGTCGCACTGCGGAACAGCACCACTTCACCACCAATGACTGGGCCTCCATGCGAGACCTGTGTGCCCTGTTGCGCTGTTTCGAGTACTCCACCAGCATGGCCAGTGGTGATGACGCCGTTATCAGCTTTACAATACCTCTTCTATGTCTCCTTGAGAAAACACTTAGGGCGATGATGGAAGATGAGGTGGCCCAGGAGGAGGAGGAGGAAGAGGGGTCATTTTTAGCACTTTCAGGCCAGTCTCTTAGAAGTGACTCAGAGGGAGGTTTTTTTGCAACAGCAGAGGCCAGGTACAAATGTGGCCAGACAGGGCCCACTAGAGGAGGAGGAGGAGGAGGAGGAGGATGATAATGATGATGAAGCATGTTCACAGCGGGGTGGCACCCAACTCATCACTGGTGCGTGGCTGGCGGGAGAAACGCAGGACGATGACGATACGCCTCCCACAGAGGACAGCTTGGGCAGCCTGGCACACGTGAGCGACTACATGCTGCAGTGCCTGCGCAACGACAGCAGAGTTGCCCACAGTTTAACGTGTGCGGACTACTGGGTTGCCATTCTGCTGGATCCCCGGTACAAAGACAATGTGCCCACCCTACTTCCTGCACTGGAGCGTGATAGGAAGATGCGCGAGTACAAGCGCACGTTGGTAGACTCGCTACTGAGAGCATTCCCAAATGTCACAGGGGAACAAGTGGAAGCCCAGGGCGAAGGCAGAGGAGGAGCAAGAGGTCTCCAACGCAGCTGTGTCACGGTCAGCTCCCCTGAGGGCAGGGTTAGCATGGCAGAGATGTGGAAAAGTTTTGTCACCCCGCCACAGCTAACTGCAACACCACCTGATACGGAACGTGTTAGCAGGAGGCAACATTTCACTAACATGGTGGAACAGTACGTGTGCACACCGCTCCACGTACTGACTGATGGTTTGGCCCCATTCAACTTCTGGGTCTCCAAATTGCCAGCGTTTTGTCTGAACGTTTATTCAGCACGGCAGTGGGCGTCATTACAGACAAACGCAGCCGCCTGTCTACAGCCAATGTGGACAAGCTGACGTTCATAAAAATGAACCAGGCATGGATCCCACAGGACCTGTCCATCCCTTGTGCAGATTAGACATTTATAACTACCTCCCCTTAACCATATATTCTTGTACTCCAGGGCACTTGCTCATTCAATCCTCTTTTTTTAATTTTACCATTATATTGCCGGGCAACCCAATGAATGAACCTCTCCTCTTTCTGGGTGCCGGGGCCTAAAAATATCTGACAGTGGCCTTTTTCAGTGGTGGGTGACATGAAGCCCGATTCTCTGCTATGACATGAAGCCTGATTCTCTGCTATGGGACCTCTCTCCTCTGTCTGGGTGCCGGGGCCTAAAAATATCTGACAATGGCCTGTTCCAGTGGTGGGTGACATGAAGCCTGTTTCTCTGCTATGACATGAAGCCTGAATCTCTGCTATGGGGCCTTTCTTCTCTGTCTGGGTTCCGGGGCCTAAAAATATCTGACAGTGGCCTATTCCAGTGGTGGGTGACATGAAGCCTGATTCTCTGCTATGGGACCTCTCTCCTCTGTCTGGGTGCCGGGGCCTAAATATCTCACAGTGGCCTGTTCCAGTGGTGGGTGACATGAAGCCTGATTCTCTGCTATGACATGAAGCCTGAATCTCTGCTATGGGACCTCTCTCCTCTGTCTGGGTGCCGGGGCCTAAAAATATCTGACAATGGCCTGTTCCAGTGGTGGGTGACATGAAGCCTGATTCTCTACTATAACATGAAGCCTGAATCTCTGCTATGGGGCCTCTCTCCTCTGTCTGGGTGCCGGGGCCTAAAAATATCTGACAGTGGCCTGTTCCAGTGGTGGGTGACATGAAGCCTGATTCTCTGCTATAACATGAAGCCTGAATCTCTGCTATGGGACCTCTCTCCTCTGTCTGGGTGCCGGGGCCTAAATATCTCACAGAGGCCTGTTCCAGTGGTGGGTGACATGAAGCCTGATTCTCTGCTATGGGACCTCTCTCCAATTGATATTGGTTAATTTTTATATTTTTTATTAATTCATTTTACTATCCACATTTGTTTGCAGGGGATTTACCTACATTTTGCTGCCTTTTGCAGCCCTTTCCTGGGCTATTTTACAGCCTTTTTAGTGCCGAAAAGTTCGGGTCCCCATTGACTTCAATGGGGTTCGGGTTCGGGTCGGATCCCGAACCCGAACATTTTCGGGAAGTTCGGCCGAACTTCTCGAACCCGAACATCCAGGTGTTTGCTCAACTCTACTCATTACCTTTTATTAATTGCACCTGTTTGAACTTGTTACCTATATAAAAGACACTTGTCCACATACTCAATCACACTCCAACCTCTCCACCATGGCCAAGACCAAAGAGCAAAATTATACACCTGCACAAGGCTGGGATGGGCTACAGTACAAGAGGCAACCAGGTTGGTGACAAGGCAACAACTGTTGGTGCAATAATAAAAAAAAAAATGGAAGAAACATAACCTTCCTCGGTCTGGGGCTCTATGCAAGATTTCACCTCGTGGGGTAAGGATGATTCTGAGAAAGGTCAGGAATCAGCCCAGAACTAAACACGAGAACCTGGTCACTGACCTGAAGAGAGCTGGGACCACAGTCTCAAAGATTACCATTAGTAACACACTACGCCTTAATGGATTAAAATCCTGCAGGGCACGCAAGGTCCTCCTGCTCACACCAGCACATGTCTAGGCCCCTTTGAAGTTGGCCAATGGCCATCTGGATGATCCAGAGGAGGCATGGGAGAAGGTTATGTGGTCAGATGAGACCAAAATATAACTTTTTGTTATCAACCCCAGTCGCCGGGTTTGGAGGAAAAAGAAGGATGAGTACAACCCCAAAAACAACGTCCTAATTGTGAAGCATGGGGGTGGAAGCATCATACTTTTTTGCACCATATTGAAGGGAAGATGGATGGGGCCATGTATCGCAAGATTTTAGCCAACAACCTCCTTCCCTCAGTAAGACCAATAATGCCTTTTTGTTTCATGTGCCAATTATTCAACTAAACAATACCAAGACCCTATCTGGGGAGGGTTTACTATAAACAAACAATTCAAGCCTGTTAAGGCTAATGACCTCTCTTATCCCAGATAATAAAACTTAACTTTTATTAAGTCTACTAAGATTCCTGAGTGAAATAAATGTGAGCACTACTAAGTTAAAACTTTCTGATGTCCTGTCAGTATTTCAGCAGTAATGTCCTAGCTAGCATGTGAACCTGAGGTGCACATACTATTCATTCACACACTATATTGCTGTATTCACAGACGCATGTAGTATCATACTATCTATTTTGCCATGGAAGATTCCACATGCAGACACTGAATGTGTTGAAGGCTTGCTATAGCAATCTTACTGAAGGCTGACACTGACAAAGATCTCAGAACCTAAAACATGAGACTGTCCCCCAACATGTTTCGCCAGCTAATCTGGCTTCATCAGGGGTAACGTCAGCTGTGTCACATACTTGCTTTGTATCCTTATCTCTTTAAATACTGTTTTACTCACCGTTTACTTTCACTATCTAGAGGGCAGGGAGCCGGTTACTGTGCGCTAGTTTGCGGCTCATTGACTTTCAGTCCCTACGCTATGATAATTTTCTATGTCTTAAAGAGGACCTTTCACCTTGATAGCTGAGCTCCTTCTCCCTGGCTAAGAGCGGGGCGCACTGATTGGATGCGCTCGCAGCCTGGGAGAAGATAACCGTGCCCAGGAGAGATACAAGTCCATGCCTAGTGTAACCGACTCGCCTCATTAGCATATGAGGCGCCAAAAGATACGGGGACCACAGCGGACGAACAGGGTTTTTTTTAGAAAAGAAAAAGTGCCAAGACATCAGTGGGGGCCGCACTATAAGGCTGCATTCACACGTCCGTGGTGTGTTGCGGACCCGCAAATTGCGGGTCCGCAACACACCATCCCGGCACCCCCATTGAAATGCCTATTCTTGTCCGCAAGCTGCGGACAAGAATAGTACATGCTCTATCTTTTTGCGGAGCTGCGGACCCAAAATCGGGGCCGCGCTCCGCAATTGCGGCTGCAGACAGCACACTGTGTGCTGTCCGCATCCATTCCGTCCCCATAGAGAATGAATGGGTCCGCACCCATTCCGCAAAATTGCGGAAAGGATGCAGACCCATTTTGCGGACGTGTGAATGGAGCCTAAGGTAGCATAATAATTAGATTAAAGCTATCCAGGTGAAAGGTCCTCTTTAATTGCTCCATTCTTTCCTATGTGCACTCGCTCTATTAAAATCGCTGCCCCCCGACATGTTTCACCAGTTAAACTGGTGTCCTTGGGAATTGGGCAGAGTGTGCTTGAGAGGGGCGGGGATGGCCCTATAAATCTTCTGCTGATGACATCACCGATAACGCAAGCGTATTGCTAGTCTGTATGTTCCCATATGGGCATTAAATCTGAGTTAAGAAGGCTCTAATTTGAGTAAGCCCCGTCCTTTCCCCTCCTCTTTTTACCTGACAACTGCCCTTTGTACGGCCCCTTTTCCTCTATGTGCTGCTGCGCATGAACACGGATTTAAAGGAGTTTTCTGATCTCATAAACACCCCTTCCCCCATTTGCCAGGCCCCTCACAGGTAATATACTTACCCCACTCCCTGCAGCGCTCCTGGTCCCCACTCTGCCGCTGCTTCTTCTCACTGAACACTAATGAAAACATCTGTGTCGGAGGGAGCAGCCAATGGCAGGCGGGGACAGGGACGAGCATTCCTAGCATCGTGGGAGACGCTTGGGAGGTTCGTCCCCATCCCTGCCTGCCATTAATTAACATGATTTTATCATAATTGATATAATTTACCATTATTATATGATTTTTGTAAATTTAACCACCTTTATTTATTTTAAATTAATAGTGATATTCTCATCCATACATCATAGGTTATTTAGTTCTTCATTTTGATAATCACATTTTAGTACTATTATTCATAATTTATGTCTCAAGTTAATCCGTATATACTCGAGTATAAGACGATTTTTTTGGCACATATTTTTGTGCTCAAAAAGCCCCCTCGTCTTATACTCGAGTCTAGGTCTGTCTTAGCTCCGGTAATAGCAGGCAGTGACGGGGGCGGCGCTCACTCAATGACGTCACGCGCCTGCGCCGCCTAGTGGGAGCAGGCGCGTGACGTCAGTGAGTGAGCGCCGCCCCCCGCACTGCCTGCTATTACCGGAGCTAAGACAAAGTAAGATATCCAAATAATCAGAGTAAAGAGCTCAGCAATGAGCAATGATTAAAGTTAAAGTACCGGTAGTTACTGATTCATTTATAAATATACTGCTGTGAGCGTCGGGGAGGGGGATCTGTGGATGGCACTGTAGGGGGATCTGTGGATGGCAGTGCCATCCACAGATCCCCCTACAGTGCCATCCACAGATCCCCCCTCCCCTAAACAGTGCCATCATGGCACTGTTTAGGGGAGGGGGGATCTGTGGATGGCACTGTTTAGGGGGGATCTGTGGATGGCACTGTTTAGGGGAGAGATCTGTGGATGGCACTGTTTAGGGGGGAGATCTGTGGATGGCTCCCTGTATTTAATGCAGAGTGTGTGTGTATATAATGCAAACACTCTGCATTAAATACAGGGAGTCAGAGTCAGACTCCCATCAATCTGAGTCACCCTCTTGCAGATGTGTGTATATAATGTAGAGTGTGTGCATTATATACACATACACTCTGCATTATAGCTGCATTTCCCACCCTAGTCTTATACTCGAGTCAATAATTTTTCCCATTTTTTTGGGGTAAAATTAGGGGCCTCGGCTTATATTCGGGTCGACTTATACTCGAGTATATACGGTATATGAACTGTCCTTTGAGATAATAATTGTGCAGTTTTTACCACAGATTTTAATAGTGCTTCCAATATTTGTGTCTTATCTTGTCTCTATTTTACATGGTTTTTAGGATTTTTATCATTTTTATTATTTTTACACATGATTACTCATCCTTTTCTACAAAAATCTATGCATAATAATTATTCATTAAATACAGGGGGATATTATGACATTAATGGATGCTACAAGCCATTTTAAGAGGGGATCAGTATTACTTAGGACCAAAGCTCCTACCATAAATTATACTTGTTCTTTTTGTTCATTAGTCTATAGAAGTATTATCGTCTTTTCACTTTCTATACCTATCATAGAACCAGTAGAGTCAGAGGAATGATACATATGTAAATCCTTCATTGAATCCTAATGGAGTTAGGCTTTTCAGGCAATATATCCATTTTGATTCTTCTTTTGTTGCAACTTTTTATCAATATCTTCTTGTCTTGGGCCTATCTTCATTTTCTTTATTCCCCAAAACTTGAGATATTTGGTATTTCCTCTATGTTTATCGTGAATATGTCTTGCGAGGACTGTGCCAGAGTCTGTATTAATATAACTTACCTTATTTTTCACCATATAAGATGCTCTCCCCCCCGCCGCCCGCCCCTGTCACGGAACCATGAACCAGACGTACAACAAGAGATAAGTGAAAATAAGAAGGCTTTATTGAAAATAAAGCTGTAAAGCAAAAGTCCAAACGGATGGTGAAACCGAGCAGAGTCTTTGCGAAGCCAGAGGTCAGGAACCAGAAGGGTAGTCAGACGAAGCCAGGATCAGGAACCAGCAGGGTAGTCAGACGAAGCCAGGATCAGGAACCAGCAGGGTAGTCAGACGAAGCCAGGATCAGGAACCAGCAGGGTAGTCAGACGAAGCCAGGATCAGGAACCAGCAGGGTAGTCAGACGAAGCCAGGATCAGGAACCAGAAGCAGCAGCAGTCTAGAGGCATGTGAACACAGGGGGACCAAGCAAGGAACTGAAGCCACAGACCTCCTATATATATGAGCTAGGCGTCCAGCTCCTCCCAGGGGAAGGAGGAGCCGCAGGGTGGAAGGCTACAAGAAACCCAGAACCCAAGATGGCCGCCAGCACATGTCAAACGAAGGAGAGCAGCAAGCAGGTAAGACCATGACAGTACCTCCCCCTCAAGGGCCCCTCCTCCGCGGAGCACAAAACGGTTTCTGAGGGAAGCGTGCGTGGAAGGCTCGGAGCAAGGCAGGAGCATGGACATCTGCGGAGGGAACCCAGGAACGCTCCTCTGGACCATAACCACGCCAATGGACCAAAAACTG